>NC_136901.1:77705243-78125996 GCF_949606895.1 Notothenia rossii | reverse complement strand
TTGTCAAATATTACAGACAAACTACAATATCACCTCCAAACAAACACTGATAACAGCAAAGTTTAATCACACACCTTTCTGCTACATTGCGAGCGGTCTGGAGGAAGCGGGCATGGTCGTTTTCTTCAGGCTCTGTTCGGCTTGTGTGATGAGGGCGCTGGAGCGCTCCAGACACTGGCGACAGTTTGCAATCTGCTGGGCCAATTTACGCAGTTTCATCACCTGGAACAAACACAAATACAGACGTGTGGTTATGCTGTGAAGCGCTGATATATTTCCATTAGCTCACAAAAGCTGATGAAATACATCGCTTTTGCTCCTGGTCCCTCAGTATGAGGCATTCATCATTGTGACACTCGCTAATCCAAACATATGTTGAACACTTAGAAAATATCATCAAGCTTTGCTGCCAAACTGCTAAATACTGATCGAGAGACAGCATTCCTATCACACCATGTGTTTGAAGCCAATAAGTTGTCATATTGCAGACTTTCAATATAGCTGAAGTTTTATTACAATACTAAAAAAAAAAAAACCTCTATGGGAACACTATCTTGCCAGAGGAATCTTTACATACAAGTTCATTTGTTTAACTTGTTAAAGCAGTGAGTACAGGGCATTATTGAAAGCTTATGTGTAGAGCTGATGAACAAATGAAAACAGTCAGCATTAGGAGGCCATTCTACACTAGAACCCATCCCAAAAACTTAAAAAATCCACATGTTCACGGATGGCTGTCATACACTACCAAAAACCTCTATATTCCACGCAAGCATGCTTATAGACGCAGTGATGTGGACATATGCAACAAGAATGGAGGACAGAGCCCTGGTTATGATTTGAGGGTTGAGGTGAGGCCATTGGCTCTTCATGCTCACATCGAAATCATTAACATGTGTACAGGTCATAGCTCAAATTGTGATATAATAACATTAAGGAAACCCTACAGGATTATAATTTGTATGTGTCCTTGTTTGTCTATAAACTAGCAAAGTACTTGCAAAATTGACTTGTAAACTATTAGTACTCTTGTCCTCAAGTACAATACCACTTTTACATGGACTCCCTCGAGTGCAACTGTTGTGCATGTTCAGAATGTTCCAGCACAGGCAGCTGCAGGAAATGTCATGCTCTGAAAACCAGACAAGAAATGGGGATTTCGGCCCACAGATGCTCATATTGACTTGCTTCATCTTCACCACAAACAAGCAAGCTGTGCACATCAAGAGACAGGTCATCAGTCAGGTCAGGGTTCAGACGTTAGACCAACACACAAACAGGCTCCTGCCATTCGTTCTGTTTATACTGTAATGTTCAGTGGCTGTACTGCAACTCAATTTCCGACTCAGCATAAGGAAACCATTCTAGGGTTATTTCACATTAATGTAATCAATTTATCTTCATCTCGGCTCATATCCTGATTCCTCAAATGAACTTAGTTTGATGCAACAGGAAACAACAGCGGCTGCTAGTGAGCCCAGAGAAAGTCAACAAGAACTGGGCTGTAGAAATAAATACCAGCTTCTGTGTGTGGAGCCTGTCTGCAATGATGATTAAATGAAACCTCGGTGAACTTTAAATGCCGGTCGGTCATTAAAGTTGCTTTATTGTCTGAAAAAAGCATATTTTCAATAACAGCTAACAACTTGAATCCATAAACACAAAAGAAAGAAATAAAAACATTTGAAATGATGAGTACCCTGAAAGGCTTAGTCATTTATATTTTCAGCAGCAAATGCTTTGCTTGAAGGGCTTGAATTATGCAAACAAGAACTCAAAAATGACTGGGTGGGATTTGGTTAAAAGCTTGTCATCAAAAGCTCTTAAAGAATCAAAACAGTATCTAATAATGCATATGATGTTTTAGCTGCTCTTCAAACAAGTCCACTGTTATCTGTTCTCACTATAAAACACATTTGAGCAGCATGATGTCTGAACAAAGAGAGGCGAGACAGGTTTAATGGACGCGTTATTGTTTGGTAACATGTGCTGAAAAAAACAATTTTAGAATGATCACTCCCTCTCTCTAAGAATAATGGCCAATATGACATGGTGTGTGTGTGTGTGTGTGTGTGTGTGTGTGTGTGTGTGTGTGTGTGTGTGTGTGTGTGTGTGTGTGTGTGTATTTCATGTTGTATAAAGGCAATCTTGTCTAAAGCTGAAATATAAATGTATAATCATAACTAATATGTTCAGGATAGTGGGACATTTGAGCACAACAAATACATTTTACAAGTACATTAATTACATTAAAAATTACAAATGTAATTATTGTTGCACAAGAAACAAGTTATTTTGAGCAAACAAAGATCTGTTCTGTGCTCAATATTTATTTGCACCTCATTGGTTAACTTGGTTAGCCGTGCTTTCTATCTCCCTCTCTTTCCACTCTTTCTAAACTCTATGCTTATTTGATGTTATGCAAATCCAACCAGCTGCTAGCTCCAGCTATAATGTATATGTTATTGTATAGACAGTGAGAGTGGTATCTTCTCACCCTAGAGCAGTGCTGATCATCAGATCGGGGGACCGGGAAGAACAGGTTCAATCCCACCTTCCCCACCACTGCAGTCAACATGCCGTGTGTCCTTGGGCAAGACACTTCACCCTAAATTGCTCCTGTGTGTATTGTCCCCCGTATTGAGTGTATTAGATCTCTAATATATCTAATCTAAAGCCCTTGGAAAAGCACAAAAATAAATACCATAAATTATTATTATACTTCTGACTGGAAAGAAAACAATTACCCTTCCCAAATTGTTTATTATATTAACCATTCATGTTGCATTTTTCTTGAAAGATACTTATAAGTAGAAACCAACTTGGGCTGTGCGCAGGAAGCTGGATGCGAACAGAAGTCACATGCTTCGTACACCAAACAATCCAGTGTGACCTTCACATTAAGAGGATTTCAGTGCTGAGACAACACACACAGATTATTGTTAGGTAAATGTAATCAGACAGGTTTTTATTTAAATAAACGTCTAATGCTGTTGTTTTTTACATCTACTAGCCATAACCTTGTAAACTGAAGGTAAAAACAACTCTGCTGTTTTTAGAAATCCAGTGATTTGTCTAAACACCCTAAACAGATTTGAGTTGTTAATCCTCAAGGCTCCAGAATAGTTAAATAGTTAACAGAGAAAAGCCAAGCACAGTCACATGATGAAGACGCTCTTACACACACCAGAAGTTGGGAAAAGTGTGTGTTTTGTTTGTGCAGGGAGAGATTAGGCATGTCTGCTGAGTCTCCTCAGGGAGAAAATAGGAGCAGCGTGCTCAGCTCGCCATCATCACACCTTCATAATCCTGTTATCCTGCTGCGTCTCACCTCTCAACATTTCCTTTGCAACACTTTGAGCTAAAATGCCTGAAATAACCTTCCCTTACTCAACCTGCAGTAGTGTTCTACTTTTTTCTCCTCTCAAATATCTATTTCAACACACTTCTGATTAATTGAAATACTCACAGTGCATTTCATTCATCTTTTCCTGACCCCTAAAAACACTCAAATAGTACCCTGCAGGCTGCCATCAATCAAGTGCTCCTCTGGTGTTTCCTGTGCACTTCCTTCTTTCCTGTGACTCCTGCATCTCCCTCCTCTACCAGACAGCCTTTTTACAGAGCAAGACTCTCAGGAGAACCAGCCTCGCTCCTTTTGTCTGCAATCACCGCGGACACACTCTGACACACTTGCTCTCTCTCTCTCTCACCCGTACACACACTCACACACCTACTGCGGTCCTTGGGTTCAGTGTTTGGAAATCTTTCATCTCTCGACAAAGCTCTTTTGCTGCCTCAGAGGATCTTCCACGAGCACTTAAAGCTTCACCTCTGGGAAGGTGAGATTAAGAGTTTGCCTCTGTCTTGAAGCCCTTAAACGTCAACGAACCACCCATAAAGTGTATGTCCACACACACACGTACTGTAAATGTCTGGACAGTATTTCCTGCAGCAACTTCAAAACAGTCTTTGCTGCCATCATCTGCCATGAAGGCTTTTACTTTCACGCATTCAGATGGTCTGTTTACATAGAAGAGGTCGTCACTGCTCTCTTTTTCCTCGCCTGCATGTGATGTTTGTTTGGGATAACAAGTGGAGAACTACAGAGACAGCCAACAAATAACAGATATTATAATGAATATGTTCTACCCACAGTGCTGCTGCTCTCATATGTATTGTCTGGTACAAAAACATTGATTCTGCACAAGTGGAGGATGACCTCGAGTCGAGTTCCTTAAATGTGTTGTGGCCAATTTGGCTGCTTCAACTGTCAGTGTGGCGTAATTGTTGGAATAGCTGTACTTAGAAAACGATAGGAATTTAATAAAAATAGTCTGTATATAATATAATGTACATACTATGAGCTGAAAACGGAAAAGGGTCTGAAGGCTTCCTGGTTAGACTTTACCTTGGATTCTTTGATCTTCACGGCAATGACCTGTTTCCTCTGGCGGATGATCTCCACCAGCTCATCACACTCCTCCACCAGCTTGGCCTCATGCATGGCTGTGTTCACCTGGAAACAGAAGCAAGTACACATGAGAACATGAGGTTTATTTGCTTACACGCATGCTAAATCCCAATACACTGCCATTTTGTTCTTGTTTTTAATCAAGAAATAAGATTTGCCACTTTTTCTTCCTCTCTGTTTGCAGGGAGTTTAACAAGATTTCTAGATTGGCAGACATGACGACTCATATCGTTACTTACATGCAGAGCACATCATTTGTTTTTCCCATTTCATTATACACACAAAGAAAAACGGCAGGATGTGCTCCTGGATTAGAATCGACTTGTAATGAAATGAGAAACGATTTAATTGTCACTGGGAAGACAAGAGCATACATTGATCCAGGAATCCTTGGAATGCATACAGTGGATACAGATCGGTACAAATTAACGCCGGGCATTGAACGTGATATAAAATAACATTTTACGTTTTCTAAAATGTTCTGTTTCTTGCTGTAGGAAAGTCCCAACTCCTAAAACTACATTAGTGCTGGATTCAAAGCACAACTTGTCCTTATACGTAACACTAGCATCTTGTTAAACGATCTCATTATGTACAAGAAAATATTTTAAGGATTGTTAAAATATTCCACTCCCGAATAAAAGTATCTGTGTAGACCCTCATTAAGTCACTGACAAAATGTGCTTACACCGCACCCATTAAATTGATTCTGTGATTATTTTAGGACCACATTTGCAGAGGCAACTCATCAGTTTTACACACTCAGGCGTACACTAAACGAACAGCCAGCAAATTCAAACTCATGTGGGTGGGGGGGGGGGGGGCTGTTAGTCAAACGATTTCTGCTGAACTGGAACACTACACTGTTGCCAACAGTTTAGCCATTTGTAAAATACAATTATAAATACACCAAATGTAAAAGTTCAGATGCGCAGATGCTTCTTCACTACTGAGGGACACTGACCCCTCATCAATTAGGAACTGATGCTTTACCACAGCTTTGGTTGCTGTTTAGCCAGAAACATGTAGCTTTAAGCCCGACAAACAAAAACTTGTAAGGAAGAGACTTCATTGCTCCTCCAAGTGAGGCAAACACTTTACAGCATGTTCTGACTGGCCAACACACATCGCACAGTGAAAGACATTAACAATGATTTATCTGCTCCAAGAGCTGTGCCCTATCAGGATTTTGACATACAAACTCTATACTGTTGTCACAATATTAAAGGAGACATGTCATGGCCATGTCCACTGATCATAATTCCATTGTTGAGGTCTACTAGAATAGATTTATATTGTGCAATTTTCCAAACTCACTTTGGTTTCTCATACAGCATCTCTGTAAACTACGTGTATTCACTGAATTTCACTCTCTGCCTTTAACGGCTCGTAGTAGCTCCAATAGCTCCAGCCGCCACCCTCCCTGTGAGCACAGTGTGCTCTGATTGGTCGGGACGTTGTGAATCGCGCTGAGCTCCGTGGAGGTGAGGTTTCCTTGTTTAGCGACAGCGAAACACAGCCAAACTCACCCTGAGCACACACAAAGTCACAGCCGAAGTAAAAACAATAAGTGTGGCTTGATATTGAGTAAGAAAAAGGCTGATAAACGCTGTGAGAATGGGTCTGCAGAGAGAATTTCGCCGCGATCCCAACTGTCTGTTATCAGCCTGCAGCCAGGGAGGAGAGATCAGCAGAGCTGCTTGCACTGAGTGTGTGTGTGAGGAAGAAGGTGGATTGGTTAATTTGGACCAATCAGCCTGGTCATAGCTCTGGGCGTGGCTACTGGGTATTCAGACGTCACAATGCCCAGGAAGAACATGAGAAATCTCCAACGAGACGTTTTGGAGAGGTCTTTTCTGTGTTAGAGTTTTACTCCCTACAGGGTGTACTTTGAGGGTTTTTGACTGCAGACCGTTTACATGCATAAAAACCTTCATAACACACAAAGGAACGGGTAATAACCGGAAAAGCATGACATGTCTCCTTTAAAGGAAAAGGAGTTTGAAGTTACCTATAAGATTAAGTTGCCATTAACTTATTCTCAGACATAGTTGTACTGCCATAGTGGTGGCAGGCATCACCATTACTTTGTCCGTGGGAGTGAGTTGAGCCTAACCCTAACATCACACAAATCACACATTTACTATTTAAGGAAAAACAACCAGCAAAAAGGCTGTGGAAAGCTTTCAATCAAACTCACAGCTCAAAAGTATCCAGATAAGTCACGCTAGAGGGGAGATGTTCCACGTACACACACATACTGTGGACCCTCACCATCAAGCATGGTCTTTAAGGCCATGCGAGGAGGTTGAATCACATTAAAAGGCTACAGTTTACTGAAAGATACCGTATAACGGAGGATTGGAAAGAGAACGCAATGGCTAATTATGAGACTGGAGAAGGAGAGAACAAATCTAAATGTAATTAAAAAGATTATTGATTAGAATTTTTTGTCTTTATAATATCTCATTGCTTGTCTCCAATTAGTTTTTTTTCACATGAATACAAATAGTTTGACCACCAGTAGATTTGGTCTCTAAACTCCTTACCGATAAAAAATTAATTTAACAAAGTTGTGTGCATTCCCTAACTCCTACAGTATAAAGCTAATGTCATCCACTCAGTGATCTATCTCCTTTTGATTAGTTCCCCGTCTTTACGTTGGACAAGGTTGTGACTTTATGTCGTGCTGCAGCCTATCGAACGAAAAAGTTCCACTCATCACTTCACAAAGCTCATTACAAGCACAAATCCACTTAAGCCTCATCACACACACACACACACACACACACACACACACACACACACACACACACACACACACACACACACACACACACACACACACACACACACACACACACACACACACACACACACACACACACACACACACACACACACACACACACACACACACACACACACACACACACACACACACACACACACACACACACACACACACACACACACACACACAATTAATTCTGCAAAGAGCAATCTTATGACTGGAGCTTAGTAATTAAGCAGGATGAATGCAGTCCAGGATCACTTTGAATGAACAACTGAGCTACTTGGCAGAGACAGGGTTACGGAAACAATCATCATCTCTGTCCTCCTCCTCTTTCACCTCACTCTAAACTTCCACCTCCTCTTCCTCTGCCAGCTCATGACCTTATCTACTCCCTGATACACACACTTTCACCGGCTGGGCTTATCCTCTTCATAATGCAGGGTCCTCTGAAATCGTAATGCCCACTCCACGGTAGGGTATAGCTCTATAATTGGAATAGGTGAAGAACAAACAAAGCAAGTCTTTCCAGCTGCCCCTGCTTCCAAAAAGGTTGTGAAAATCTGTGAAAACACTTCAGAGTGGGACTGAAGGCTAAAAACAGACTGTGTGCTTATTTGAAATCGTTTAACAAAAGTAAAATATAGTGAGCTTATTCTTTGAGAATGTTTATTATATTTTTGTAAACTAATGGTGATTACCTTTTCATTTATGATATTACTGTACTTTATTTAAGCACACAAGATTTGTAATATGTATTTCATTTAGCTGACGCTTTTATCCAAAGTGACTTACAATTACCAATTACAGGGACATTCTCCCTGGAGTAATTAAGGACTAAGTGCCTTACTCAAGGGCACACGTGGTGGTGTGCCTGGCGGGATTTGAACTGACAACCTTCCGATCTTCAGCCCACCTCACTATCCATTAGACCACCACTATCCCTCCCCTACCATGTAGTTATTCATCCTTTTATTCACAAATATCCACATTTCGCTGCTCCTTTACGGTAAAGCAGCTGAAATGTAACATTCGGTGCCATCCATCTATTATCACATAAGGCCAAACTAATTAAATGGAGTAAATACAAACATATCACAGCCATTTGTAAGTATCTGCAGCTATAATTAATCTATACAAGGAGACACACACATAATCAGCAACATATTAATATTAAAATATACCCATGCAGATCATTATGATCCCAAAGTAGCAATCTGAAGAATCATTAAAGGAAAAAAGTTGTCCATTAAAACCTACATTGGGAAGAATAACTTCACCACAGGAGGGTTACATTGAGAACATATGCTGCCATACATCATTAGGTTGAGCTGCCACCACATTCTGTCAAGATTACATTTATCATCCATATTTTCAAACTGTGGAAATGAGTCATGTATTGCTTACTATTCAGCTACACTTTCTGTTCTGGCTTCAAGTGACAGCCATTATTTAACACCCACTAAGTGCTGTTTCAGCAAATAATGCCATGACTGATGTGTTTCGGCCAAGCAGACATTCAGCTGCTGTCAATCACACTGAGGTGGCAGCAATCTAAATGAGGAGGCAAGTCTTAAACTCCCGATATTGTGATTTAACATCACAATCTTTCACTACTTTGTTTGAGAAAATCTGTTGACTCTAGACAAAAGAACTGAATTCTAAATGTGAGTTTTACTGATTTTGCAATTCTCATTCAGTCTTGATAAAGCTTTGTTTATTTCTCACAGCTGCAACCCCATAATAACATCACAAACACTGGCAAACAATGCTTACTAACCCGCCCACCCTGACATGACAAATCCCTTTTCCTAAGCTGTGAATCAATTTACAAACTCATTCCATGTTAACCAGTGTTAAACTCACACAACTTTATTTTGTGGAAATCCCAACGTTTCTTAAGTTTTCTAAATATGTAAAACTATTTACAAGAAACCGTCATGACATATACATCTGCAAGCAAGAACTTAAACATCGGCTTTGAATATTTACATTAAGTGTTTACGACGTAATGAAGGTGCGAGGCAATGTTGGAATAGGAAGGAACCAAAATACAGTTTGTAATATTTTGATACATTTTCTAAAATGAAGGAATTTTAAGCGAGGTTGACCCCTTAACCTCGAGACTACCAGAGTGCCCAAGGTACAGTAGAGAGCTTTATTAACTAGCAATCCATGATTGAGCTGGGTCTAGAAGATAACTCCAGCTAACTGTAGCAGTTACTGGCTAGTGAAAGTGTGTCATTATGACATACTATAGTGTTTCACAAAAGATTGTTATACTGGCCAATTTATGATTATAAGCAAACTGTTAAGTTTTTAATGCACTAAACATAATTTATTCAAATGGGATTTTGCATTCAGAATATATTCCCCTGCCTTGCAAGACACCCAGGGTTATCTATTAGCAAAAAGCACTAACAACTGAACAATATAAGGCTGCCAGAATAACCTTTTCAAGCCACCAGGTTTGGAGCAGCTGTTAGCCTCCTGCTGACAACAAAACCTTCACATCTTGAATCAATGCTGTGCTCTTTCCCCTCCTATCATCCTCAACTGCTTCCTATAATGCTTCTGGTCACCATTCTGTCTGCTCCTCAATGACATTACATTATTACATTACATGTCACTTGTGAGACGCTTTTATCCAAAGCGACATACAGGAGCAATTTGGGGTGAAGTGTCTTGCCCAGAGGATCTTCCACAAGCACTTAAAGGGACACAACAACATGCTGACTGCAGTGGGGTTTGAACCTGTGACCCCCTGATTCGAACACCAACACACAACCCACTGCACCACACGCCTCCCTGACAACGTCAATGCCTCTCTCAGTCCGCCTCCCTACCTCTGTCTCAAGCGATATTCTCAAATAGATTCAAGGATTTAGTCTGACAGCTTTATCTCTGAGGCTGTCCACTCCACAGATTCTGGGACGGTTCCCCGAGATGTATGACACCAGAGTGGCACTTAGCCCTAGAACAGGAAAGAGTGGCTATATACTATTTAATAACTGTAGGACATATATCCTGCATATTAGATCAGAAAGAGATAATTAGAAATGCACCACTGGCAATGAATCTGAAGTACGAGTTTTTAAACCCACACAGTGTTCATGTGAACTTTTATGTGTTAACCACATTCACTTGGATTTATGATTAATTATGATTGATATTCCAATAATAATACAATATAAGTGTTTGTAGATAAGCCCAGGCAGTTCTGGGAAATTGATTCTGTTTCAATCTTTGTTGCCACTCTATCTGATGGCAATGTATGTCTGCAGTCGGTCAACCCACCTCTTTAGTCCAGACTGAAATATCCCACTCATGTTAGCATGCTGACGTTAGCATCAGCCTTGAAGAACTGCTGCCTTTTCAATACATTGAAAGCACTGGATGGATAGACGAATGAAAACTGACAAACATCCTTTACACAAAATCTGAGAAAATGTATAGATTTACAATCGAGTACACTGTGTGGTCATCTGTTAAAAGCACCAACATACAATAAAAGCTCTATTAAGGCAAACACTTTATTCCATTATATTTGATGTCCTCATACTTTGCTGCAAGTGGAACCACAAATGAAACATACAAAAGACAAACAACAGCATCAAATGTTATCGATCTTACTGATGCTCTGCTCTGAGACTAAGACGGGCGAGATGAGACCTGATACAAAGGATTAGGGAGCATTACAGTCATCTCAACCCAGCTGATTCATATTCTGCACACAGTGGCATCAGCTTCAGTGTACATAAACCTAGACGGGTCTGGCTTATTACCTACAGCTCAATGTTTAATCAGTACACATACATGTCTGGGCATTATAACCCACTGGGCTTCTGTTTGACCCGATGATTTCCTTTTTCCATCAGTCCTAATACGCACACACTTACAACCTTATCAAGGAGCTAATTCACCTTCCTCCCAGCTGGCAAAACAATTTCAGGAGTTGGAAAATGGCTGCTGCTTCCTCAAACATTGCTTACTCCACATTAGTTCCCTACCATTAGATACAGAATATGAGTATGGCACTGTGTGCTTATTAGGGACAGCCCTCATTAAAAAGCTGCCAAAGAACACGCTGCGTCACAATACATTCTGTGTTTCAGGAGGATGTGCTGAACAACTAACACAGGGCATAAGAGTAAGAACAAGTGGGACAGACTAGAAAATGCTGCAGTACAGATGTGGATAAATACACTTTTAACTGCTGCTCTGAAATGCTCGAAAAGCTGACTTGCCAACTGCTGGGCTTACCCTTTGCACTTTAGCAGCTGGCAGGTAGGAATAAACAAAGCTTGTGTTGTAGCTTTTATTAACTGAGAAAGAAGCTGTACACGCACTGCACTGATACGTTCACAGTGCTGCTAAACTTATATTTTTACTCAACAACACACTCACGGCAGGCCACCAGGCTGGCAATACCTGGCACAAACTCTGACTGAGTATGCCAGGCAGACAACTGAATACCTCGCAGCTTAACAACTGACTGCTTCTGTTCTGGATGTGTCCACAACAATGCACATTCAATTGTGGCTCCCAACTCTCCTGGAGAGGTCAACTGGAGTCTCAGTGTCCTGTTTTGCAAACAAACTGCATCGGGGTAAATGATGGATTTAAGCATCAGGTTAGCCTTTCAGCTAGGGGCCATTTGAGCTACTTCTACAACAGAACCTCGTCGATCAACTTGGGTTGGCTATCAGACAGACAAAACTAAATCAGCATCCCAATGCAATAATAATTCATTGGAGAAATATGATTAGGCACTTCACAACACTATCAAAGTTTCAAGTATAAAGTTTGCCAGTCTCTAAGGAGGTATAATGTAAGTATAAACGAGTAGGAAAATTCAAATCTGCTCTAAAAGTGTACAATGGAAACACACAACAAAAGTGCGTCTTTCCAGATGTCCATTGGAACAAGGGGAAAGTCAAATCAACTTTAAAACTTAGCTGGGTTTCTGCTTAAAAAGTGGTAACATAATATAAAAAATAAAAGCAGTGAGGCAATGAACACAAAGCAACAGATGCACACAAAAAAAGGATAGCTGAGCTGAACAGACATATTTTGGCCCGATTAAAACAGCTTACAACAAATGTTTTGTAAAGTAAAACCATGTGCAGGTAACATGCCATATATTTGCATGACTGTGAGAATCATCTCAGCTTTTGCTTTGACTCTAAACTTAGAAACAGGGGCCATTGCAACAACATGTATTCAATAACAAAGTGGTTTTGGGGGGAAATGCTCCGTGCCAAACAGCCTCACTGAGTGTCTCTTCCCTGCTGCCTATTAATATCCAGCCAGCTATCTGGCATTGAATAGATAAGAGTCAGCTTTAGTTGAATAAACAGTATTAGCAAATACTCAAGAATCATGCAATTCTCTCAATGTTTTCAAGAATGTGGAACATTATTACGGATGTCATTAAGCACAGTTACAGATTTAACCACACCACACCAAATATTGCGACAAGGGGAGATGCCGGCTCCTACACATCATCAAGTCATCTTTGCTGAGACTGAAGGGAAGATAACTCCCCGAAGACAGCCCCAGGAGAGCAGGGCTGCATCGCTTCTGTGTGCACTGAAACTCTGAAAGCTGACTCACACTGTGTTTGATCATATCTTTGGCACCAATACAATATGATGCAAACATGGAGGAGAGGAAACCAGGTCATGCTCAAAGCCCTTCAGAGATTTCTTACTTTGTGCACACACTCCCCTCACTCCACCAAATCTCTTCTTTTTCCGCTGTAAATTCCCTGTCTTTGTTGTATTGCATTATTGCCGAGCGTTTTTTCTTCCAAGCAGTGCCTGTAACTGTTTTGGTCAAAGAGATCATTTGATGTCATGCTAACACTCCTCGTTCCCACTTCCCCTGCCTGCACTGCAGTTTTTCTTCCTTTTTTCTCCGTCTACCATTTCCCTCTTCTCTACTTTCTCAACATTTCTCCATCTCCTTTCCTCATTTGTCCTCTTTTCCCCCCTCCTCTCCTCTTCTCTAAAGAGCCACATTAATGTGAACTCACCTGAAAAAATGACTTCCCCTTCATTCCTCACGTCCTTAATTAAACTAGCCTCATGACATTGACATGACACAGGAGAATAGCTCGGCACGGGTACAAACAGGGCGTGAAAACACATAGTTCCTTTTTATAATTTGATTCAGAGTCATTGGAGCATTTTTCCCCCCATGCTTTTGCTTTTAATTTCTTTGTTGATGAATAAGTGATGAGAAGCTGTTGTTGTTATTGGCCTTGCCACAGCATTTGTATGCAGACTGAGACAATATGTAGACCAACTTTTTTTCCTCTCTCCATGCGTTGCTGATGAACAGTTTGTCTGCACTTAATAAATCACGCAGTGATCATTTCATTTTGATTGGGTGAGCGGCTGCATGAGTTGTGGCCTCGGAGTGACTTCGAGAAAATGGAGTCAGGCCCGGCTAATAAGAAATGAACCACATGCAGACTGATGGCGGCACCAAAGTGCATTTCTCCTCTGTGGCCATTAATGTCAACTCTCACAGAGAAATGATGGCATTTATTAAGAGTGAGTGTGTTAAGACGGAAAGTATGCTCCTGAGAGTGTGTGTGTGTGTGTGTGTGTGTGTGTGTGTGTGTGTGTGTGTGTGTGTGTGTGTGTGTGTGTGTGTGTGTGTCCATGCATGTGGAAGCACTGCATTGCAGACGACACTCAGTAGCTATGGCATTAGTAATCTCCGGCTGGATTTACATTCCACCTCGTTTAAAACACAGCACAAATGGAAGAGGTCAGCAGTGATCAGACTGGCTGAGGAATAATATTTCTGCAGCAGGTATGGGTTCACACCAGGACCTGAGAGGAACACACTCTCCAATGTTGTCACCAAATTGAAGCGTGATACACTTTAAAACATTTCAAGAATGTGACAAGTCAAAGAGAGTTTTATTCTTGGAAGACACATGCTATTTGAGAGATAATCTTATCTGATTTTAAATGGAGAGATTACATTTCCTGTATGAGTGGCTCCAGCTGGACTGTTCATGAGTGTTCATAAAAAGATCATATCCAGCACAGTAAGATGTAAGAGAACCAGACCCTATAGCAGGGGTAGCCAACACGGCGCCCGCAGGCATTTAGTCGCCCGCGGGCATTTAGTCACCCGCGGGCATGTTGTAAAAATAGCTCGCCAAGAAAGTCCAAAATGTAAAAAATACACCAAAAAAAAAAGGAAATGTAATTAAAAGAATCTAACCTGTGCATAAACGAAACCTCAATCATAGCGAACTCTATCTACTTACTACAACTCTATATCTATCTAACACCCCTCCTCCCCCCACCCCACAATGAATATCGACCAATCACGTTCTTGCTTGATTTGCGGGACCAGCGTTGCAGTCGGGAAGAAAAGCAATGTGGAGCGGCAGCCCACCGCTTCATAAGGAGTGTGACCGTGATTTTCCTTCTGGCAGAATCTACACATCAGCCCCATTGAACAGCCGTCATGCCAGCCTATACAGCACATGCGGGCCAGAGAGAGAGAGCGAGCGAGAGAGCTAGGGAGGGAGGGAGGGAGGGCGGGAGAGAGAGAGTGAGCGAGAGAGCCAGGGAGAGCACACCTTTATCTATTTAATATAGATAAAGTAAGAAATCATTCCAGTGTGTATAGGACAGTAAAAAAAAACTAAAAAAAGTTTAAAAGGGGAGTGATTAGTCAAATATGCATAAATAGAAAGAAAGAATGCTAACTAGGTAACATACGATAAGAATAAACAAGTTTAAAATGATTTGTTATTGGTTGTGATCATATTCTAAAAGATGTTTGGATTATTGAAAAGTATACAGCTCTCTTTCATATGAGTGTTGAGAGCTGTATCCATAAATTCATCTTGTGCTCAAAGTGCACCAGATTGATGCTTTCAACTTCAACATTTAAAAAAAAAATCTTCCCAGGGGTGCATGCCCCCGGAGCCCCCTAGAGGAGGTGAGGACCCCCCTAGAGGAGGTGGGGTCCACCCAAATAAAGCAGGTTAAAATAATTAAATTGCATACATGTTCTTTTAGTAAACACTGAAAACGGGTCCCACAGACCCAAACAGCACACAAAGGTTAAAGGTAAGCATAGAATAATGTTAAAATGTGCTAAATATATACACTGCAAAAAAGAAAAGAAAAGAGGAGTAAAAGTAGCCCCTGACTTGCTTTATTTTTTTAAAGTAGCACTCATCCTAAAAAAGGTTGGTGACCCCTGCCCTATAGCAATAGATAACAAACTTGAAAGTATGACCGTGAAGAGATACACACATTAAAAGCATTACATTAGGTTATTCGCATTTTGAAAGTAGAGGATATTGCTTTCGCTAGTATCTTTCACAATGAAGTGCTCATTCACATGTTGGAAGTTGTCTGAATTACATAACTGTCAACAGCTTGAGGGTGGATGTTTGCTGAGAGCTACTCCAGCTCATCCTTTGTTCTTGAGTCACGGTTTGAAGTTGTTGGGAGAGCTACCATTGGCAAAGTACAAAAGGTCACAGAGAGTGTGTTCATCTTTAATGACAAAAAACATAGATAAAATATTAAAGAGTTCAAATTACATTTAGGTCATTATTCTGCTATGTTTCTTAGATAGTATAAGTTTTAACTAGTCCATGGCTTCCAATTTTTCACTATAATCACTTTTAAAACAGCGTTGCAATGCTGACCTAATACGACACCCTGAAAGAGAACTGAAATTCACTATTGTCTTGACACAAATCAATATCTGATCAGAAGCAAGCGAGTGAAGGGAACTGAAGAATAGGGCACTGATTGTATTGCCAGCACAACCGCTACCACGATCGAGGAGGAGGGATAGAAACAAAAGTCCCATTTCCACCCCCGTACTTCTTCAATCAGAAACGTTCCAGAGTAATAGACAAAGTGTAAAGAGCGTGGCAAGAGAGCAGTCACCAATAGCAAAGGCTGTAAACTGTATATAATCAATAACAGTGACAGGCTTGGGGGTGTTTATGGTTGGTCTGTTCAAAAGAGAGGGAAGAAGGTTAAAGCATCAACCCTCAAAACTTTTTGGCACGGGTCAACTACCATAAAACTGAAACCCTGGCTTGTTTTGTGATTGTTTTTGAAGCTTGACACATTGCAAAGTGCTGGATGAAGGCTTTAGGACAGAAAGTCTGACAACGTGCACATCAAATCCAGGGTAGCTCTTATGGGGTTGCAGGGAGCCAAGTGATTCCAAGTGACCCACTTACATTTAAAACTAAGATTTTAGTATTGCTCAAATATCCATCCAGCGTATGGAAGCATCTCTCATCTTGTTCATGTTCTCAAACTACCCCCTAAAAAATCTCGCTATGGTTTAAATTACTGTCACAATAACTAAGCGTACTAGAAACTTCCACACACAAACATACAGATGTTTGCATACCTCAACCTGTTGACAGATCTGGATGAGCTTTGCCATTTGGTTCTCCAGCTCGCTGTTCCTCTTCACCAGGTTGGTCAGGTTGTTCTCCAGGGTTTGCTGTTGGGAGGGAGGAGGAGGAGGAGGAGGAGGAGGAGGAGGAGGAGGAGGAGGAGGAGGAGGAGGAGGAAGAGGAAGCAGGGACAGGGAGATAAAGCCACACATTAACACATGTACAGGGTGCAGAAGGTGCATCCACAGGACAACACAGGTTGTTGAAGCAAAAACGTGATTGTGTTTTATTATTCAGTTAAAAACCTGATATTATAATTTCTACAATTATATATGTGTGATCTTTTCATTAAAAACCAAAAATAAAGACTAAATTGTTCTCTATCATAAATATATATCTTGCTGCAGAATGCCCCAGTATGTGATGTTTTATTATTTGATTAATTTCTATTGAAAAAAAAAGGCATTTGTTTAAGTCCTGCACTGTTAGGTTGTGCTTAAGCCTATGTGTTACTTTAATACTGCACTAATATGATCTGACAGATATAGAGCAATTGAAGGCTATCAATACACACATACCTTGGGGTTAGCCCAAACACAGTGATTATGTAAAATACAGTGATACTAAATACATTGTTAATACAAAGACATGCTTTCGGTGACAACGGGAAATATTTCTGTAATAATTTTGCCTTGTGTTGTTCGGTTATTTTCTTTTCGATCATGGCATGAGGGTTGCTTAATAACATATGAAATCCATGCAAATACAGAGAAGGGAGCTATACATTCAAATGAATTCTAAAGCTGAGAAATATCAGGTTACACTGACAGGTTAATACCTACAAATGTAAAGCAACAATAAACTATAAATTGCTGCAAACGTAGATGACAACATATACAATCCCATAATTGCTTTTTAACAGCCACAAATGCTCATATTAGCTAACATATGGCCTGTAATGTAATAGTTTAACTGCCTGCTCTTGTCATACTTTACTTAAAAGCCAGAAGAAAAAATAAGCGATCCCTAAAGAATAAAAACAAACAGAAACAAACACCTCCACTAGTGATCTAAATGATCAAACACTCAATTACTATCCCTTCACTGTGTCTGTTTATCAAATGCAAAACAAAAGACACACACACACATAAATAAACGCACTCAAACACATTATACAGTACAAAAGATGAAAATGGAAACGAGCAGATAGTAAGTCAGAAATAGAACTGCCGTTGAAAAGGAAGCAAATCCTCGATGGCGGTGACGACGGTGAACATCAACACAACAAAAACATCAACCACAGCTGCAAAGACAACAGGCGAACAAAGCAGCAGACAAGCAAGCGGGTGTTTGAAGTAGCTCTACGTATGCAAGTGAAGGGGGGGGGGGAGGGGGGCTGGGCAAGCACCTGGATTGTCTGGCTGTCTGACTGTCCGTCTGTCCTGTTTGTCAGGCAGATTCCCTGCTTCCCAATATCTTCTTTGCCTGATTTATTCTGCCTGGATGTTGTGTATTTGACTTTGCACCCACTTAAGTATTAATCTCTCTGCTGCTTATCTTCTTCCCTGCCTCCACTCTTTATCCATCTACCTGTGTGCCTCTATGGAGGGATAGTGGAGGATGGGGAGGGTTTGAAAAAGGCAACCAGGGAACTCACCGCAGCGCTCGTCTTTGAAGCCTCCATTACCGCATCTGACACTCTGCCCGGGCTCACCTGATAAGCCTACGAACACACATACACACCCACATAAGTGCACACATAAACACACACACACACACAGGCAAACCCAAACGCACAATGTCTGCCATCTAAACACAACTGAAGAAGAGAACAACTCCCTGGTAAATTTGCCACAAACACTCTTCTTTTGGTCTTCTACATGAAAGCAGATGAGAGAGTGGCTCACAGTGTCTGGGAATATTTCCCTGTAACTGGAGCTGGAGTTTCATCACTGGAACTTGCATTCGGTTGTTGTGTTGCAGCCCTGCGAGTGTGTGTTTGTGTATGAGGGAGTTTGAAGTGGAACATCAGTGAGAGGGGACAGATGGGTCATTAATTAGCAGGCTGGAGACGAAGATGATTAATACATCAGAACACAGCTGCCGCCCTCGAGACAGAATTGAAACAAACTCCTCTGTCCTCTACATACATGCATCTGTGTGTGTGTGTGTGTGTGTGTGTGTGTGTGTGTGTGTGTGTGTGTGTGTGTGTGTGTGTGTGTGTGTGTGTGTGTGTCTGTGTTTCTGCCTGTCTTTATGTGTGTGGATTAGTAGGCATATCTGCATTTGTATAGTTATATCCCATGATTGTGTCGCTGTGTATGCGTATGACATCTGCTTGTACCTGTTATTGAAAAAAAGCACTAAACTTTGTCTGTGTTTATCTGCTCTATAAATGGCCACAAAAAAGCGATTTTTTTTGAGTGTGTGTAGGTAGGTTTGTGCTTGACTTGTGTTGGCACTCCTGTGGCTTCAGCCCAGCAGGCAGGACGAGTGGCAGAGAGAGAGAGGGAGGCACAGCAACCGTCAACAACAAACTCATTAAAAAACACAACAGACATCAAAGACGGCTAGAACCACTCATAGAGCGAGAGGGAGTGGAGGAACACATGGATTGAGAGAGGAATGGGGGCACAGAAGGGTGTGATGGGTGGCAAAAGGTGCCTGCCAGAGTTTGATAGATGGCGACATGAAGGCGGTGGCAAAATGAAACTTCAAGCCAAACAAAGAAAACATTTTTATAAATTGCTATGATGGCTTATTCTGTCAAAAATGTTTTAGAGCAGCTATGTCAACAGTTACGGCTCCTAGACACGGCGGCGTGCGTTGTCGCTTGCCGGCGGGGGGGGCTGAAACTCGACCAACAGCCAATCACATGAATCTCCCGCCCCAGACACACAAGCACGCGGTTTGATTAGCTAGAGCTTGCACTGGCATATGATTCGATTGGCTGACACCTCCGTCGAGGCGGCAAAAGCAGAACATTGCTCTACTTTTGCAGCAAGCACCGCAAGAGAAGCTACGCTTTGCTCCCACAATGCAGTTCGGCGAATCGTGACGTCACCCCATTCAAAGTGAATGGGTAGAAGCGCTGAAGCGGCAACGCACGCTGCCGTGTGTAGGGGCCGTTACGGTACGTCCACACAGCAGCGTTAAAAAAATCTTCCAACGCTTCTGCCATTTCACTTTGAATGGGGTGACGTCACTTTGCCTCACTTTTCGCCGAACTGCATTGTGGGAAGCAAAGCGGAGATTTCCAGGAATCTTAGGATTCAAAAGTTGAGCAATGTTCAACTTTTGAATCTTCTGAAGCTTTCGGTGGAAGCGTCAGCCAATCAAATCGTATGCCAGTACAAGCTCTAGCCAATCAAACCGCTGCTTGTGTGTCAGGGGCGGGAGATTCATGTGATTGGTTGTTGGTCGAGCTTCAGACACGCCCGCCGGCAAGCTTTTTCCAAAGTTGTTGTGTGGACGTACCGTTAGGGAACTTGAAAATATATACAGATGAGTTTGAACCAGCTAGATGTATAACTTACTTTGTTAGCTAGTCTCAAACCAGTGATTTTCTGAATCAGGCTGGGTCGTTAAAACTGATTGTGTAAGTGTTTTAGAAAAGAATAGAAAAAATCACCAACAGTAATGCTTAAACAGAAAGTCATTGTGGCTAAATAAACTGTAACATAACTTCCAAAAAGAACATGTTATGCTAAATGATAACTCCTCCACCTTCACAACACTCATTTAAGTGTTTTTGGCTACTGTTCAACCTATACAGATAAATACAAAAGCGGCGCACAACGACAGAGAAAGAGAACGTTTGAATGCAAGAACGTAAGGTAGAGGACGACACGAATGGAGGGAGGAGGAAAATAAAAGCCACGCAGAATTTAGTGACAAATTACATCTGAGTTGCTTGAGGCACATGATGAGGCATGCTGGGGTAGGCCAGCCCATAGCGTAAGGTAATATCATTCATTCACTGACTCAGCTTTGGACATGGCATGTCATGAGAGGGAACAGAGAGTGTGACAGAGATGGAGGGGGATGATGGGATGGAAATAGGCATGAGTCCCGTGCTGAGACGCGCAGCTTGGCTGAGTCTGGCCAGCCCTCTAATTCAGTCTTCTGTTGCTCTCTTTCCCCTCGTTATCTGTCACTCTCTACCTTTCTCTCTCTCTATATAGAAGGTCTTCTCTTGCCCTTACCTAGCTTTCTGCCACCCCCCCCCCTCTACGTGTCGCCCTTCTTCAGTCCTTATTCTGTCCGTCTTGGCACAGCTGCTGACAGCCCATCATCTTGGGTTAGATCACCACCCCCTTATATGACTTCATTGTGTTGAGGGGCTCTGGGGTCTCATGCCTTTATAGATGATCCCATTTCTCTTTGAAACAAATAAAGGAAAGAACCCTATTTATAATAAAGTAGCTAAGGAGACTGGAGAAATTGATTGTGGGGGAAAAAATGATCATATGTATGATAAAGGGTTTACTGAACACACGTTTCAATCAAGTTTGAGACAGCAGTTTAATCTCCAGCCATCACTGTTCACAGTCTGTATATCAATTCACATTTCTAAAATATCATGGAGTATCAGAATAAAAAAAAATACAATTACATTTCTCTATCAGGCAACTAAATACCATTAACCAGCCGAAGACTCTCACTCGATTCTCACTGTAACTCTCTGCTACTGAATATTAAAAAGGACTTTTATCTGAGATCAAATTCAAAGGTAGAAAAACTAAGGAGTATAAAAAAGTAAGAGATGTTCGACATATCAGCAAAATACTGCCTTCTAAATATTTAGAAGTGCTTGGTTATAGGAAGAAAATAGAAAAACACAGGATTTGTATGCATCACTGCATTGCTTGGCTCACAAAATGACAAATGTCCTTCGGTGGAACCACGGGGCCGTCAACGTAACAACACAAATTCCCACATTCGCACAGTGTGCTCTGAGGCTAAGTATCCAACTTCAAAGTCTTTTGATTTTAATTCATTCAAGATCCTTCCCTATGAACATTGAGAAAGTTAGAGTAACAGAAATGAAAGTGGGAGAGTATAAACTCCAGAAAGAGCAATATAATAGAACAAGCTCACTTTACAGCTGTTGTTAACAAGAGGCTTTTCAAAGTCTGGATGGGTAAGTAACACAATCCTTCTGGGAAGCAGGCTTTTTGTCTGAGGATAATATTCCATAGGGCAGATCTCCTGGGACCAACCAATTGTAGCAGGGTATAACAAACGGAGAGTCATGCTTGTCTCATAACCCGCTGGCTGAAGCCCAATTAATGAGACCTATAGGGATGCTTAAAACAACATTAACACTTTTTTGTTTGTATCTCACTGCCAAAATCTGTTCATTTGTGTGTGTGTTTTTGCTTTGCCTGTTTTGCAAGGTAAAATAGTTCACCTACCAATTGAATAAATAGCTATAAATCATACATGTCAAGTTTAATAGTGGTTGTAAGGTATTTGCTCTCAAAGTATTAGCTCAATAAACTGCTACACATGAACTCCTGTGACCTTCAAGCTATAAGCGACCGCTCAAATCTTCAAGGGATCCAGAAACAGTGGGGGTGCAGCGTTAAATGGGAGCAGACAGCTACAAGATGCTTACTTTCATTTATAAGGCTGGTGGGGGAATTTGCTGCGGAATAAAGTTGCAGGAAAAGGAAGCAGGGAAGGGTACGGAAGGACACTTCTGTACTGCTATAGTTAACTTCTTTCAGTGCTCAGCAATATGAATCCCAATAGCTTTTACCCCTTAACGCTTATAATGAGAAAAAGCCATCTTAAATGAACACAAATCCAATAGTAATTTAGGTTTTTAGCCACACGAGGAGATTAGGATCAAGACATTTCTCTGTAGGTTTCAAAGCAAGTAATGACTCGTCATGACTACCAAATAGCAGCAAGGAGTTCAGGCACAAGTTGGCATTTGATTTTGTTTATAAGACTGTCGGATATCCCAAAGGCCCCAGTGTGATTTTGGCTTCCCAATTATTTGTTTGGGTGAGGAACAGGCTGACCCAGGACTACTAAAAGTAGAAGAAAGCTAGAGATAGTAAGATTAACAAACTAAAACACAGGAAGGGATGCTACCTGAGGAAAAACCTTATCCTTACGTCTATTTCAATGACATGGTTGAATGGGATATTAATGTATCCTTAAAAATAAACCTACACTGTTTGAAATTCCTCAAAGATTTATGTTTTTTTACGTCCAGGTTTTTTACTGTTTGACACACATGGTTGATGTATCTAATGACCCCCATAGAACGCATGCAGTGCAAAACTCAATGACCCAGTGTTTTATTACGGTTTAAGAGTAAGTTGAAATGGTCTCAGGAATGTTTTGGACGACCAGCGCAACAGAATACAAAAAAAGATGACTTATTTGGCTCTGAAATCTTCTAAAATATTAAGCAGATGGAAAGCACTGAGGCCATTTGAACACCTGACTGGGAAATTACTTATTTTGTGATTTAGTGTAGAAAAGCACCACTATTTTACCAATGGTCCTCAAGATGACATCATATATTTACAGGTCGTGAAGAAAATGGAATTAGAAGCTTGTCAGACATTTACAAAGAATATGTCCAAGTCTAAAGTACAGTCTTCCTGATGTAAAGTATACTGAATCTTTCTGAAGCTGTTGCTACTCTTATTTAAGCTCAGCGTCAGTATGCAGTCCTAATATGTTCATTGATTTGTGCATCACTTGCATCCCACAGACACCAGAGCGTACAGTATTATAAGCAGGCACGAGTGGATCTTTAAGTAGTTTCATCATCTGAGTTGTACGCTGTGCAGCTCATAACAAATCCTTGTTATCCACGTCCATCCTTATCCATAGTAGATGATATCATTAAGCTGGTGCTGCTAGCTGTTTGCTGCATAAGGAATATAACTGTCCTCTCTAACAACCCACTGTGACTCCTGACCGAAGACATTACTATTAATGGGGCTCGGTTTGGCTGCTTTGTAAAGATAAAGGAGAATAAAGCAGAGGTCCTTTAGAGTGGTAACTGGCTTCTGGATAAAACATCATTTTTTAAAAAGTAATTTATAGTGTGTACAAGCTCATATTCAATATTGGTAGTAAAGTCCAGAGAAACAGCGAGTACAGCTCTGTAGCTAACTGATCAGATACGGCAAGGTCATGTTCATCTGTAACTGACATCTAAAGTGCACAGCCTGAAGCCCTGAAAAAGGCCTGGATTTCAAGATACAAGTCAAATGAACACGGTCACAAACAACTGCTCAGGACGTGCCATGCATATACAGATATGATTTGCTGCTTGGTATTGCCTTAACCAGAGATAACCATCCAAACAATGTTAAACCATATCAAGATACTAGGAGGGTCACAACATCTGTATACACACCCAAAGACCAAAGCTCTGTAGCTAAAACGGCAAATGAGTTTAGTTAAATTAATTTTTTTAACATTTTGAGAATCATTTTAAAGGTGACATGTCATGCTTTTATGGTTATTGCCCGTCCCCTTGTGTGTTATGAAGGTTTTTCTGCATGTAAACGGTGTGCAGAGTCAAAACCCTCAAAGTACACCATGTAGCGAGTAAAACAGAAAATACCTCCCCAAAACGCCTCGTTGGTGAAACGTCATCAGGACGTAATCGTCATTTGATTCTTCCGGGTACGTGCTTTCGTAAGCACGTACCCGGAACTAAATGGGCCAATCCGTGGAGCCCTTACGTTACGTCCGCGAAGCCATTACGTTAAACCCCCGCTAATTGGTCCAAATTGACTAATCCACACACACACACACTCAGTGCAGGCAGCCCTGCTGATTTCTGCTCCTTGCTGCAGGCTGATAATAGACAGTTGGGATCGCGCAAAATTCTCTCTGCAGACCCATTCTCACAGCGTTTATCAACCTGTTTCTTACTCAATATCAAGCCACACTTATTGTTTTTATTTCGGCTGTGACTTTGTGTGTGCTCAGGGTGAGTTTGGCTGTGTTTGGCTGTCTATCGCTAAACAAGGAAATCACGGAGGGAGGGGGGGGAGGAGCTGCAGCGAGCCGTTTAGTGGAGAAAGTGAATACTGCTGAATACACATACTTTACAGAGATGCTGTATGCGAAACCAATGTGAGTTTGGAAAATTGCACAGTATTTTTCTATTTTAGTATACCTCAACAATGGAATTGTGATCAGTGGAAATGGCCATGACACCTCTACTTTAAGGAAGAAAAAGGGCTACAACAGTCATTCACATCTTAGGCTTTAATAGGCCACTTTTATAGCAACCATTTTGACATGTAACCTCAGGGTAAACACAGGTAAAATTGAAACAATTTATGATTTTCTTTTTCTATTTAGTGAGCCATTCCAGTGAGCGAGCAGGCACAATACCAGGGTCCTGGCCCACCTCAATGGTACGGGACCATAATGAATGTTATCAATTACACCTGTGTTTCCCTGTAATGACATGTCAAAATGGCTGCTGGGAAAAAGGCATATTGGAGAGTGTCCTGATCAGCAGGGAGGCTGCCCTCCAATCAAATAATCCAGGTTAAATCACTGGAGTCAATGAGCGTCTCCGCTGAAGTGTCCTTCAACAATGCAATGAATTCCTGCTGATTCCAAGAACACAATGCTCTAGCTAATTTGAACCTCTTAGATCTCTGGAACACAGAAAGAGAGATGGTCCTTTGGTGGTTCTTAGTGTTTTTCTTACCTTCTTTCTTTCTTAAAAAATAACAAGATAAATGAACAGTCTGGCACCATGTGCACAGTTCTGCTCCCAGAGCATCTACACAAGTCTGGCTTGTTATTTTTTCGACTGTCCAATTGCCAAATTGGTTCTATGATATACAACAGGACATTGTTGTGCTTATTAAAATCTCATTTAACCCACACATTTCTGATATTTAATCAGCAGACTTTCCTTCTTTTAGAATTTAAGAGGATATAGAAACAAGCCAATGGGAACACTTTTCTAACTGTAATTGTTGTTCTACTAATGTGCACAGTCATTATAAAATAAACCAATAAATATAGTGGCCATAAACTGTAGATATTTTTGTGTATGGACTTTAAAAAGATGCCATTCTTGTGTGGCAGTCAGGAAAGGACCCAGTTCATTATGTAGTATTTCCATGGCTTATTACTAACCGCCTGTCCTCTACGTTCACCTCCCTCAGCACCAGCTCTAAGTGGCAGGGTGCAGCATGACGGGCCTCACCGTCCTCTGCTCCTACCAATTGGTTGTCATTGCAAATAGATTTGATATACACAAACACATTAAGTGAAAGCGCGTTTAGTCATTTTGCCTTATTTTCTAAAATGAGCCAAATGGGACAGAGTAGTGTCCTGGGTCTGAGTCATCCTGGCTGATGGGAATCCAGAGGCCGTTGTTTGGCTCCGTGTCTTTAAAACCTTGTGACTCACTACTACACAGAGAAACAAAATACCAACGTATTTTTGAAAATAACTGCTATGAAATCCTAAAATGTCCACAGAAGAGTGAAAAGAATGGCTTCATATTTTCACTTAGTTAAGTCCAAGGTCTGTGTAGACAGTTCGTATAAAGCGTTCCTTTGTCACATATGTTCAACTGTGCACACACGGTACTAAGAAGAAATCAGAATATATAGTACCAATCAGCAAAATGGTGCGTGGAAGCAAGGCTACATTTGACTGGGACATTAATCAAGGTTTGATGGTTAAAAAGTGAAAATGGTTATATTTCAGTGGAGGCGCAGAGCTGCAGTCAGTCAACAGGAGGTCACAGAGACGTGCCGTTTACACCCTCACAAATATAACAGCGTAATGAGGACCGCTGCTGACACACATCAACACGACAGTGCTGCAGAAGATGTTTTCCAAGAGAAAAAACAAGCAACCTGATTGGTTAGCTGGGTGCAGAGAGTGCTGAAAATCCCAAGATGAGGTGGGGGAGCTTTGTATGTTTTGTATTAGTAAATAATATGGATGCGTGCACAAGCATAAAACTAACTCATGTTGTCTTTCGCTCACTGGAGCCGGAGGATTTAGAGGTAATTTCCTATCAGCTATGCAATTCTACACACTCTGCATGAATCTCATACAGACATATTTCACTTTAATAACAACATGGATGTGGAAGTGCTTCTGATTAAGTACCATAATCCCATGTGATTTCTACCGCACCCAGCGTTGTGCAAAAGTTTTCACAGAAGTGAGATAAGCACAGCTGTCTGTGGCGCCTGGTTAGCTGATCCAGGAAGAATGCTTGTTGAAACCAAGGTGTTGTTCTCAGTTAATCTCCCCTTAAGCCTTTAAGCACCAAGACATCCACACAAAGTAAGGGGGAAAGTAAAGGTTGTACAGACGTCAGGGAAGTTACATATATTTTGAAGTGACAAATGGTGACTCTAGGCTCTATTTGTATACTGTACGTACAATGCTGATACCAATCTGTGGCAAATGTTGAAAACAGTGACCTTATAGAGGCATAGTGATGATATGTACACTCTTAACACAAAATGTGTTGTATTGTGTTGAACTATGAAACAACATTTCATTATCACCCTTTCAGTTGTTAATATAACAAAGGATAGTACTTGAAGTCATAAAAACTAGTTGAGACATTTCCAGATTTTGGGTTATCAGAACTGAAATACTTTCTATTAAAACTGTAATATACCAAGTGGAACCTTTTATTAGGTCTTAATATATGCCTTGTCACCTCCACATTATGCGTGCTGTTTCTCATTACATTTAATTACTAAAAGCCATTGGTAAAGACTGACAGAGAACAGTTGGTGTTGTATTCCCTAAAGAAGCTGCGTTCAGAGCTGTATGCCTGCACAACGCAATGAATAACTGAGATGACAGTTGTGAAGTTTTCATCACGGCCCCACAGCTTTCAGAGTCCTTGAAGGTGTTTTACTTTACCACTCGTGGCAAAATCAAGGCTGTCTGGAAAAGGCAACTGCTTCAGGCAGATGAAGTGATTTTCTAGGAAAGATATCACTATCATCGTTTTCTATTGCATCATTCTAATCTCTATCTCTGTGCACCTGGATTCATGCATCAACATGTACACCTTGACTGCCAGCTCCCCTCTCTGTTTCCCTTCTCCTCAAATATAATGCTATTTAGCTTAGAACTTTGATTATAGCTCTTTTGAGACTCATAATAACACTTGGCTATATCCCATAATCCTGTAAAACATTTGATGGGGACAAGAACTTAATGTCTATCATCCCAGTAAGATATATTTAGCTAATTTGGGATAAAAAAGATTGACAATTACAGTACAAAACTGGGTATTGGAAATAAAAAAATGTATTCCATAAAACTGCTTATTCCACTTCTGCAGACTTTTTGCTCTTTATAGCAATAGTTTCACATTCAGGGGAAATATTCTTATTTACTTTCTCGAGGGGAGTCAGTAAAGAGGATCAATACCTACATATATATATATGTAGCTGTAGCCGGAAACAGATGAGCTTAGCAGCCTTAGCTCAGCATTTATAGAAGCAGGAGGAAACTAGCCTGGCTCTGTATAAGAAGAAATACATTCACCAAACCGCTACTCTTAAACTCATGAATTAACACAATTAATCTCAATATTTAATACATGCATAAAACTGCAACGTAAAAACGACAATTCACCATTTTATGGGGCGTTCACCAGACTATTTACTACTAGACTATTTATTGGCCATTAGTATCTTTCAGTATTTGAATGGATACACAAACATAAAAATAATGTTATTTGTGAACTTTAGAGGTACTTCTGACCGGCTGCTGGCTCCACAGACATGAGAGTGCTATTGATTTTTTCTCATCTAGTTCTCAGTGAAAAAGAGAATGAGCATATTTCTCTTAAATGTCAGACTATTACTTTAAATAGAAATTCTTAACATTTGTTAATCCAGTTGTTTACTACTACCTGTTAAATGTTTGTCGACAGCTAAACATTTACTTGTATGTTTGCTGGAGGCAGGTTGTGGAAGGGAGGGCTTGTCATTTCAAATTTGAGCGATGATGAGTGAAACACACTAAACGTCAAACATCATGGACCCCTTGTAGCTCCTCTCTCCCGCCCAACTATTTGCTCCCGCTTCCCTGACACTTCTGATGTGTCATCTTCGCACTTCTAGATGTTATCCTGATACCTGACCTTCCTCTTCTTGTCCTTCTCTTCTTCATTCTGTCTTTTTTAACTGGCAAACTAAAAAACGTTGGCAATAAGAGTCCTGTCTCTAAGATTGGGTGCTATCCCTGCATCTTGGTTTAATATATTATCGGCCCAGTTGTCTGAAGATACAGAGCAGACATAACAGTAACACTTTGCCAACCATTGCAAGTAGCAACCCAACTGGAACAGACAAGTTGTATCTGATCTTAAATAATTGAAGTTCTACAATTGAATCTACTCTCCCTCTCTGGACTCTTTTTGTCCTCACTGCCTGACGCTGCTGTACCCATCCTCTCTTAACCGTTCAGCCACATAACAGGAACAGAAATCTGGTGTGAATGACACTTCCCAAGCTAAAAGCTTTACACTTGTCAGCTTCAAGTAAAACCTCCAAAAGAGTTCATCTGAGCTCATGGACTACAGAAACGGGGGCTGGTTCTGCGAGAGTGTGATAAGGTTTTTAGCAACACATTTAGTTAATTTCTTTTGAGGTGACGGGGTTCAGAGGCAGTTTACGCTTCGTTTCTGAATATAGCACTAATGCAACCAGCAGGAGGGTTGACACACTAATTTAACACATGTACTTAAAGCACACAGAGGAGCACATGTCATGATACGTGTTGGAATTTAACCTGATGTTGTGCTGCCTGCTCAAGGGCATCTTCATGCAGAATATAGTATCATAACAAACACAGTCAAAAAGGAAGCACAGAAAGCTCTGAAGTAAAGCAGTGTTTTCAAGCCTCTTCCACTGCAGACTCAATTTTAGCTTCCAAACAAAAAAGCATCTCCAAGACTTTTGCTTATCCAGACAGATCTCCGCACGGACTTAACTCAATATGCCACAATTATACTTCTGCACTTCCCTGCTTCTTGGATTAGAAACCCTATAGTTTGCACAAACCAGATTTCTTTCAGCAGTTTTTAGCTATGCGACTAATAAATGGCCTCCCTGAGCACTCCAGGGACATCTTTCTTAAGTGTACTTGGAGTACATGAGGGCAAAGGCAAAAAACAGCAAAATTGGATTTATAAAGGAACTGTTTTTTTTATGTTTGCTGCTGTTTCAGGGGGATATTATGGGATGGTAGATAATGCCAACCAGAGACTGGTTTGTAGAAAAACGGTGAGATTTCCATTGTGAAACTTTTTTATCTTGCCCACGTGACCCACGACAGAGCCCTGCAGGCACTCAGATGTAGAACAGAAAAAGAAAACAGACTTTCATCTTCCTGGGCTGCAGCGGGCAACATGCACACACAAATCAGACTAATGTAAAAACACAATAACAAGAACTTCACACACTCCCCCCCCCCCTCCTGTTCTCACATAGTAGCAGTGGTCAGTGACAAGACAGAGCGACTCTATTAGTATCAAAGCGGATCTGTCAACCTAACAGATGGGTTTGCTTCCGCCAAGGTGGGCAAAGTGATTTACTCTATGTCTAGTCTACTTTGCCTTATTTAATTGGAGCGGCCGTGACTTGGAAGCAGAACAGTAAATCATGTCACTATCATGTATTTATAGAGGGGGTCATGTAACTCTAGTGCTGATGGCGGCTACATGATATACATTTATGACACCTGACCTGTTACCATTTCAACTGCTGGCAGGATGCCTAAAAAATGAAATGGACACTGACACTAGAAAAGCATTTGCAGAACGCAAGCATATTTGACAAGGCAGATAAAGGAATGGCAGGAAGACATAATCGGATGACCATCTCACATGTAAATATGACATCAGACAAATTGCTTTGACTCTGACTTACAGAGCAGCATTGATTCACATGCTGAGAATCCCATCTCTACTTAAGGAAAAGAAACATCTTAAGGAAAGACAGCTCAAGTGCAGAATCGCCCAACCCAATGCTGTGCATCCCTGATGTGGCCATTCTGTTGCTTTGCGAGGAAGGGTTAGGGTCTGCGATGGTAACGGGGTGAACCGCAGAGCGGGAAGACGCATTCTCTGCGTTCCTGCGAGTCAGCGTGGTGGGCTCTCTGGCGTCGAGATCTTGAACAGACATTCCTCTCTGTACGACTCCCTGGGGAGCTGGACTTCCTGTACGTAACCCGAGCTAAACAGAAGCTTCCAGGGATGTTCCTGCACATCACTGACATCGGATTTTGAAGGATGGAGATCAGTATCTGATGTTTTTTTAAACTGTGTTATCAATCTATCAGTTCCCCCTGTCATCCTAGTGAAGAGAACCTGTTGGTTTGGATCTATAAATAAACTATAATTCAATGCGATCAAAAGTTTGACTGAATTCAGATTTGTTTTTTCAACTGAGTCAGTCACGTGCAGAATTAAAGTGATAAAACAACACATATGTTTTCTCTCTGATATCTTCTCACTGAGGTTGGGTTACAACAAGTGAAGGAATATATATTTAAGAAAAATACATTGGTTTGATGGCTTTATCGAGCAATGTTACCTATACTATTTGAAAGGGGACATTTCTTTCAGTACAGAGCTTTAGCCAGTACCATCATGTGATTGTGTGACTACATTTTTATCTACAGTATTTAATGCCATTTCTACAAATAGAAAAATACATTGTGTTCGTGACTATATGATGCATGTTTCAAATCCTATTTTTGCCATAGCTTCTATATGATGATGGTTTTTCCATGTTTGTACCATATGCATGACCTCAGATGTACACGAGGCTTTGTGTTTCTCTGTGGGGCTTTAGCAGACAGGGTGCTGGCTGCTGCTGTCACCACCATGCGGACCAAAGAGGATATGTAACGTGTCCCTTTTTAGAAGCCATAAAAGAAGCCATGCATGCTATTAAACATGCATGCCCCCTTTGGCTTTAAGAGGGGGACGTCAGAGCGAAGTGCAGTTAACCTGTTTTCTCCATCCCTCTAACGCAGGAAATGAACAAGCTCCCAGATAACTCAAGTTTTCTAAAGTCAATTCTCGGTAATATTGTCTTGCTGCGTCTCTCCTTTGGCGCCTGAGGCAGAATCTGGTCCTGTAAACCCAAATAACTTGCACATATTGGACACTATTAGATGTCTGATGCCACTCGCCAGAGACTCAGGTTCACTTGTGGCCAAGCTGTGGAGAAATACAGCCCTGAACTGCTGTATACCGGGAAACAAGGAGACTCTTTTTTAAATGTATAATCACAAAGCCATTTTATATTTTATACTATAAACAATGGTTGTGTTTTTGGGACAGATTGACCTTTTTTTCTGGTTCAGCTCCGTTTTGGAACATAATATTCATGGTAGATGAGTAATTAGAAAAGGAAATGAACTTTCCAACTTTTTTCCAGTTTCTTAAATTACTACTTAGAAGCAATACAAATGGAAATGTTCCATTAAGAATGAATCTACAGTGACAATATGTTGCACTGATTACCCGGTTGACTTCCTGTTGCTCTTCCTACACTATGTGTGCGTCTCTGTTAGATAACAGAGTTCACGGTTGAATGTCTGTTTTTTTCAAAAGTGAAAGTGCATGTTTCAGGAAGCAAGAGATTCATGGGAATGGAATGAAGGAAATGTCTGTCCAAGGCAGCTGTTTCTGAGGGGAGGGGAGATGCTTGAGAACAGTGTGGGAGACTGAAACCCTCCCCAACCAGCCAAAACAACACATGCTTAGAAATCCATTCATAAAGGTTTGCTCCAAAAAAAGTAAGGATGGGGAATGGATAACTTTATGTGACTCAAATACTGTATGTTACATGACTGTATCACCAAAACGTCAAACAATCGCTTATGTCTCCCCATTTCTTTCCATTTTCCAGTCCGACAGCCAGTTCTAGATATTAGATCTAAATAGGGAAACTAAAGCAGTAAAGTAAGTTAATCCAATAATAAAGTAATGACTATTTCATATTTCAAGAGCATTCATCAGTTGAATGCCAATAATAGTTATCACTCTTTTTTTCATGCCATATTTCACCTATCCCTCTCTCAACTTCTCTTAAAGGTCCCCTATTATACTGTTTTTCATCAATATATTATAGGTCTCAGATATACACAAAACATGTCTCTGAAGTGTTTGGCTCAACAGACCAAACAGATCATTGTAGCATCCCATAAACCCATCTGTGTCAGCCCTGTTTCAAAAGTGCTGATTCTGTGTCTGTTACTTTAAATGAAAATAAGGTGCCACTCTCAACACCCCTCTGCAAGATATTTGGGTAAAAAACCCACAATGGTGTTCTCGGAGGAGATTCAGGTGATACAACTGCTTACTGCTAGCAGATTGGCACTATTATGTTTTTTATGTCTTAAGGGTTGAGTAGCCATGCTTTTATGGCCTATATCCATTTGTGGTCCTTTGCTGCTCTTAACACTCAGTGTCATTGAGTTCTTCGTCAGTCTTGGAGCCAAAACTGAAGCAAACAGGGTTCGTTTTCTACCAGTTATCAGCTGCAGTCTACATAGTTGAATTAAATGCAATGGGTACTTTCATGTTCCAATTTAACAGGCCCCGTCACACTTGATTCAGTTTAACAGGTTCTCACAGGTTTAGTTATTAATGTAGAGTCAACTAGCTTCTAGTGCTACCATATGTAGCGTGTCTAAATCTTTAAAGCTGCATTATTGAAGCTAAGAAACACAGAATTGATATACAACCCCCTTATAAAGTTTTGATGTCTGCAAACATATGCTCATTAATGCATTTAGTAGTAAAAAATATACATTTGAAATGCTCGGTTTTGGTCGCAACCAACTCCTGAGAAAATCTTATTAGCTGCCAAAACAAATTGGGGGCCATACAATCTAAAACAAATGAGCTGGAAAATACTCAATAAGAGCCGATGTAATGTGTTTAGTTAGTTGATCATTTTCAGAAATTTAGTTTTTTGCTACTTAAAAAATATTTATAAAGCAGCTTTAAAAATACACTTAAAAAGTCAAGAAGTGAATATTCAATAAAGCATTACAAGAATACATGATTGTGTCATTAAACTCAATGGTTATTGGCTCAATATCAAGTAAACTAATTGAAATGTACTCTTTAATATTGAGAGAATATAAATTATTCAATGTAGAAAATGATTATTAGCCGATGATTTCTGTTCCCTGAGTTCAGCTCACAAAACACTAACCACCAGGCTATTTTGAGTTTGGGGATGAATCAGAGGTCCCCGGTGTCCTCAGGCCGCTGAAGACGTGCTGTTCGTCTCACACTGGTGTCATTAGTTCAAACTAAGTGTCTTACGAGGGGCCACACACTGTTCCTTCCTGGCAGCCTCTCAACAGTACGGAGGACTCATCACACACACCGAGAGCAAGTGTGTGCGCAGGCAACCAAACTCAACGTGTCTTCAGCCTTAACACAAACACACGTCTGCATGGGATTAAGTAAATCAGAAGATGAATGCTCACTGACATTCCAGATTGAGTCTAAATATTCCTGTTATGCTTCATTGTCTCATCCACTGTCTCTGAGTCACAAATCAAAACAGCTTTTGAAAGACTCAGGCACCTCTGATTTATCCTTTTCACTGAAAAATCCCTGTTATGAATAATATTAGTAGATTTCATCAAGCCTTTACGTGTTTTACACATTTCCCAGAGACACTGAAATGTAGCTTCTAATTCAGGTTCATAGAGTGCATGCGTCATCAGTTTAATCAAACAGAGCACCTCCCTTCCCCTCATATAAATGTGATCTGTGCCAGGGGAACGCTACAGATTAATATTAGAGAGTGCTTACTCATCAGATATTACACCCTATAATGTGGCAGTATATGAAGGGATGGAAAGGAAATGCTTGAAAGCCAGGAAAAAAAACATGAGCATAGTAAGATGAGTTTGCAGTGTTGATGAATGTGTAAATCCTCTTGGTGGTGTGTAGCTGCCAGCCATCTGAATAAAATACATGAGTAGTCATGAGTTTATGATCTAGTATCAATTATGGCAAGCCATGTAATGTAAAACAAATAAGGTGTATCACATATTTTAAGAACAGATATGACATACACCTCATTCTGGCATTGCTATATGCATGGTCGTTTTACATACAGTAATGTTTGCAAGAAAGACAACACATCAATCCAAAAGTTGCATTTTTCAGCTGCTTAGTTAAACGATTTTCCTTGAGTGTCAAAAGAGTCAGAGGCTCCGCTAAGCTATGTTGTCAGCTTCTTACAGCTTTATGCTAAAATACACACAGCAGAAGCCTTCAAGTGCCTGAGTTTTAAGCCTTGAAAAAGTAAAAAAAAGAAGATGTGGCAAAAAGGAGATGAAAAAGAAAGACATGAGCGGGGTTCAATAGCATGGATTTAGAGGGCATTTATTGGGACACAGGCTGAGGATGATGGTCCTAAATATAATGTGCTGATATTCAGTGTTCTAGAAGTTGACTTTTACATGTCAAAACCCAGGAATGTTATCCCTGGGAGCGTGAAAAAAGACTTTAAAGTTATAAGGACATTCTTTAAGGCTTGCAGACCAACCACACATATTTCATATTATTACAAGACTGGGATACATTGGACTTATTTATTAACAATCTATTCAAAATGAATGTTATTGAGTGAGTAAAATATTAAGTATAAGTTTCAGAGAAAATTCTACGTTTGTACTGAGGCAAGTTCTTCAGTTTTGAAGATGAAGAACAACACTTATTTGGTGTTGTATGTCTTTAGAATGTTCTATGACTTAATCTATAATACATCACATGGACCATCGTACAGCAGTGCATCAGAAACACTGAATACCTGCATGGACTGAATAACAAGAATTCAGCTACTCAAGGGAACCCTGCTATCATTGTATAGGAGCAAAGTGAGGGGAGGCATGATTGGATAATGGATAAATGTGTATGAATAAAGTCATGCATCACCCTCAAACAAACACGCCAAACTCACAGATGAGTAATGTTGATTATATCTCTCTTTCTGCATGCCATTGCATCACCGCTGAGACCAAAGCTCCTAAAAGCTTTCCACTTTCTTTACTGCATAAATTGTGCATATGGATGATACAGTACCTGGACTGATTTGATAACCTTTTCTATTTTCATGACCTACTACATTTCAGGATGGGCTGGCGTGACATATTTTCACAAAACATACATGATGCATTGAGAGTAGTGAAGCACACACACACACACACACACACACACACACACACACACACACACACACACACACACACACACACACACACACACACACACACACACACACACACACACACACACACACACACACACACACACACACACACACACACACACACACACACACACACACACACACACACACACACACACACACACACACACACACTAAAAGCTTTCTACTACATCCTTGGTGATGCCTTCAGCGTGACTAAGTGTGCGCCATCTCTAACTGTTCTCAAGATAGAGCCATGATTTCCCTTGGCTTCACACACTCGGCTCCCAATCACTCCACACATGTCAGTGCTAATAGCATCTGCTTTGACGCACATGTATGCAGACACACACCCACACACACCTGTAGATGCTTCAAACAGGCACACATATTTGGAGGCAAATATAACTTCCTACACACAAACACACTGGAGGGCTGTGATTCTCCCTCACACCAGCAATATGCTGCTGTGGCAGCGCATGTGGGTTTGTGGGCGACTGCGAGAGGAGAGGAGTGGTGATACCTAAAACAAGGCAGACTCGCCGGGGGCCAAATGAGGGAGAGGGAGGCGAGGGAGAAACAGTGACAGAAAGCAGGTGGGAAGGATGATGTTTATGTGGCTGCATGCAAAACAGAGAAAGTGTGTGGAAAAAAAGTGACAGAAGGGGAGGACAGCAGCAGGGAGGGAGTGGGAGGAGTATTTGCATGTAGAAAAAAAATGAAATTTCCAAGAGTACAGTATATAAAAGAAAGGGTTGGTGGGCATTTAAAATGAAGCTTGGCTGAGTGCTTGACATTGCAGCCTTTTAATTTCCTCTTTAAAAAGTTGCTGTCAGTGTTTGGCATACAGTCAGAATATGTGAGCTGAACTATTTGTTGAATATTTGCCTGTCTCTGTGTGTGTGAAAACTCTGAAGTTCAAATGAGTTTGTTGGTGTGGATGCGATTTAATGCATGTGTGTGTGTGCATGCACACATGCAGAAGCTCGCCTCTGGATTTAGCAAAGCAATTGGGTGTAAATACAGCAGGAGTGGAGTTAGCAGCAGGGGCAGGGGTGATACACACATCGCACAGGAAAAGAGTTAGACAGTGCCTTAAGGAGCTTAGATGGGGGAAAGTAAAATACATGAGGGGGGGGGTGAAGGAAGAAACGGTGCGGATAAAGGGAGAGAAGCAGAGCTGGAGGGACTGAAGGAAATGGAGAGAGGGTAGAGAGTGAACGGGAGGAGAGGAGAAGAGAGTGGTTGTCAGTTTGGTGTGACTTGGCTCTTTCAAAAACAGGAATTAATCCAATAATCGCTTGGAAAATGCTTTGCATATTTCTTCATTTTTTTCTCATGCACATAACCGACTATCATCTGGTACAAGTATGCTGAGACCTGTCAAGACCTTGGAGTCACACACAGAGAACAACACTTCCCATGGCTGTAGGGTTATTGCACATGAGATGCAACCAGAGTTGAAGAACCAGAGTCTTAAGTTTATCTGCTGCTTATTTTAAGTGCTGCTCAGTGTCACACATGTCAGTCCCCTTGCTATAGGCTTTCCTGCTCAGCACTCAATGCTAAAGAACACACACTTCAAACCTTTAAGAGCCTCAGTCAGTAAATGAACTGCCAGTTATGGAGAAAGATGTCTTATCCCAGAGAAGTGATCCATTTATCTTCGTTTCTCCAAATTTCCTTCAGCCTATGAACAGTTGTTCCTCATCTTGCCTCCTATCCCATCATCGTAAGGTTTCTGTCTTAACACTTATATTTATTCAGGTGTCTTTTTTTTTTTTTATCAATAAATATGTGTTCTTAGGGTTCTTGGGAGAAAGTGAGTGAAACACAGACACAAACGGTAGCAGATGTACACAGGCTGCAAAGTCTCATGGTACTCCCCAAAGGCCCTTTAACACAGATGGAAACATACATAAAAACAAAAAGGAAATCTTGAATCTAAAAAGGGACAAAATAAATAGATTTCATCTGATGGCAACACTCTAATCAACTGACTATTCTCACCTCTGGTTGCTGTAGAAAACCTTCTCAAAGCATGATCATTTACCTATACAGCACCATGTTCATTACTTCAAAACCTGTCTTTGCAAATGGATCTGAATGTATTTTAAACTCATGAACCATCAGCATTTGGTGTTAACACTTCCACCTTCCAGCATCGCTTCAAACTAAAAAGCTTGCGCCAAGAGCACAAATAACACTTCAGCTTTTTGCACCCAGCCTCTGATAGGGCACGCCGCTAGAAAATAAGACTCTAATGAGCCAGAGACACTTTCAAAAGCGGCAGGTGATGAAACATTCACTGCTACAACTAAATGTATCTTAGCAGGAAAAGGTTTCCGTGATTCTAATTGTGTGAAAACAAACACGAATCTAAAGTGTGGAAGGATTAAGCTGCAGTCTTTTAAGAGTATCAAAGTAAAACACTCTATCCAAGGTCTGACAATTACAAGACAAAAATGTCTTTACTGAAGAGCAGCGAGCTCTTTCCAGCCGCTACCTGCAGGATTAGCTCTCTTCCCTGCGGTTTTAGTTGAGGTACATTCTGTCTTTAACACGGCTGGTTACTTGTTGGCCTTTTGTCTCCTGAAATATCTACCTTCCTAGCCCAAGGGGAAGCTTACCTTTCCCTTAATGTGTGAGGAATCATTTTGTGACAAGAGTTGCTCCCAGCGTACACAGCAGACAGAGGAAATAATGGGAAGGGCAATCCAAAGGTCAAAGTTCACATGGAGTGAGGCAGGGGTCAAGCAGAGGAAACTGATTCCAATTATTTAGCTAGGTGTCCAATTGAGAATGGCATTGTATTAACACTGTTTTTAACCAAAGACAGAGAAACAGAGAAAGACAAACCCTATTTTTGACATCTTCCATGATAGGATATGCATACATTGGGCTTCCTCTCCTCCTCTTGCTATGAGTGAGAAGAAGATTATAAGTTAGCTGCCACTGCGGCTGGTGAGCAGAGCTGGAGTCTGGACCGGGTTGGTTTCCTCCCAGATTTGGGGTAGATTGGGGATTTCAAAGTCAAGCAAGTTCAAAGGCTTGACTGGGGAACGTTCAAAAGAACCACAGCCGGCCATGAAGTGGAGAGGAAAGGAGGGGGAGAGCTAGCTATAGCTACTTACAGTAAACTCTCCCACAGTCTGAGGAGAATGCACTGCCAGACAGCGGTGTAAAGAGTGAATGCTAGTGAAAATAAACACCTTGTGGGTTCAGTCTTTGCGAGGTGCTGAGAAGGTGGAATTTTGCTAACATGTCGGTGAAAAACTGAAAGTGTGTGCCAAAGTTTTGGTAGCATAAAACATTCAGAATGTGAGATGACATTTTCACTGAATCACAACATCAGATGGGATTTGGCTCTACTTTCAATGTTAACAATGTCATGTTTCTCACATCACACACACAAACAAGCCTGAATGTGAGACCATTACATCTGCTTCTGCTTTGAAAAAGAACATCAACCTTTAAACACGCATCTAAAAGGACTTAAAGTGCCATGGTAGTGCTTTCTCTACTTTTGTCTGTGTGCTACACAATACCATTCATTGACGCCATAGCGATCAGACCAATACCCTCGCAGTCTGGGACAGAACATATCCCTGGAATTTACACAAACTAGATGACTTTGCAGATTTACAGTATCAAAGGATCATGTCTTTGACTAGGATAGGTCCTTTTTAAAAAGTAAAAAGATCCATCAAATGATCCACAACATCAAGCGGCATATGTGATGTTATATTATATTTTCAGTTAACTGAATTTCCCCTAAAACACCGGAAAAATACCATAGCCTGGAAGCCAATTTCAATTCATGTGTATTTGCCGTTTTTGAAAACAACACTATAAAAACACAAAGAGAATCAACAAGTGTTTGCTGTTATCACTGATATGTAGTATTTCCCCCCAGTATACCAGTTAGCATTATTCTGTTGATTGGTTAATTTTAGCAATAGGGATGCTAATTTGCAAAGTGATCATCATAAGGCCAAACCAAATTACAGAGTACAATTGTGTTCCCAGATTCACATCCTGAACGAGTCTGTGAGAGTGGAATATTACTCACAGAACCATTACAGAAATTGTACTTATGCTAGTGTAAAATGTGTTACGCCGCCAACACTGTGAACATGTTTTTATGTTTGAAATAGGGTGCATAAAGATGTATGTAAATACACTAAAGACAGACACAATTGACGTAAAGTTTTTTGGCCAGCTGATGCGGCTGGCTGCTTTAGGTCTTTAGTGGGGGAATTAGCTCCAGCTAGTGCCCCTCTCTGTTGTTTTTCAGCCTGATTCAGCAGTCCTGGACTTTACGCAGAGCCTCTGAAAGCTCAGTGGCCACGGGGAATGCCAGCTCATCGACTATTATAATGACGGCCTCCCTATTGCTCTCCGTCTCTCTCTGCCTCTCTCTGCCCTTCTCACCAGCGCACTGTCCCAATTGTCTCTGTCACTCTTTTTGTTTGCCATCTGTCTTTATGTCCTTATTGCTGAACAAAGGCTGGTGTGAGTGTGTATGATGCAATTGTGGCAGTGCTGAAAGTTCACAGTCAACAGAAATGCACTGAATGAACATCCCCATGGTAGGAATGGACTAAAGACTTTGCTCTTGGAAAACTGTAAACATAGATATCATACTGAATGCTGCAGGCTATAAAGGAGAATAAGCTCCAAGCTCAACTGTTTCTCAACTCTTTTTCTATCAAACGTTGTGCCAGATGGTGACTTACCTTAACAACATAAAATAGGAGCAGTACACAGAAATGCTTGCCGATTTGACATTATCGCACGCTTTGTAAACTGGAAACGGCACAGAGGACTAACCTTGAGCTTATCGAAGCGCTCGGTGAGCGAGGACACCTGGTGCTCCCGGTGGCGCCCCACCAGCTTGCAGAGGGCACAAATGAGCTGGTCGTCCACCAAGCAGTACATGTTGACCTTCTCGTTCTCGTGCTCCACGCAGGTCAGGCCGCGGAGGTGTGTGTCCAGCACCGGCTCCACCAGGCGATGGCTGGTGAACGGCTTCTTGTTGGGGTGCGTTGCGCGGAGGCAGCGGTCGCAGTACGACACCTCACATGTGACACACGTCTTCACGGCCTCACGCGGCGGATCCTGCTCACAGAACTGGCAGCTGATGCGTGGATCCATTTTCGCAACGACAGCCGGGCTGTGGTTTGCGTTGGTGTGGTTGGCGTGATTAGTGTGGTTGGTGTGGTTGGCGTGCGGGTGGGAGTGGCTGGAAGTGGCCGGGCTGCTGCGGGCGCTGCTTCCACTTGTTCCACCCCCCCCGCCGCCAATCGTTCCAGCTATCGTCCCGCTAATGGTGGCGGTGTAGGGACGCTGCGGCGGCTGCAGGCGCCGGCTCTCAGTGGGAGAATTAGGGCTGCTGATGGAGGCCTTTTGAAAGCGGTCAATGATGTTCTGCAGCGTCACATTGCGCTTAAGGCCCTCCAGGCCGCGGTGATTCAGCGTGATGACGTAACGACAGGTGGGGCACTGAAAGGCCGATATGGACTCGAGGGGCTTGCTGGTGGAGCAGTGAGACACCAGGATGCGGTGGGCGCAGTTAAAACAGAGGCTGTGGGCGCAGGGCAAGAGAAGGGGGTCTTCAAACAACTCAAGGCAGATCGGGCAGGTCAGCTCAGACTCCAGTGTTTCCATCTTCAGTGAAACCAATCTAGAGGTGACATCAAAACCCACGAAAGCTGGCGAATGACCTGCATAAAGGAAAAAAACATGTATCAGTTTATAAAGTTCCACACTTGACAGATCTCTTATTACAGTAACAAAACTGTACTTTTGTTCATGGACTATTTGTTATTAAATAAAACAGCAGGAAGTATACACGACACAATTTGTCCATTCACCCCTTTCTGAATTTAACTCAACCAGTCAAGAGATACTGTACCTTTGCAGATTCAGCAAAAACCTTACTTACACATTTTTTTTAACAATTATATATCAGCCGCTCAGCTTGCAAAACTGAGGACTGAAAATCCAGGGACTCATGAACAGGGAGGAAAAACATAAAGGTACGTTGAAAAGTAGGGAAGGAGTAAAAATCATTCTCCTGCTCAACACTGACTTTGTTTATTTTATGTGGCCTCTATAGCTTGGCTTTTCAAGCACTCAACACTTAACTCCAAGGGCATTTCAACTTTTAAAGCATGATCCCAACAATAATTTCAACTAGGGCAGTGAAAAAAGGGCCTGAGCTAAACAAGAAGATTGATTTCACCTCCTACACCTCTTTCTCCAAGCCCTCCCAATCTCATCACCTTGTAGGTTGCATATCAAGCTGTCTCCCCTGGGTGGCCTTAAAACCACTGACATGAGAAATCACCAATAACCCCTCCGCCCCACCCGACCCACACACTCGCTGATTCAGTGGCTTGCATTGGCCCTCTATCCTTTAAAGAAACAAAGCAGGCACCGTGAAACGACGGTATTAAAGTGGGCAGCCCCAGAAAGCTGACACTGATCATTTCATTAGTTGAGGGTGTTCCTGAAATACTGACCTTGTCTGTCTCTGAGCCAGTCATGCAGGATTTACTGATGACTGGCTGTTACAGGTTGTGAGTAATCAAAAAGTGATTTTCACCTTTAGGTCAGGGTTTCAACTTCTGTCAGTAAACTCTTAATATGAGGTCATTGTGAAGATAAAAATGATATTAAATTTGCAGCGGTAAGTTAACAACGTGTAATCAAGTAAAGTGAAGCAAATACAAGGACACAAGTACAATTTCAAAGTGTGGAAGTGCTGAGCATGACATTTGTTAGCTTGAGTGTCAACAAGCTGATGTATTCATTAACTGTTTTTAAATGACAAAACAAAGCCTTACAGTTCAGTAGCTGAATTATGATATATATTTTTTTTCCCTTGAAAAATAACAAAAGACTTAAGTTGATAAAAAATATCGTCCGGAAGGAAATTTGTTTAGCCTGTGAGCTAAGATTTTCAACATCTTAACTACACTGTATGTACATATGACTAATAAAAGCCTTGAACCATAAAAGCCTTGAACCTATGAGTTGGTCCTTCTATTAAATGCACTGTATGTAACTACTCATATCATTTAGCTCTGCAATTCCTATCCAATTTCTAACGACTACATTTTCGTGACCTTATGCTCACTTGTTAGTGTGGTTTTAGGTGCATTGATAACTTCCCATGATCTCTATGAGCATTTAAAGACAAGCTGTAGACAGAACTATATGAAGACAGAAACAGAGCTCAAAGGCTCAAGCTCATTTGCACAAACCAAAGTCTCCTCCCTTCTGCCGCACCACAAACAGGGCCTCAACACCGAGCTGCGTTCAAAGCAAACATGATTTGTACAGCAGCTACTGTAAGTGCTTGGAAAGGCAGCCAACTGAAGAAAGTAGTTGCATGCATGCAGTGGCTCCTTTACAAAATGCATTATCTGAAAAGGAAAAAAATTACTTCTCACAGCCTATCATAAAGATTTGAACCTGATAAAACGCAATGGGCATTGTGTGTGTGTTTGTGTGGCTCTATACGAGTATACATTTTTAGGTGTTAGTCGATGAAAGAGCTGGGTTTTGTCTGCACATAATTTCCTCCACTACTAATTACATTGGCTGCTATTTATCAGATGCTTTATGTTGTTGTTGTTGTTGTTGTTGTTGTTGCACAGCCTGGCTGGGTCAGGGATAAAGAGAGATACAGAGTCAGAGGCAAGCCACCACAGAGTGAGCAAGCATGAGGTTCTGCTTCATCACGCCAACAATAGGTCTTATTTATCTCCACCGTATCAGATAGTTGATAACGAGGAGCAGACGAATGGAAATAACCAGAGAAACAGGATGTGGGGGAGGTGATAAGGGGCGCAAGGACAACCTTAATGACCTTTTGATGACAAGCAAGACCACGCGCCGCTGAGGCTTAGCACCTTAGGTTATATGACATATATTTCACATAAACCTCTAGCCCTTACACTTTATTTAAGGTTTTCATTTCAATCAATCTGCAGCCCGTTTCACAATGGATACTTTTCAATAGCCACAAAAACTACTAACACAGATTTCTGTAGCTTCTACTACTATTTAAAAACATCTGTAAGATTAAACAAGTAAATTATGTTAAAGTATGTATTTTTTCACAAAAAATGAATTCCCTGTCAAAGATCCGCTTTAGGTTAGCGCCATATGAATGTGGGGTCAGTGGGAAAATATGTCAACAAAAGGAAACATGTCACACTCTCAGGATACACATTGATAAAAGTTCATCAGGTCATTTACAAGAATGTGAACTCTAGTCTGGAATCACGTAAAGCCTATAAACAAAAAAATTACGTAGCATGAAAGACAAGGAATACAATTCAAGTCAATCAAAACGTACTTATTGTACTTCAGAAATACTTTTTCTACCAATCCTTCCTCTTGGTTTATCAGTATTTGACAAAAACAACAAGGAAAGTCCCACTTAATCCGTTTTCCATAAACCACATGTCATTTAAGCATACAGTGGGGGGAAAAAGTATTTAGTCAGCCACCAATTGTGCAAGTTCTCCCACTTAAAAAGATGAGAGGGGCCTGTAATTTTCATCCTAGGTATACCTCAACTATGAGAGACAAAATGAGAAAAAAAAAAATCTAGAAAATCACGTTGTCTGATTTTTAAAGAATTTATTTGCAAATTATGGTGGAAGATAAGTATTTGGTCAATAACAAACAAACAAGATTTCTGGCTCTCAGACCTGTAACTTCTTCTTTAAGAGCCTCCTCTGTACTCCACTTGTTAACTGTATTAATGGCACCTGTTTGAACTCGTTATCAGTATAAAAGACACCTGTCCACAACCTCAAACAGTCACACTCCAAACTCCACTATGGCCAAGACCAAAGAGCTGTCAAAGGACACCAGAAACAAAATTGTAGACCTGCACCAGGCTGGGAAGACTGAATCTGCAATAGGTAAGCAGCTTGGTGTGAAGAAATCAACTGTGGGAGCAATTATTAGAAAATGGAAGACATACAAGACCACTGATAATCTCCCTCGATCTGGGGCTCCACGCAAGATCTCACCCCGTGGGGTCAAAATGATCACAACAACGGTGAGCAAAAATCCCAGAACCACACGGGGGGACCTAGTCAACGACCTGCAGAGAGCTGGGACCAAAGTAACAAAGGCTACCATCAGTAACACACTACGCCGCCAGGGACTCAAATCCTGCAGTGCCAGACGTGTCCCCCTGCTTAAGCCAGTACATGTCCAGGCCGTCTGAAGTTTGCTAGAGAGCATTTAGATGATCCAGAAGAGGATTGGGAGAATGTCATATGATCAGATGAAACCAAAATAGAACTTTTTGGTTAAAAATCAACTAGACGTGTTTGGAGGAGAAAGAATGCTGAGTTGCATCCAAAGAACACCATACCTGCTGTGAAACATGGGGGTGGAAACATCATGCTTTGGGGCTGTTGTTCTGCAAAGGGACCAGGACGACTGATCCGTGTAAAGGAAAGAATGAATGGGGCCATGTATCGTGAGATTTTGAGTGACAACCTCCTTCCATCAGCAAGGGCATTGAAGATGAAACATGGCTGGGTCTTTCAGCATGACAATGATCCCAAACACACCGCCCGGGCAACGAAGGAATGTCTTCGTAAGAAGCATTTCAAGGTCCTGAAGTGGCCTAGCCAGTCTCCAGATCTCAGCCCATAGAACATCTTTGGAGGGAGTTGAAAGTCCGTGTTGCCCAGCGACAGCCCCAAAACATCACTGCTCTAGAGGAGATCTGCATGGAGGAATGGGCCAAAATACCAGCAACAGTGTGTGAAAACCTTGTGAAGACTTACAGAAAACGTTTGACCTCTGTCATTGCCAACAAAGGGTATAACAAAGTATTGAGATGAACTTTTGTTATTGACCAAATACTTATTTTACACCATAATTTGCAAATAAAGTCTTTAAAAATCAGACAGTGATTTTCTGGATTTTTTTTTTCTCATTTTGTCTCTCATAGTTGAGGTATACCTAGGATGAAAATGACAGGCCTCTTTCATCTTTTTAAGCGGGAGAACTTGCACAATTGGTGACTGACTAAATACTTTTTTGCCCCACTGTATATGCTGTGGGATTATACATCCATCAAGAGAGCAGAATAATAATAAGTAAACAAATAGGGACACCTCAACAGAATTACACCCTTCAATATTAAGCCTATCCTATTAGTAGAGATGAGTTCATGACCCTTATCCCTGATTTGTTCAAATGCAGACTGAATCAGCTGTCTCACTTTACTCCCCGGGACAGAGCTCAACAGTTCGGCTTCTGCTGATGTTAATGTGACTGTGTGTAATGGAGCGTGGTGTTATAATTAACACCACGCTTTAACACACCATCAGCAGGCCCATTAAGCTTTAGCTATGTCACTCTGGGGAGACAACGGCGGCTGAGCCACTTGGGGTGTAAAACGCTAGCTTCAATGTGAAGGAATTTCTTCTGCAGACAGGCTTGAACAGACACACACACTCAGACATTCACAAAAAAAGAATACACACACACAGCCAGAGCTGCACATGTACCAGCAAAAACTCTATCAGTCTCTTTGTCTCTCTTTATCATTCCTGCTAAGGTGAAATGTCCCATCTGGAAGGAGAACAGATTGGGCGGTTGCTCGAGGAACACACACAGTCACACACAAACCCAAGCAGAGACACACATGGACACACACACATAAGACTGCTCGGCACTCGCTCTGATCTTTTGTCGTGCCGATTAATGTAGAAACATTTGTAGGTCTCACTCAGAGCTTTTTTTTGCCAAACCAATGAAAAGAAAAGCATGGACATCAGTGATGAATCATAAGTGTGTCTGAGGTGCACACACACACACACATACACAAACTCACACCAGTGAATTCTAATCTGTTTATGCTTTTTACTTTTAGTCTGACATCATTTTAAGGTGCAAATCCACATTCATAGGCAGAAAGCCATTTCAGCGAATGGCTTTGATGACAGTAATACATTCAAATGTAGCACACTGATGAAGTGGTTTGTCTCACCCGGTAGGCTCCTTTATTTGAAAAGTAAATAATCCCTTTTCTTCTTTTAAAGATACCCGAGCTTAAGGGCCATCAGTATATTCAAAATGTGAAAATATATGTGAATTGTAAAAGAAAAAGCAGACATTATATTTGTTTGGGACCCTGCTATTTCCAGGATCTAAAAGTGTTCATTCCAAAAGTTACATCGATGATGCTTGAAATGTTTGTTTGTGATTGCTATATATTCAAGACTTAAATGTGCCGTGGAGAGAAATGAGCAGTGACACTAAGTAACTCAGATCCTTAGCAATACATCCACCAAATGTGAAGTTGATCTGATTAATCATTGTTAGTCATTAGATAAGTGTGGCAGCAGTAATGAATTCCTCTACCAGTGTATGATACTTGACCCTGGGGAAAGGCCCAAAATAGAAAACACTAATGTCACAGTTTGTGCCATTTCATAATCTTGCAAACATGGAGACAATAAAAGAGGCAGATCCCCTGGGTTTATTCTTGCATGTGTGTGACTTCACTTTGTTGACGCAAGCATTAGTAAAAGAAAAGGCATTTATGGAACAAAGATGATTATCCTTCTATAAACAATCCACTTGTTAAAACCAAATGAATCCCCCCTGAATTATAATCGCACAGCTGCAGAGTCAAAACAAGAGTTTAATGGACATTTGATGATGGTGGGATAAACAAATAACCCTACCTCGACTCTCAACCAAGGACACAAGTGCACTCGCATTGCAGCAGTGACATTTAAATGTACAGGAGCCTTATCAAGAGCAAAAAAGTTATATTTTGTTATGTTTCTTTTCAGTAATGACGCTGACTGTATTTGCTCTTTGTATAATCGGAAATCAGTATTTAATGTACCTTTGCATGTGTTAAAGAGCTCAAAAGCTTTATTAAAAAATCCCATTTCCAATACATGTGGTTTATATACAGAACAGTATGTCCTGATCAATTGTATAATGACTCACTACAAAAAAGGCTCTATTCCTATAGGATCATAAACATGAAATGTAATCTAATATAAACTAATCTAATCCAATCCACACAACAACAAAAAACACAGAAAAAATATTTTCCTTTTAACGGAAAATGTGAAACATGTTATGTGCCGATACTGACTGGACACAAGCAATACATTCTACTTTCTTTTCTCAAAACATTTCACTTCAAAGATATGAAGGACATGCTGAGGTGCAACCAGAGGCAGATGTTAGGCATCTATCAAAGAGACGTGTTCCCTGGGTGGAAAGCAGAATAAGTGATTACTTCCAGGAATGGTTATGCTTCAGTCAGTGCAAGGTGGATTATATGGGTATTAACAAAGCACATGCCTGCCTCCACAGCCATATGTGAGTACACACACACACACACACACACACACACACACACACACACACACACACACACACACACACACACACACACACACACACACACACACACACACACACACACACACACACACACACACACACACACACACACACACACACACACACACACACACACACACACACACACACACACACACACACACACACACACACACACACACACACACACACACACACACACACACACACACACACAGCAAATGACTGGATATAGCACACTGTGAGAATCTGCAGTAAATCACCAGTTTTTATTGTCAGATTGTCAGTGTATCCGTCGTCCCTCATCCCCCTCAAGACCTCAATCTAATCCCTCCATCTGCACTACCAATACTCGTGCTTAGGGTTACCTGGAAACCATCAATCCATAACGCTGGAGGATGTCAATCAGATACTGTAGTCTTTCAAGGATTAAAGTCTCAAGAGAGCAAGGCGACAGTAAACAACAGCAGCGGGGGGTCAGCGGTCTTCACTTTGCAAGGGCTTTAGAAACCAGGCTCTGTGAAAGGATGTTAGAGGGGAAAAAACATTTGTGTTGTGTGAAAAGGCTATCGCGTGTCATGTGCGTAGTGCGCGTATGTGAGAATTACTTAGAATTATAATTATTGTGGAACAAATAAAGCAAACTATTGGCAGTGAGGCAATTCCTTCTTATGTACTGTGGATAAACTATGAGGGAAAAAAACAAATGAACGCAACACTGAAGAATAAAGGCTAGGTCAGAAGTCTAATGGACCATTTGTACAATACTTATATTTATCAAAAGCTGAAAAAATTGTTTTGCGTTTTAGCTGAGCGTATGTCACAAACATTTCATTGATATTTGTCTAACACCAATAGATATAAGCTTTGAGGGGCTGTAAGGTAAATGTAGTTATCTTCTGGTAGAGATAGGCTAGCTGTTTTCATGTCTTCAATTTTTATGCTAAGCTAAACAACTGTAAGCTGCATGTTAACATCCACAGAACAACCAACAGTGGTATCAATCTTTTTATCCAACTCCCAGCAAGAGAGCTGTGCATTTTCCTGAAAATGTTGTAACTGTTCCTTTAAAGGGTCCCATGTCATGGCCATTTCTACTGATCATAATTCCATTGTTGAGGTCTACTAGAATAGATTTATATTGTGCAATTTTCCAAACTCACATTGGTTTAGTATAGCATGTGTATTCACTTTCTGTCCTAAACGGCTTGTTGGAGCTCCTGCCCCCTCCCTGTGAGCCCACGGTGCTCTGATTGGTCAGCTCGCCCACTCTGTTCTGATGATGAGTCCACCGCCGTTACAGCGGAACATCAGTGATTATGTGTTACAATGGCGTTAGCAACCAGAAAATGACACCAGTAAGGACAAACAGATGAGAATGCTGCGTGGGGTCTGGGTGCCGTGTTGGCGGGACATGGCGCGTCGAGGAACACCCCCCCCCCAAACGCGGTGCACCTACAGTGTAAGTGTGCCACAGTTTTGCCGTTGCGAGGCTCCACTAGCACCCGCCCCCAACGCGTCAAAGTTTCTCTGCTGAGAGAGTGTGTGTGTGTGTGTGTGTGTGTGTGTGTGTGTGTGTGTGTGTGTGTGTGTGTGTGTGTGTGTGTGTGTGTGTGTGTGTGTGTGTGTGTGTGTGAGTGAGGATGGGTATGGTCACGTTACTGTACCCAGGAAGAAGAAGAGAAATGTCCAACGAGGCGTTTTGGGGCAGCATAGACAAGTCTTTTCTGTGTTAGAATTGTACTCGCTACAGGGTGTACTTTGAGGGTTTGTGACTTTGCAGACCGTTTACATGCAGAAAAACCTTCATAACACACAAGGGGACGGGTAATAACCAGAAAAGTATGACATGGGACCTTTAAATCAATAATAAAAGGAAACCGGAATACAAGCAGGGCTAGTTTAAATCCACTCGTGTTGTAACTGACATGAGGGCAATTCCATAAAATGTTTGGGTTAAACGTTTTGACCCCAGTGGGCACAAGTTGTTTGCTAGGGGCTGCTAGAGGCCATCTGCATTCATGGTAGCCGCCAGGTTGATTCTCTACAGTGGTGAGGGGCTCAACAAAGACAGACGCTATTCAACAAACAAGCCCAGCATGGAGTCTGCTGTGGACCTGTTGTTATGCTGTGAGCATTCCACACATATCTCCATACAGGCACAGGGTTAAGGATACTTATTGTAATGCTGACTGTCATATTGCTTATGGGAAACAGTTAACCATTACTAATTGAAAGGCTGCCAGGATGTAAACAAAAACAATTAAGCTTTAAATGTTTATGAAGCAGGATATTTGTTCAAATGTGGCATGACAAGATGGCGGCTTAATTTCTCTCTTTGCCTAATGCTTCGTCTTTCTAAAACAAGGAGCTTTCAGTCATTACTTTATGAAACAAAAAAATACCATACCTGGAGCTAACACACATCTTTCCAAGGTGCATGACTGGCCTGTTTGTGCAAAGTTGGTCTATCAAAGACCTTCACAGATTTTGACGAGGGAAAGGTTAATCAAGTAAACATTAAGATGACTAATCAAAACACCCCAAAGAAGCAGTTCTGTTTAAATACTTAAATCAGTGACTGTGTTTGCAAACATAACCCGTGAAGCTCTGGGCCTTAACATGGCATTTACCCTAATCACCTCAGCTGAGCATTTAAACCGAAAATAAATGGGACATTGTTTGAGAGGATTGAATGGAATCCAGTCACATTGGGTATTGAAATGTTGGCTTTTTTTGAATGGCGATTCATTTCAGCAATTTGTGTTAAAAATACCCGCAAGCATAAGAAGCACGTGAGGAGCTTGCACAGCTGAGTTTTGCCAGACACCAAGAGACTACAGTTAATTCCCTGCTATGGTTTTGGAAAAAGGAAATGAGGCAGCCCTGAAAATGACCAGAACTCACCAAACTGTACATTAGATTATATAAGAGGGATCAAGCTGCACATTAAACTTGCTGCGTTACATTTCCGCGCAGACTTTGACAGGAGCCATGTGTTTATGGGATAAAAAGGAATACTTTAGCATATGATAAACTGGCCAGATTTCTTTTGGTCAGCCCCTTGATCCTTGCTGTCTCCCTTCATATTTTCCTTTCTTTTTCCTCTCCTCTCACTCTTCTTCCTGCCTCCACTTGCCCAATCTTTCCTCTCACTCTCTTTTCCTTCCTTTTTCTCCCTCTTTCTCTGCAGCAGCCTTCAGCAGTGGGCTGCTTTCATCAAACATGTGATTCCTATTCATAGAATGTAAACAGTAATGCAGCCAAGCCGGTGTTTCCATTTCACATTCAGTGCAGTTGTGCGGGCTGGCTTAAGTTTAACTCTCTCCCTGCTACATTGGCGATAGCTCCTATTTCAAAACCAATTTCAAAATAAATCTAGAATGATGGGTTGCATTTTGACACATCTCAAGGTATGATGCTGCTTAAATCCTATTATTAATTCAGGGTTGGTGTTTTAGGGACCCACCAACACATCTGCAAACACTACACTGCATTAGATTCACAGTTTAGTCTAAAGTTGCCTGCAAGAGTCCTTACAGTATAAGACTTTCAATAAAAGCCACTTTTTTTAACGCATAGCAAACATCTGACAGGATTCAAGGTCACCCTGCTCTCTTCCACCACATCAGTAGAGTATGAGAAAGGCAGATCTGTGAGTCACTTTACCAGCTAGCTTTTCCATTCCCTGGTTACCAATGTGAACTCTTGATGGGGACAACATGGGCTGCGACTCTGGAGACGAGTTATCTCAGTTCACCTCACTGTGCCACAGCAAATCTCACGGAAACACATTATTATGCAACACACAACGGCGCGAGAAAAATGTTCATGAATGATATTGGCACAGTGTGGAACTGGTGGCTATCCACTAATGTACTAACGTATAGAATGTTATCCAGGAAGTATTGAAACATAACCATATAGAGAAGACTTATTGATATATCTTTTTAAACATTAACACAGCCCATGGCTTTAGATCAGATTCAACCTTTGTGTAAAATGTGTTCTTGTTACTTAACTATGAAAGAGAGGAAAGCGTGGTTGTGTGCTCCTTGCTATAGAATCCTGTTTGTTTTTCGAGATGTATATTCTGCCGCCTACCTTATATTTAAATTGGATTTTGTCTGATGCCACTATGCCCTGATTTAATTTAAAAGGTGCTTTTGCATTTGTAATTATAGTAAGTGTCAGAGTGCGTGTGTGAGTCTGTGTGTTCATGTGTGTGTTTTGTCCAGGGTTGTTCTTGTTTCCATGCAGGTGTGTGTCACAGTAGGACTCTCCAGGCTTGTCATTATCAGTGTTGCTGGGTGTGTAGTTGCATCACACACTGTGTATAATTTATATATGGGTACCAAACGCCCCCTCTCATTCTCGCAGTTGTATTTGTGTCTTTTATTCTTTTCACAGCCTGTCAGTAGTTCTGATGAGGGCTCTATTGTGTGAAGGGCATTTGCTGAGGCAAGACACTGCAAATAAAATAAACAATCAATTCTTGTCAAGTGCAAGGCCAAGCCAGACTTGCTAATTGGTTTAATACATGAAAGCAAAATGAAATGAGATTTCCACAGGGTTGTGACAGTGAGTAGAACACACCTCCTCTTTCACCCTCCACTTAACGCTTCTGCCTGTTACAGCTCGGCAGCCTGTGGGTAATAAAGTTAATACTGTCAGACGGCGTCTCGTCAGCTCTCTGAGGCTCTGTTGCTGCAGAGGGGAGCGTTATCAGGCTTCAACACAACACTGAGTAGCAACCTTGCCCCTGCCTTACTTCACGCTGATTCCATTATTCATGTGCATTTGCCCAGGTGAGAACAAACCCGGGATCAGAAGTTGGCAGAGCAGCTTATTAGATATTTAGACGCAGCTGAGTGTGCTGAAGGGAGGGAAAATGAAGAGCGAGGGAGAACAGAGTTACCGCTCACTGTCAACAAAAGGCAGAAGTGTAATCGGTAAGCAGGATTAAGCTCACGGCTACTGACTGGTGTTAACACAGTGAACTGTTGACCCAGGAAATATGTTTTGTAGATGGATTGTGTTCAAAGATCAATTTGTTCCTCTCTTCAAATATTTTACTTAGAGGACTATTTGACCCTACTAATTCAGAAATGACAAGGGCAAGAAGAAATGGATCCAGTATTTGTTTCAATCTCTACATCTTGTCTGGTCTCAGTCTACATTGCTCTGCTGCCTGCAGTTTAAAACTTTGAGATGTATTTCCCCTCAAATTGGTCTCCCTGAGTTTGCTCTCCCACACAAAGTATATGGACTAACATTCTCAAAGCCAGTTCACCTTGAATATTGCCCAAGAGCTACAACATTGATTCTGTTTTCAATGACTAAGCTCTACAGAAATCCTCAACAACTAGTATTCTGAAGCAAAACCAGTTCACTACAAGGATTGATGAAACTAACACAACATCAAACGTGATGAGTGAAAAAGCACACACTGCAGAACTTGAAAAATCTATTGGTTTGCCTGGCAGAAAACAAACTTGCTTGTGTTTACAGTTGACTCCAATTCAGCTTCAATTATTCCATATTTTCATCTGTGGGTATGTGTTCAGTATAACAGCATGGGGCCATTTAATGGCTTACCTTTTACTGCTATTTTCTATATATATGCAAATGTACTCCATATCGTGTGAAAAAGCAATCTACGCAGCACATAAACGGCGCTTTAAGCTCCCGAAAAGAGGTTATTTTCAGTGGGAAATTGTATCCGGCATGCCTATATTAGACTGAAAAGACTGTCAAGAAAACAATAGCCCCTCGTATGAAGATTGATGATATATTCCTGAAAAGTTTCCCATTGGGAAAACAGGCTGACGTCTTTAAATGCATCGTTTTTGTTCTCTTAAGGAGCTAACTGATCCGTTGGGCCCTAGCCTCTTTATCAGTAGCTTGCCTAACTGTATTGGCAAATGATGTTGTCCAAGCTGGTGTTATTGATTCTAGACATACCCAGGTCAATACTTATGTCTCAAAATCACCATCAATGCTGTTTGCGCGTATGATAACTGTTCTTATTTAAAAAAAAAAAAAACATTGCCTGCTGCATTTCCACATTGGATTGGAGTTGGGACATTTTCCTTCCTCACTGCGGTAAGATAAAATCTAAAACTGTTCCAGGAAGAGAAGAGCCTCCGCTGGTGCAGCTACAGATTCTGTAGTGTTTGTGGTGATAAGACTGAGATAAAGGAAGACAAAGAGTCAAAGACAGAATGCCTCAGTGGCAAAAGTGTGTCCCTGTGTATATGTGTGCGTACTGTTTCCTTATTCTGCCAACTCAGACAGCAGGGGCTCAATCTTCCAAACTTCCAGCACTGCCTGCCAGCCGAGAGAAATACTTGTATAGTAAAGATGAAAGACTTGTTGGAGTTGTCTCTGCAGAGTCTTCCTCAACCTTATTACACACAGAAGGAGCAACTAACCTCTTTTTGAGGACAACTCTGTCTCACTCCCTACCTTTCTCAAAAGAAGCGCCGGGGGAAAGAAAACAAGTATGAAATGAAAAAAGGAATTCAATAAACCCTAGATGGATTTTCCATTCAAGTCTTGATGCCCTCAGTGTGACAAAGCTCCCAGACGCAGCTCGTTCTGCACGTTGTAGGACCGTGTGTTCCATTTATCCAGATGCAGAAGGGAATATCTCAAAACCCTTAGATTAAAATGAACTGCACTGAGCTGTCAGCTGTGAGACGAGGCTGCTTGACCAAAAGCCATAAAATACCGTCTTTCCTGCCCTAAGTACAGCATTCACCTTGGATCAAAGTGCGTACACTCAAACATAATACATCCAGGGGGGGCCTTTGCCACTTCTACTGTAGATGTAGATGGTGCCATTAATAAAGCAAGAGGTGTTTGTGAAGTGTCACTAGGCTGTTCAGTTATTCATTATAACCCTGTGTCAGGGAAGAGAGAGAGAAAGAAGAAATATTCAGTAAAGTAAATGGAAGGAGATGAAAAACAACCAAACGGAGGTCAAGAGAAATCCATTTAAAAATAGATCACACACCCAGAGTGAGAACAACAAAAAGAGCAATAAAGTAAAAAGAGAGTAGAGTGGTGGGAGACCTTGCCATCGGTGTGACCCATGGGAGGGGGTTCCTGTCCTCTATCTCGCGCCCTCACTCTACAAAGTCAGAGCCTTCTATTTATACAGCACTGTAATGTTTGGCATTTCCTTTGAAGGGGGAGAGTATGAGCCATTGTTTTCCTTGGCTGCTGTTCGATTAGCTCAGCAGGCTCCATGCATCCAAATGTCACAGGCTAGTAGCTCTATTTGTTCGATTATTTTTATTCATCATGGGTAAACATTCATTTGTTCCTTCTCGAGACGGGACATCGCGCTGATCCGAGCTCAGACAGCCATTTGATAGATTGTCTTTTTCTCTTTCTGGCCTTTGTGAAATATTGATATGAGACAAGTTGTAGTTTGCCGGTGTGTACATTCTGGGTGAGGCAGCTGCATCACGACAGACTGAAGGTGTTGCAATGAAATGCAACACATAATCGCTGGAAACATAGTCATTTACTGTGGTGAGCAGTCATTCCACACTTAAGGTGCTGACAACCTCACTGACAATATAATATCACAGAAATATGTCAATATATGCAGCCAAAAGTCTAAAGCGAAGGTGTGGATGGAATGCGTTCCTTCAAATACTCAAACTGTTTAAATAATTGGTTTGTGAAAAACACACTCCCCTCTGTACAGCTCTTGAACTGAAGCCGACACAAATCAATAGATTGTTAGTTAAACAATAGCTGCACAACATAGCCGGCATTTTTAAAAATAGCCATTCCCCAGGGCACTGCAAAACCGAATAGAATACTTGTGAAGGTTAACAATGCCTACTGCTATATGAAAATTGAACTGAACCGATGGCCTGGAGACTTAATAGAGCTCAGTCTAAGGGTTTTTGCCGGAGGCAGGTTCACCACGTCTCCCACTCATTGCAATGACGAGTCCGGAAAAAATGGACAACTTCAATGGAGTAATTTTATGAATTAAGAAACTAATAGTGTTACAACTTCCTTAAGGCACCGACATATGATCTATGTGTCTTTTGAGAGTGAAATACATTACTTAAGATTGCTTCAACTGTATTCAACCAGTAATAATTGAAAAGAGCTGCTTTTAGAGAGAAAGTGTTCCTAAAAGATGCCTGCTGTGGGGGATCAGTGTGATGGAACGAGATGCAAGCAGTAGGTTGAGGAAAAATAAATGTTTCCCTCCTCCAGGCAGGATTTTTGTCTTTGCTCAGCTATTAACCCTCTACGAAATCCTACAAAAATCCTTGAAGCTCAAAATCTTCTTTCACACCTCCGCCTGTTTACACCTACCCTCTCGAACTGTCTCTTTATAGTTATTTATCTCTCACTGCCGCCGTTTCCAGAGCCCTAGCCCACTGCTTTTATCACAACTGCCTCCAGTGCTGACATTGGTATAGAGTTGTTCATTACAGCTGTTAAATGGCCCCGAAATAAAGAGAGTGAGAGTTAGGAACAAGTTTCCGCTATAGTAACACATTTTAATGAGAACTAGGCCTATATTTATTGCAATGAATGGAGCTTGAAATAATATCCTCTGACAAAAAAAAACAGATTTACTTCAACAACATGCTCGATTGTCATTGTGGAGTACACACGTACAGTATTTACCCCTGTGCAGAGGTGGGAAGTATCCGAGTACAAATACTTCGTTATGCGTTATTCGTTATAATTCGTTACATTTTTCTGGTATCAGCACTTTACTCCACAACTTATTTTTCTGACGACTTTTTACTTTTACTTCTTACATTTTCAAAACAGGTTCGTTACTTTAGTTTTAATCTGCGATTGGTGGCCTGATCATTATTATTTAGAGTCATTGCGTGCCTATTGATTTTAACACGATTCGTGTATCCATCATTTTCTTGGTGGTAAAGAAGAGGGACCAATGAAAACGTTGTAATTTTGCCGTTGTTCAGCATTGAAACATTCATTAACTAACAATGACATTATTGTTAATGGAGGTCAGTTACTCTATAAAACAGATAGTAGTTATGGGTACATTTTACTTAAGTACATTTCAAAGCTCACACTTCTTTACTTTTACTTGAGTAAAGAAGTTTAGTCAGTACTTCTACTTTTACCAGAGTATTTTTAAACACGAGTATCTGTACTTCTACTTGAGTAAAGGCCATCTCTGCCCTGTGTTACCTCACCATACCCCGGTAAGTACACTTCATAGCAACAGGACATTCTTAGGCCATGCTCGCACCAGTTTTTCCAGTCAAACCACAACCCAAATATAGCTTGGACTACATTTTTGTTCTTGATTGTTAAAGGTGGGGTAGGTCGTTTTGGAGAAACCAGCTTGAGTGCGCTAGAATTTGAAAGTACACAACCGTTACAAATCTGCCTCTTCCTTCAGACTTCCTTACAGAGCCCCTCCTCCAACACACACGAACGCGCACATGACCAATGACGGCACGAGATAAGTTTGTGCACAGATGGAAGGCTGACGGGCAGGTCGGCCATCCAGTTATTTTAGCCGGGCCGGCTAAAATGATTGGTCGTGCTTTTTACAGCGCCACGGCTTCCACAGATCACATTTTTGTAATGTATTTATTGTCAAACCATTTAAGATATTCATTGCTATCGGCATGTTAAGAGCATTCCATGGAATATAACAAAAAGTGTTTCTGAAATAAATGACATACCCCACCTTTAAGGTTCAAACTGCCAAATAACTAGTGAACATTTTTTTCCAACCAAAGAGACTGTAAAGTTGCAAGATCACATTGCAGGGTTATTGAAAATGAATCTTGAGCTACAGTAAAATCTCTACATTAAGATGAGATTTTACTGAAGCTCAACAAGGAAGGTTTATTTCTTCATACTTGCACATTTTAATATTCTCCAGGAGAAATTCAATTGCTTTTCTTCCTCCTTCTGTCAAACTTCTATCTAATTTCCATGCTTTGAAAGCTCCTCTCAATTACACATTTAATCTATCACAAAATAAGAGTATGTCACCAAACAACTGAATGAAGCGGCTATGTGTTAATAGAGTGAAACTCATTTTCAATTGGTTCATTTGAGGTTGATCTCTCCTTGAACTAATCATCTGCACTACTTTACAAAGTCTACCCTCCTGCCATCTGAATGAGACTAACATTTTGATTCATCTCAGTACATTCATTCAATGTCATCCGAGCTCAAATAAAAAAAGTCTAGTCTTCAAAACCAAACTGATACAAAGTTAGAAGAAATGCCTAAGAAAATTCACTTTCTTTGTGTGAATGCAGATTTAAAATAAGAGATCGTTATTCTTGCCAATGCTTCTATCCAAGGTGCAATAAAGTGAGCTTCCTGGCTGATTAAGTTTCAAATTGTACCAATCTTAAACCGGTGGTCTTAATCTGTAGCAGGAGCAATGGCAGGCAATTACATTTTAGTCTCATGGGACTCCATGCACACTGATACTGCGTAATGCTATCCAAACTCTGTGGATATGCAGCCTCTACCCCGGGGGAACACAGCCAGTATATCTTTACCTAACGAAGTAACTCAACTTACTGAGACAGATCTTTGGAGTGAAGCTTGTGCTCTGTCCAACACATGCTCCCCAAGATAAGTCATTGAATACAGTTGGAACTGTGTATGTAATCTATTATCCATGTGCACACCATTTGCGTTTATCACACTGTCATTATTTTTCACTTGAAAGGTTTCGCACTTGTGTTAGGTGATACTGTAACATAGGGAGATGGAAAAAGAAAAACAAGCATGGACAGTATCAGGACAGGAGAAATATTTGTGGTATTTGTCCTACATCATTACTTAGCATACAGTATATCAGTCTTTGTCTACTTCAGATTAATGGTTTTCAAACTTCTTGTTTCCAGGTCAGTGGGATGTGGAATCTGGACTCAGTGCAGCCTGTAGCCCTGAGAGGAAGCCTGGGCCTCTGCCTGCTGCTTATTGGCTTTCACCGATCTTCCTTCAGAGACTGGACCATGACATGTTCTCTGCCTCTGCCAGTTTGTCATCTGAACTACCCCAGCCTCCAAACATGTACAGTAATAACCTAATAAGCAATGGTTCCTATCATGTGGTCCATTCCTGGCACTCCATGTTACAGAGGACATCATACAGAATTTGGCCGAAAGTATGTTTTTGCATTAGTAGTACCCTGAGGCCCACATTATCCTGTAAGTGGTCAAAGTGGTACCGCAGTTGGACTGTTTCTAAATTGACCCATTATCGGTTGTTGTTCGTCACATATATATTAGATGCACTTCAAAACAAAATGTAAAATTATGAAACCTTAGTTTTCGCTGCGAGATAATTTTCTGGAAAGCATCCACTAACAATCCATAGAGAAACAGCTGAGATACAGCTGGAGGCCAGACCCAGTGACACAAGTTACCATACGCATTTCAGATGTTTTCAGCGCATGCGTACCTTATGTGCACCCCTGATTATATATTTATGGTCTGACTGCTCAGATAGCGTTGCATGCTAGTTGATTCAACTGCTCAGTCCCAGTTTGAACTGTTCAATTCAAACAGCAGTGAGGTAGACCTGTTACACTAAGAGACGAAACGGGGGGGGGGGGTGGGGGGCGCCAGGCCTCAGATGATTTGAGGCCAAATATCATTTTTAGACTTTTTTTTTTTTTTTTTTTACACATATAATTGTAACGCAATACATGATTGTCACTAAAAGCCTTGTCTCTACATTACAATAAAATATAAAAAATAATTGATTCATTAAATTTGAATAATAATTCAAGTTAGTAGCTATTAAAGGCATACAAAGACAGAAATGTATAATTCTTTCTTTAATAGAAATGTTTCTTCAGCCCGTAAAGTGTCCAAACCGGGCTTGTCTGGATAAGCGCATTTTTTAAAAACATAGTCATTGTCCATGCCGGTTTCAGTTGGATTATTTTTCACAGTTGCTCCGATCAGATCGGTCTCCTCCATTTTGTAGATTATGTACGACTTTTGAATCCACATAAACACATCGGAAAAAAACGGCTTACTTTGAGCATTTGTTTTAAACAGTTTAATCCCTTTGTGAATTGTTTCCACTTCCGCGCCGTCCTTTAATTTCTTCATACAGCGGGAATCCAAATGAATGAAACCTGAGTCCAATAACCATCAAAGTCACTCCAATAGTGCTCCTTAATTACGCTTTCATCCTCCTTTAACAAAATACTTCACATTCATCTAGTTTTTGACAGTAGTTGTAGCATTTTTGAGACTTTTAAACTTTAATTACCGCTGTGAGCGCCCCCACCCCCCTTGTGTGTGTGTGGGGGGGGAGGGGGGTGCAACTTCCAACAGGAGTCCTTTGGGGGGGTTCTTGAAAAAAAAGGTTGGGAACCACTGGTATAGGCAGTTCGTCCACACGAGGCCAACACGGAAACGCGGATAACGATAACGGCTCTCAAGGTGGGTAGATGCGGACGAAACGCTCCAGGGGTCGGCCCTTTAAGCCCTCTGCTATGGCTCCCTTGAGCTTAGACAAAAATAAGAAGGAAATAAAATAAAAGTATTTGTAGGACTATAGATTTTCTTGCGTGGTTGAAAATGTTTCGTATCTTGTATTTTGAGGTGATACTGTGACACATAAATAAAAAACAAAACGGTTTTAATTAGGTCAATTAAAATATGCGTCAATCCTGCTACGGTCCCGCGCTAGCGCCTTTTCTTGCAGGCGAATAACCTGACCCCCGGCTCGATGAGCGAACTATGGATAAATCAAAGAAAATAAAAGTATCGGAGGAACACAGGATTTAATTCTGCCTGGACAGAGTTATATGTTTTCACAGCAAACGATATGTTTGATATACAGTGGGGCAAAAAAGTATTTAGTCAGCCACCAATTGTGCAAGTTCTCCCACTTAAAAAGATGAGAGGCCTGTAATTTTCCTCCTAGGTATACCTCAACTATGAGAGACAAAAAGAGAAAAAAAAAAAAATCCAGAAAATCACATCGTCTGATTTTTTATGAATTTATAGGTAAATTCCTTGGAAAATAAGTATTTGGTCACCTACAAACAAACAAGATTTCTGGCTCTCACAGACCTGTAACTTCTTCTTTAAGAGCCTCCTCTGTCCTCCAATTGTTAACTGTATTAATGGCGCCTGTTTGAACTCGTTATCAGTATAAAAGACACCTGTCCACAACCTCAAACAGTCACACTCCAAACTCCACTATGGCCAAGACCAAAGAGCTGTCAAAGGACACCAGAAACACAATTGTAGACCTGCACCAGGCTGGGAAGACTGAATCTGCAATAGGTAAGCAGCTTGGTGTGAAGAAATCAACTGGGAGCAATTATTAGAAAATGGAAGACATACAAGACCACTGATAATCTCCCTCGATCTGGGGCTCCACGCAAGATCTCACCCCGTGGGGTCAAAATGATCACAAGAACGGTGAGCAAAAATCCCAGAACCACACGGGGGGACCTAGTGAATGACCTGCAGAGAGCTGGGACCAAAGTAACAAAGGCTACCATCAGTAACACACTACGCCGCCAGGGACTCAAATCCTGCAGTGCCAGACGTGTCCCCCTGCTTAAGCCAGTACATGTCCAGGCTGTTTTTCTGCAAAGGGACCAGGACGACTGATCCGTGTAAAGGAAAGAATGAATGGGGCCATGTATCGTGAGATTTTGAGTGACAACCTCCTTCCATCAGCAAGGGCATTGAAGATGAAACGTGGCTGGGTCTTTCAGCATGACAATGATCCCAAACACACCGCCCGGGCAACGAAGGAGTGGCTTTGTAAGAAGCATTTCAAGGTCCTGAAGTGGCCTGGCCAGTCTCCAGATCTCAACCCCATAGAAAATCTTTGGAGGGAGTTGAAAGTCCGTGTTGCCCAGCGACAGCCCCAAAACATCACTGCTCTAGAGGAGATCTGCATGGAGGAATGGGCCAAAATACCAGCAACAGTGTGTGAAAACATTGTGAAGACTTACAGAAAACGTTTGACCTCTGTCATTGCCAACAAAGGGTATATAACAAAGTATTGCGATGAACTTTTGTTATTGACCAAATACTTATTGTCCACCATCATTTGCAAATAAATTATTTAAAAATCAGACAATGTGATTTTCTGGATTTTTTTTTCTCATTTTGTCTCTCATAGTTGAGGTATACCTAGGATGAAAATTACAGGCCTCTCATCTTTTTAAGTGGGAGAACTTGCACAATTTGTGGCTGACTAAATACTTTTTTTCCCCACTGTATGTATAGAGAAGTTGTCAGAGGTGCTGCAGCCTCTACGTATTGAGGAACAACACGGGAGAGGAAGACAGCTGACGATCTTCAGTCATAATTCAATGGGGTATGTAATTTATTTCAGAAAATAACTTTTTGTTATATTCCATGGAATGCTCTTAACATCCCGATAGCAATGAATATATTAAATGCTTTGACAATAAATACATAACAATTTTTATCTCTGGAAGCCGTAGCGCTGTAAAAAGCACGACCAATCATTTTAGCCGGCCCGGCTGGATGGCCTACCTGCCTGTCAGCCTTCCATCTGTGCACAAACTTATCTTATTTTTTCCGGTTGTGTGTTTTCAAATTCTAGCACACTCGAGCTGGTTTCTCCATTCTTACCTACCCTACCTTTAACTCTTTTTAGGGTGCAGCTATATGTTTTATTTATTTCAAAGTGGGCCCATTTTAATTATATTTGTTTTCCTTCAAATGTGCAGAGGACTCCCCAAGTGCTGCGTTTAATTTGTTTTAAAGTAGGCCTGTGTATTATTTTGAATTCTCCCGATAGGATGTTTCTTATTCGAGGTTAACAGTTTTATATAATGTAATAAATAGCCTAATAAATGCAAAACAACTGTAGTTTTTGTCTGATATAACAATAAATACAACTTTATAAGCTATCAAGCTATGAAATGTTTTGCTGCTCCAGAAAAAAAAACTTTTGGGGAAAAAGGAGCAAAATGGCTCTTTTGGTCAAAAAGGTTGCAGACCCATGCCCTATACGGTAATTTCCTGATAACGATGACGCCATAGCCCCGCCTCTCCCGCTCACCACCGCGTCACCCGCGTCATTGCTGATGTGTTTCGCCAACAACAACAACAATGGCGGATCACAGGGTTGCTTTCGTGCTCCAGACGCTACTGACCATGCTACAGATGTTAGTGCAAAATCTACAGCTCCTCTACCACAACCATCAGCAACAAGTGGAAATGGAGAACTACATGTTGCTAAATCCACCGTGGAGAATAAACAGAAGGGCAACCAGGCAACCATGGCAACCATGCTCTGGGGGTCTTATTCAATGTTTCTGTTGTATTTTGTGGCGGAAGTACAGCGCCACTTACAGGCCCGGCATATGTACTACTGCGTTTCCAGCAGGTCGAGCGGTCTCGTGTGGACTGACACGTTTCTTGAGCCGATTCCGTGTGGACGGAAGACTTTTTTGATATTGAATTCGGTTTGTTTTCGTTGCTGGTTCGGTCTTAAAACCAGCATCTCCCAAAAATTAAGCAGTATGGTGCCATGACTACTTATAGCAGATCTACGTGCAGTGTGAAATGTATCTGGGGGACAGGCTCTGCCAGCACTGCAATAAGGAGATCAAAGGAGTCTAGAAACAAAAACAAGAGGAAATCTGTCACACCATACATCCATCCATGCTGTTTGCTTAAACTCTCATCTATTTTTTTCATGCATTCTGTATCACATAGAAACGATGTCTTCCGCTAATGAATGCTCCCTTTTTCGAGATTTATTTTTTTGTTGAATTCAGTGTTTGTACATTCCATAACCAATCATCACAGCATACACATTTTACACCATTTTCACACTTTGCTCATCATAACTGTGGCTATAAAAGTGAGAATTGTGTGCATTGGATTGATATGAATTGGATAAAAGCCTTTCTTTATCCCCACCGCTGTTAGCAATTCAGGTTGGTATTGCCAATTTGTGAAACACATTCTATTAGAGAAAGTTAGTATTATCTTAGATTAGAGATTATTTTGTATCCTACCATTGGATTGCTCTGCCACCTGGTTTGACAAATCCCAGTTAATACTGCTAGAGGCAGGCTTTCTTCTTTGCTGTGCCAACTCTTGTGATTAATATGAAGCCTTTTACACCTTTGGTTTGGTTGCAGTGACATATGCAGATGTTTTAAAAAAAGAGAATTCTACAGAATACATGCATTAATGCTGTTTTATAAATCACAAAACAATGTGAAGAGAGTTCAATGTTGTGATTTTTCTGACTTCAGTGCTCCAAACATTTCTTTTTTTGTACCAAATATGTCCTCTGGTATTGCGACCATTAAAGACAATTGACTACAAATCCTAAAAAAGCCAAATTACTCAAATTGGTTTTAAACTTTTTTTTTCTACAGAATAATACAAACAAAGTAAAAGGCTTTTTAAATCAATGCCACAGTTATGACCATTTCAAAGTTTCATCAAGGTGAATGGTAGACTTTCAAGACCTTTTAAAGCCACTTGGAATTAGATGTCGGATGTATGTCACTTCCGAAATGAAGATGAAAAAGGTTCCGCCTAACTGGGCTTATTTCTAAGCTGCTGGGCTTCCATTTAAAAAGTATTCAAGGACTTTTGAGGACTTGAGTAAAGATGAGGAACACAATATAATTTATGATCTGATAAGTATCTGCAGACACCTTGATAGAGCAGCTGAATGTCACAAGTTGGTGTATGTAAAAATGTGCAGAGGGCAATCAGTGATTCTTTTTAAAGATATTTTAATCGGCTTGAAAGAATAAAGACTTGTTTTTGTACTCACTGCACAAAGTGTAAAATGACTCAAAGTTATAATTATTATCAGAGTTATTTTCACAGTTCATTTTTGGAGTTTTTGCATTCAAAGGAAAGGTTCTAGGAGCAACATGTTTTCCCCTAACCTGCATTTTTACAATCCAAACCACGCCTGCATTCAAAGCATTAAGCATTAAGGCTTTGTCTAAATGAACAATGTTCAGTGTACGGTATCTCCATTAGGCGCTTTCACACCGGAGTACTTTTCCCCGTACTTTTCCTTTTTAGCTCCGATAGTTCCTGGAATTTTGCATTCACACCAAAAAGAGAATTTAGATCATGAAAACTTTCCCCCCCTTTTCAGTCCCTGCTAGAGAGCAGGTACTATCCTGGGTAGAAAAAAGTTCCAATTTCTGATTGGCTGGGCGAATTGCAAACCACGGCCCATAAAACTAAAAAAAAAAAAGTTTTGTGAAGCCGCCATTGTATTTGCTGGCATTAGCATTAGCCCAGCGCACCAACGGAGAGAGACTAACTTATGGCAACACAAAATAAACATGGGAGCGGTGGAGTGAGCGGTGGAGTGATAAGGCATTCTGGCTCGGAAGGCTTCAGTAGAAGCGGCTGGGAGTCCAAGCAGCTTCTACTGAAGCCAGTCCTCAACTCCGGGGCAGTAAACCAAAGCAGAAGAAGAAGAAGTGACGTCAGCGGCTTCATTTGCGTAATCTTCCCTCAGGGACTTATTCCGGTGTGAATGCGATCTGCTCTTTAGTTCCATGGGGGAACTAAGTGCTGGGAACTAAGTACGGCAAAGTACTTGGTGTGAAAGCGGCTATTGTTCCTTTACAAATCGGCCCAATATCTTATTTTATTGGGCCACAATGTTTCTTTAAATTACAACCTTCTCTTCATCTTCTGAATGTCATCAGTAAATCAAAAGAACTTTACGTACAAAAGACCAAACTAAATAAGTGAATGGCAGGTAAAGCATACATAAAAAAGGTTTGCAATGTGCCTTAAAGCACTGACAGGGAACAACACCCATCATTCCTGAGAGTGACAGAAGAGAGACTCCGGGAGTTGGTTTAAAGGAGAAGGGAAGGAGACAGATGATTGATGCATGGATATACTAAAAGACAGAAACATAAGAGACACTTAAACGAAAGGGAGGGATAAGAGACAGAGAGAGAGACCACAGCAAAACAACCCTAAAGATAGACAGTCAGGAAAGAGGATGTGTGGCTTTTAAAAGGTATAAGTGGCAGCCTAGATCATGGACTGTTTTTATATGAGCTAGAAGCAAACATGAGTGTGTAATGGGCCTGATGAGACATGTTGTGTAATGGTGCGAGAAGGGGCAGCTCTGAAGCTTCATGGCAAAAAAAACAACGGAGCTGGGAAGACTACAACAACAGTGCACTTATAGAACATCTACAGTGTTGATAAGGGTTTTGTTCTCAGTCCACCTTATCATGGTTTTGCTTTGCTCAGACATTTGACACAGAGACATAGAGAGAGAGGTGGAGTATCAATCTAAAAACAGGATGAGCTCAGTAAGAGTCAGCAAAGAGCCGCTGATTTAAGTAAAGGTTAGAGCCAAATAAAAAGCAGCTTACTACTCAAGAAGTACTTCATCTTGTAATAAGAGCGGTGACCTTCCCTGTTGATGCTCTAATACTTCAGCACTCAAAGCAGCCTAACAACACGCACATTCGCTCATACTGTCAGCCGAACTCAGCAGGATCATCCAGACATAGTTCAGCATTACACAAGCTGAATTATGTGCCGCAACACTCTCCTGACAACTTTGGGGATTTCATCAACATTTGACAGGCTATTAATTCTGGTGCGCAGCTTACTGCAACGCTACCCGGTGTCAGATTTGTTTTGGATTTTAAAGTCAGTGCTCATTACTTCAGAGCAGCTGAAATCAGAAGGGAGAGGCTTTGGCTTCATATGTAAATATAACATATGGAACTGTCATTTTTCATTTGGATTGACATCTCCTCTTCATCCCAAATCCTAAAGTATAATTAACATTCAATTAACGCTAGAAAAAGGGGTTTCAGAACAACAAAATCTAAACTCTGAATGAGAGTATAACAGGAATATTGCAGTGATGCTAGAAGAAAATTAAAAAGGGACAATCACAAGTGTACTATAGAGTATAAAAGGCATAATGTTACAAAACATTTTAGGTGACTGAGAATGAGGACTATGTAATCCCAAACAAAAGCCACATACAAATAACCAGTGGGGCGTCATAGCCCTAAATGAGCCGAAAACCCCTAAACATAAGCATTGGCTCGAAGTTCTTGTTTGAACGGTTTTACATGCTTTTGTTTGACAGCTATACGCATGAATTTCACTGCTGAATCATTCTAACAGTCTGCAATGCTCTGCGCAGCAGGGATAACTAACAGGTCTGGGATGCCTTTTGGCATTATGGGAGTTATAAAAGGGACTTGAATTTAAAAGTAAAAAATTGGGTATGATCCCATTGAGAAAAAATGTTAGTTGTATGTGTCACTCTCAGCCTTAACTGCCCCTGTGTTGTCCAATTACAACACATGCCATGTATGGAAAAACATCACAAAGGAACCCTGTCAACAAAGTGTCTAACTTTGAGCATTATACCAGCAGGCTAATTAAGACGATCCCGGTGGATGGTGGGAAACAAAATAACCCCCGTTTCCCGTTCCTGTCACCCCGGCGTCAGTAAGCGCTGCCCCGCACCTGAAGCCCACACAGCCCGCCACAGACCCAGACAGACAACTCTCTGCCCGGAGGGAGGGGTTTCAGACACCTACCAGCTTTACATGCCGAACTCTCATTTCTTCTGTCATCTTGGAAAAGTAGCACGGAATGAAGTCAGAAGAAACACCAAAGAGGTGGACAGACAGGATAGTGTGTAGACGACAGCCTATCTCCCAAAAAGTCGGCTTCACGCTCCGCAAACAGCAGCCCGATGCTCTGCTCCGCTGGCGACAGCACACAGGCGAGCGGAATATTCAACTTCGGGAAAATGAGAGAGGGGAAGAGACACGCTGAGAGCGAGGCAGGGAGAGAGAGAGGGAGAGAGAGCAGCCAGACAATCACAGGAAAGCGGCTCCTCCTACCCATACAATACAAAAAGCCAAAGCCAGCAGTCAGCAGATAGAGAAGCTCCAGTGCTCCACACGGCCGGGCAGGGTGCCCCAAACTGTTCCGCGCTATCACAGTAGCCCCTTTACTCATTTATTGTGAAGCAGTGGACAACACGTCACACTGATACACACAGTTTATTGGATTATTAAATTGTAATTTAAGGACAAAGTGGGTGACAACAACTATCGACTTAGTGAAGTTACCTCGTGGCAAACAGCTGCTGCCCGGTACAATGGTCACATGGTTCACTTTAACAGAGGCAGTAGCCGGGATGACGAATGAATGAATGGCCGCAATCGCTCTTAATTTTCCTATCCTGGAAAATGATGCAAGCCTGGGTAATAAAGCAGGCCTAAGATATTAAAAGTCCTGCGTTGTTCATAACTATCAATAAGTAAAACAGGGAGGTAATATGTTCAATTGCAAGAAAAAAGGCCCAACGGCGGCAATTAGAATATTCATAGATTTCCACTTGGGCAAAAGTGGTTTATAATAATGGTGATATCACACTTTAATTAACTGAATTAATTAGAAGATACTGTGTAGGAGCTTAGTAGGCCTAGTGCCAGTTTGTTTTACTGTGTGTGTACTACTTCTACATGACACCGGATGTCTGTCATATGTGCCACCTTTTTTCCCCCTTCATTTTTACAGAATATCACACGCACACTCGAGTCATCTTTGGAGCATCATTGATATTTTAATTTAGAGATCAAGCACATGAAAACATAATCGTCCATTTAATAATTAAAGTTTTAAAAAGTAAAACTATTATTTATATATATTATATTTATATATATCAAAAGCACTGTGAATCTTCAGAGATGCAATTTTCTGCATTTTAAAAAGGTCTACAATAAAAATACTACATACAGTTCAAATATATTATCACTGATGATTCTAAAGATAAAACGTTGGCAGTGTCAATGGCTGGCACCCAAGTCACATGGTCAAATATATGAAAAAATACATTTACCAGTGAGGCAAATGAGCGAATCGGTGGCATGAAGGTGTAACACAGAAGGCTGCTGCAGTAAACGGTGCTAGGCGAGGTGTGGCCGGACAGGCAGGTGTGTTCTAGGACTCTCAACACGAGCCACCACAAATCGTCTGAGAGCCTGTCTGCCCCTTTGAGATTACTGTTTACTGTATTTACCAGTCTGTCTATATTCAATATATCTATTAACACAGATGTCATGCCTTGTCTTGTCTAAATAACAGTTTGTGGAGATCATTTCAGCTGAACCTCGTCATCCTGTCTGGAGCAATGTCGGCCTCCCAGAGTGCAAATCATTCTGATGATTTGTTCTGCGTTGCATATGGTGGTGTCTGGCTATCTGCTGCTCCTGTTTTTCCACCAAGATAGTGGAAAATCTTGTTACTGTGACGCCAAGGTGGTGTTACCAGACAAACAGGTATAATTGTACTTGTTTTTTAACCTCCTTTACACTCACTACAGGGACCTCTTACACATAGATTTGATTAAGTATTTCACACTTGGATGGTTGACAGACTGCACAGATGCAGCCAGGCATCCATCAGTGCTGTCTTCACTCACTGACCACGTGGATGTTGGATATTTATGACTGGCAGTATTCTGGTTTAAAGGCAGATCCGGTGTCCAGCACTCTGAATGAACTCAGTAATTTGCAGTGCTGGACAGTGCTGACCTATGTTTACTTACAGTTTGTGCTGAGCAACAGCTTGCTGCTGAGCTGTGATTGGCTAGAGGGATTATACTGATCATTTTGATAGGGGATAGGTTATTTCGTATTCAGTCTCTCACTAGCTCGAGCCTCTAAGATTCAACTGCTAATACATTACTTGCTGACCATATAGTCCAATGTGTTCAAAGACAAATATACAACTGAATACAGTACCAGCTTTTTATTTAATAAAAGCAAAGCGTATTGCATATTGCAACATATTTATGTGAAACTCATAACTGTACTATAAAATATATTGTAAAATATTTTCAATTTCAAAAAGGTTGCCTTATAACAAAAAAACAAAACAAAGATATGATGGAAAAGTGTGATGAATTTCTATAAAGACAAAGAGCCGGTGACAGAATGAGGACAGGCTGGACGACTGATGCTGCTGTCAACAGTAAACAAACTGGCCACTGGAGACTTGGCCTCACTATTGTGCTACTGTGGCCAAAGGATGGGGCATATTACATATCAAATTACCATCAGTGTATTTAATGTTGGTGTGTGTGCAATAAGAAGTGCATGACAAATCACCAACACCACCACAGTGTGTGTCCAGAGGAAATGCATCAGCTCCTCTCTTCCTCTTTCTTCTCCCAGCCCACAGATCATCTGGGACTTATTGTACAGCATCAGGCTGTCTGTGTACTGCCACAACATGAAGTGATAGGAAAAACATTCACAGCAGAGCCAGAGACATGACAAAACTTTGTTCTGTTATAAATATAGAAATGTGAGAAATCTCAAGATTTTCTCTGCCTGCACACATTTCTTAATATTATAGTGCCATATTATATACACTGCTCAGAAGCAACATTTAACAACTCCAAATGTTATTTGTTATACATTATATCTCTATTACAATTAATTATTCTTAACGTTGTAAAATAGCAAGAACATTTTTGAGCCGTCTCACCATCTTGTAACTCAAACGACTTATTTGTTCCTTCATAATTTTAGTGTGATAAAATGCCATAGGTTAGTAGTAACACCTTTAATGTCGATAAAGATGACATCCTCCAGTCCATCCTTTTCTTTATTCCAAATGCATGTGGTCATAAACAGATCAATAAAATACTCAGAGGGGATAAACAAACAAGTTGCTGGGTGTGGCATCGCTCCATCAAATTTCCATTAGTGTCGCCACCTCGGATTTGACATTTTTCAGCAATAGTCAGACGGCAGATATTCTGCTCTCACTGCCACCTACACGAAAAACACATTTTTCTATGTGGCACAGCTAGAAAAGGTTCTATCTGCTTGTTTGTTTCTAAAAGGATTGTTAGAGTTTGGCATTTTGACTTTTAAAGAAAGAGAGGATGTACTTTAGTTTCCAAAGTCCTAATGTCAAACCTTCTGCACATCAAACTGGACACGTACACATTATATACTGTAGCTACAGTGCCAGTGCTGAATCTGTCATCTCTGCTATTGTAGTCAACTACCTTTAGTATAATCTATATATGACTGCTTCCTCCAGGACCTAGTAAGAATAGTTAGACACACATTGAAGCAATTCCTTACAGTGGACAGGTGCATATATTTAGACAGGGAAAGGGCCAGATCGATGTCACATTGGTGACAGGATCAGATCTAAAGCTGGGTATGAGAAAACTAGATTGGAGCTGGCAGTGTAAATCAAGCTGAAGACATGGTGACCCCGTCTGATGGAATAACACTGTATCCTTTCAATGGCAAATGTGTGTGTTTGGTGTGTGTGTATTTGCTCATGTGTGCATGTTCTCAGTGGAGGTAATGCCCAGGTTTCTTATCATAGCCACATTGCCTTCTTCACCCTCTGGCCCAACACCAAGACAGCCTGGAGCCAAACACAAACAGAGCCAAATCTAAAGGGTGACTACAACTGTGTATGTTTGTACTGTACTGACAGCGAGAGGGAATACAATCAAACACAAAATGTTTTTTGTGTACAGAAAATGAACAATTTCCAGCCATTCACATATATTTAAAAAAAAACGTTTTGAAATAAGACAGACACTACTTTACACTGCCATGCAACACAAGCAATGGAAATATTTTATTATTCTACAATTATTTATATATATTTAATTATTTAGAATTTAATTGATCCTTTTAACTGTTTGACCTTTGCAGTTGAGCTGTAAGTCTGGACTCTGTAAAACACATGGATAAGATATTTTATAGCCTCTTAGTCAGTGATGTTTCTGCACCATTATTTATATTACATAATATATATGGGAATTATACAACTGATGAATTAAGGCCACCTCATTTTGAATTGAAGTAAAACATGCAAAACCAATATGTCCAAAATAGTTGTATGTCCAAAAATCTTGAACCTTAAGTCAATCTGTACCTTTTGAGTGCAACTTACCATAGACATGTATTTTATGGTAAACTGTTGAGATATGCTATAATATGTCACTGATACAACCTAGAAACATGAGTTATCACATCTACTTTGCCTTTCAGGAAATACACTCTGATATTTCTGTGCAAGTTATTATGACCACAGTTCAAATAAAAAGATCAATAAAAAGAGAACATGCAAAAATGAATATATAAAAATTAGATGAAAAGGTTATTATTACAAATAATCAATGATAGATTATTGTTAGATGACAACACTGTAACACTCATGTAACTTCATCCGATAGCCTTTTATATTAGCATGTCTGTCAGAAACCCTTAAAAGGAATCTGGATTCAAATTCAGAGTTTCCATAATGTCACATTTGTGTTTTCTGCTTGAGTAGCTGCCCCGCTTGGGAACAAATAGCTTGTTGTCGGCTGTCAGAATCTTTAGGATCATGGCAGCTGCTTTTTTCTCTAATGATGCAACAAGTTGGATTTTGTTTTACGATAACACTGGGAGTAGTAGCACAAGACTGTATCACAGTTAGCAGTGTTCTCTGTTTCCAGGGGCAAAATGGTGACTTGTTTATGTGTGTGTGCGAGTGTGTGTGTTGCAGTTGACTTTAAATACAGCCCAACTGAGACACATAGGCATTAGCTGTTAAGAGTTAGTGGGTCCCTACACTGCTACTACATTACTGGTGTCTGTCACAGAGCCATTAATATGATGTATTGTACTTCATAATGAACTGCAGGGGTGGATTTAAAATGGCCGACAGAAACAGTTGTGTGATGCACAAATGTACAGAAAACAACTCATTTGTGTTGTCAGACTTTACAGATAAGGTAGAAGGCAGGACGTGGGAGTTTACAGATCTACAGTAGGCCTGCAGGCCAATTATATATCATATATCATTATAGTCATGCGCTATTGAAAAATCAAACCAGATCACAATATTTATTTGGTGAACATGCACATACCTGTTGTTTATAAGACATTTAAATAGTTTAAAAACAAACAGAAGATTGAAGTACAAATAGTTAATGTACTACTCCAGAAAATAATATTCAACTGTATAATTTCATTGATACATCATAGCCTTTATCATATAAATTACACATATTTTCAAATGTACAATTGAAGAGTTTTACATTGATAGAAAATCTAAATTTCAGTCTAGAAATATAACTTTAAAATCACAGGTTGATTGAGAAGAAATGTAAAAGTCCAGTCTGTATGAAAGTGATGGCAGGTGTCAGTGTTTTGATGTGTGACACTCATGATTATACTGTATTTGGATCAGAGATCAGGCCTTAAAAAATACATTTCAAATTAGAACTGCTTAGTATTGGACAATTATGCAGATATGGTCAATTATGTAAAATGAGTATCCAAAATCCCCTGGGTACCACGGAAGTCGTTAAGGATTACAGACATGAAGATGTGGCTCACTCACCTTATCTCTGTCACAGTGGATCAATAGCACTTCAAATGCAATTTCCCCTATTGCAAAGACCCTATGCTTCCCCTCGATGCTTGGCTACTAAAACCTGAGACCAGGAAATGTAGCCTCAATAACTTTTTCTCTTCACTGTGTAAAAATTGATTGGTTCTCGAGTTACATGATAGGCTACACTGAGGACAGTTTCGATGAAAGATGATTGGAGTACAAGGGCTCAATACGATAAGTCACTGTATAGAGCGCACACACACAAGTACAATTACACACACCCTTCTAAAGGCAGTGGCTCCACAATAAAAAGTCATCCAGTGATTTGTATGAAAACACAACTGCCACCAAATGCAAAACAATAACAAAAAATACAGTTAGATACGTTACAAGACTGTCAACTGAACTGAAATCACCTGAAATGACACTGCAGTGTACGGATAAAACCTCACTGGTAACATAACGGGTTATTTGTGAACAAAGCAAGAGTGTGCTACTGCAGCGGGAGAGGGGAAGATTTGAAACCTGTGAGGAAGACTGGAGACATAAAAGCAAGCACACGGAGGAGGCAGATAGAGAAAATATGAGTCAGACAGAGAAAGACAGCCAGAGCTCAATGTAAATCAGAGTGTGTAAACATGTACAGGCCTAATCTCATTATCCCTCGTCCTCCTGGGTCTGTGATCAGACGCTTGATTAAAGCAGGAGATGAAAGAAAAGAGTTGGAGGACAAACACGGAGGTAGGAGGGAGGAGGGAGGATGGAAATTGAGTATCCTATAGAGAAGTAATAAAAAGAGATTAAGGGGTAGTATGGAGAAGCCAACATGTGCATTAAAGACTCTATAGTGTATTGTAAAAACTACATGTGCACTATACTGTATGAATGCGAGTATGGTTAATGACATGCAAGATTGTAGGTAATGTCATCGTAATTTAAAAGAAAATCGTGTAAAACAGAACCATTAACAATGTGTAACAACTGTTGGAAATCAATTGAAGTAAACCATAACAAACAGTTTTGTAATGGTCTCCCATACACAAGCATATGTCAAGCACACTATGGTTGCATCCAAATCAGAGTAGGCTCTGCGTTTCATCTACCCCACCCTCTCCAGATTCTCATTTCTTCTATTTACTAGGGACTATGTGGTTAGTGATGATCAACATTACACATTTATAGTTTCAAAAGGAAGCTTTTCAGCACGCTTATTTCTGTAAGAGGAGAACTGCCAAAAAGAAGTAGTAGTAGTAGCAAAGGGAGAATTTATGCATACTTTAGACCTAAGGGATAAGCAACTGAAACTCCCCACAATCTTTTCCCTAATATATAATTCATATTCAACACTGATTGCATGTCCTACTCACTTTCTTCAAATTGCTTAATTCTTGGTTGAGCAGCAAATTACCTCATTATTTTGGCAACTCTGTGTTTGAGGCACATTCTCTTGACGTGCACATGTGCTGTGCCGTGATGCGTGATCTGTGAAAACACTGATCCCGTTTGACCTGAACAACCCCTTTGGCTGCACCTACCGGGCTGGGCTGTGGTCCCAACAAATTACTTCTAGTTAGGGGACTTTGAAAGGAGGGCGTTCTGAGGTGACTGGAGGCTCCTTTGACGATATCGTGTGTGAATAAAGACTGTCAGAATCAATAATTCTGCAAATTAACTGTGAGTTCGAGTGCCTGGGAAAGCATTGGAGCCAACTCTGACGAACGCAGAATGTTGTTTGGTGGCCTTGCTATGAATACTTGTGCTGACATTGATTCACTAGATAAGTACTCTTTTTGCTCTGTAAACATGTTTTCCCATTTGCCACAGGTTTGTTGCCTGTCGCGACAACTCTCTCCCCTCTATTTGCTGCGGTTTCATTTCATTGTACTACAGAAAAAGGAAGTCTTCCCACACGGACACAAGCCGAACAATGAATTCTGTATATTAAAAAGGTTTTCAATCTGCCGAGATAAATTGCAACAAAGGATATTAGTATCAGCAAGGATGTGTTCTGTATTGTGCTACCGACACTCAGACACACATGAGAAAGTGCAAAAACAGAAGAGTGCTACCAGTTATTGAGCTTTATTTCAGGCATAAGCCATAATGTTGAAATGTTGAGCAGACCAAGCTGAATGTGCAGTATGATACAAATAATGTCTTTGATTCAAGTTATTTCTAAAGTTCACTGCAAACTGTGTGAAATTAATCTTATTGGACTCTTGTAGACCTTTAAAAGTTCATTTACAGCCCTCAGTAGAAAATTCCAATTGATCTCTAGAGTAGAACATTGAAAAAAACAAAACAACAAATAAATAAATAATGTGCTGTTATTAAGTGTGGACCAATAATGCAGTGGCATTTCACACTTGATATATTTTCTCATATAGTTAGAGCAGACACCATGAAATAGCCTATAAAGGTGTTGTCAGAACACACCCCGGCCTGCACGCACTGCTGTTAAAGTGCTGTTACGGTAACTGTAGCCTTGTTCTCCCGGCCTGTCTTTTATCTTTTCTTTGCTTCATCTCCTTTTGCCCTCTACTCGTTTAAATGCTGACCTTTTCCCATTTCCTTGAATTTCACCCACATATCTGCTCATTAACATATACAGTACCTCAACCTTTTTCCTCCTTCCCTGATTCAGTGGTTCATTATTGTCTTCACAGCTCCTCCATGCCTCTTTTTTATGCTCAAACTCAACCTAATTCCCTCTGCTGCTCAAGCCCCTTCCATTCCCCTCTCCTCCTCTCCATCACTCAGAGGAACAGCTGAGCTCTTCATCAAGCAGACGTCAGGCATCCGTCAGAGTCCAGGCCAGTCTCGGTGTGATTGATTTTTGGCCCACCTGCGTCTTCCGTAATGACCAGCTGTCAGTTGTTTTACTGCCCGCATGCCTCCCCTCAATATCTCCTGTCACCGCAGCATCCAGAGGCTAAATCTCTCAGCTCGGACCTACAGTGCATTATCTAGCTTGTCTTCAGAGAAGATTTATGTAGGTAAACCATAGAGTCCGCTTGTTCTCCGTCCAATCACCAAGCAGAATGCTATCACGGACCAGATGGTTATCTTAAGAAACAAGTCGATTATATTGTGACAGTAAACACAATATCTCTTTTTGGACTTAATGTTTTTAATGTTCTAAAGGCAATAACTTTTCTGACACAAGCTTTTAAATGTGTTTGAACTTGCAAGCATGAAGCTGCTTTGGTTTAATCTAACAAATTGTAAAACTGTTGAAAATGGAGGAAGCTGACTTTTTCAATTGGATAAGGATTCTATCTATTTGTTCGAGAAGAAATAATTTATCACAAAACAAGATGTTAAACAAGTGAATTTCCAGACCTTGATTTTCAGAAGATCAAACTTCTTTCACAGAGACATATATGTTTGTAGTTCGGCTCTTTGATAAATACATTGGAACTTGAGGGAGCAACCCGCTTACATTGTTGCAAAACCAAATCCAGAGTAGATACAAAAAGGACATCAAGATCCTGACTGAAGCCAAACAAGCCATTACATTTCACCTGAAGGAGTTAAGTGCACAGGATTTTGTTATGGGCACAACATGTTTCTTCTTCAACTGAACCCAGACCTCAGTGTGACTCTAAGACATCAGATGATAAAAACATGTCAGGATCAGGAAGACTTTCAAAATCTCTACATGTCCTGTGGCGACCTCCAAACTGTGGATGTTTAAAAGGAGCTCTAAACTTGACTCAGAGTGAAAGCAAGGGCACATCACTTCCTCTAGCTGCACTAACCTGGATGCCAAGCCTTCTGATCATCTACAGGTCAGGTGCAGCAGCTTCTGAATCTGGAGTAAGGCAACATTTCAAGGCCTCACTCTCTTTTTCTTTATTCTGCTGCTGTTTGTCTCCAATATCTTTCCTTCAATCTTAAACCCTTCCTTCCTTCCTTCCTTACCTTTCCTTACCCTCTTTATCTCCATCTGCCTGGCAGGGTCAACCGAGCGCCCATGGAGAGCACGGATGCAACAGAAGGCCTCTTTGATTTGAAAGAGATCTCTGGCTGCAAACCTTTCATCTAGTGCTCTACCTGGCCAAGGCAGGCTGCAGGGTACCTCAGCTGTCAGAAGGCATAGACCAGAGGAGAAAGGAAGGATGAGAAAAGCGTAGAGGAGGAGAAATGGTATGCATGAGTTGGAAAGAGAAAAGGGCAAACTATTTATATATAGTGTAAAAATAATCTATTTATGACTTAGATTCAAAATGAGTGAGAAACAGAGCCAAGGATGAGAGTACGCAGGAAGGGGTCCAATCTGTCCAGCGCAGCAGAATTATAATATTTGAATTTACACCTGCACCACATGTGATCGAATCACAAATGGCACATATTAATAGCAGGTATGAACAGGGCCAGAGGGGCGCTTGTGGCTCATATAGGAAACAGCTAATTTACATATCTGTTTCTTATATTTAATATATAACACAGCTACACTCATGCTTTCACCAGAAATATGTCCAAGATAGAATGAGTCAATCATCTAAAGTCTGCTTATAAGTGTCAGTCCTACAGTATTGAGCTATACACATAGTGAAACAACACAGGGGGAAAAAAGGGGGTTGACATGATAAACATACCGCACCATGTTTTTCAGAGCATGGGTATACATTATTTGCTTTAAGCACATTTGTGAGTGCACTGAAATGATTGCTGCTCATTCAATGCCGTGCAGCATGCACCATCACAACTTTGGCAGCGTTATTGTGTGCATTATCTCAGCATGCCACTTTGAGAGGCAACGACTGAGTACTCGGAGAGGGAGAGATGTGCTACGGCAGGAGGCAGGCACACAGATAATGTGCGGGTGTATTTGAGTGTCTGTGTGTATAAATCCTTCAAAAACCTACATAAAAACTGGCTGCATGATTCTTTTGGTAAGGCACATAATAACTCAAAAGCCTCCCATTGACACCGGTTGTCTATAGGCGTGAAGGACAGCGAGTTTGCCGAATGTATTTTCCTGTAGCCGTCTACCTGTGCAGGTTACGCATGGGGAAATCAGGGAGGAATGATGCAAGGCAGGTCTATCCTTAGTCCTAGATTCCACTTCTGGGAGCACAGACGAGGATCATTACCGAGTCAGAACGCGTTGCAGAGGCGGACAAAATGTTGTTTACCCCAGACACGACCAGCCCTTTCAATTGTCTGTAGCACATAACAGAAAATGGAAATTCATCATTTAAGTCAGCAGTTATTTAAACTGTAATCTGTTCTTGAGAGGCCATCATTAAAATCAAACAATGTTTGCCGATGGGCAAAAGCCTGGCTTCAATTACTTTTAAAAGAGCCTCAATCTAGCCTTTTCTTCTCGCTATCCCTCCTTCCTTTTGAATCAAAGACAACCTTGATCAAGTTCATATAAATGTAAATGGTTCACATCAAAGAGAAACAGTGTAACCATGGGAACAAAAACCCTATTCATAAGACATTTTTTATTTTGTCTGTAGTCCTCCAATAAGCCTTACAAGCCCAAGGGTGACAACAGCTAAGTAGAAAGTATATCAGTGAGAATCAATGTTGCATGAATTTATCTAGTTACATTATATTTATTATGGGATGTCCTCCGATAGGATAAGTTGAGTCACAAGCAACGGTATCTATTGGCAGCCTGGTATTTTACTGCATGACAAAACTGCCTTTTCAGATAGTTTCGAGGGCCACCTGTTTCTTAAATGATGTAACACATTTATTTAATGCCCAAGTATTCTATTTTTTAACTTAACAAAGACGTTTTTTTTTTCAGGTTTACGACGTTTAAAGCATAAAAAAAGTAATACGGTCAAAATGACATTTCAATAATTGAGAATGCATTGTGCTGTATGGAAATGTAGTGTTAGTCAAAAGCTATGAAGTTGATCCTGTTCAATCGATTTCAACCTATTCTTTACCATCACAGAAATGTAAATAACTTCAACAATTGTTTACATGAGAAAACTGCACACCTACTCAACCAGTATATAATAAAGTCAACATGGTCTTCCCACAGAAACAAAGGGCACTTCACGCATGTGCTACTCATCCACTGGAGGAGGTTATGTGCTGTAAGCTCTTGTCAGGAGGATACGCATTGGGAAAAGCCAGTAGAGCGGTCTTGAAAGACAAGAGGCTAAAAGGAGGGAGCTGACGAGGCCAACAAGAGCATTATGTTTCCACCCAGCAGGGGGGCGGAGATTGCTGCCAGGCTCCATGCGAGGCTAGGTAGCAGCTTAACAAAGCAAACCGCTTCAGACATGAATGAACATATCCACTGCTTATCCAGTCATTTAAATCAGTGTGGCTCTCAGCAGGTTTCAATGCACTACATGTGCTTTAGATGGGGCTGTGTCCTAATCATAACCATATCATCAAAAGGGGTAAAAGAAATACTTTATATGTGTTTTCTAGCCAATACACTTAATGTATATCTTATAATATGATGTAAAAGAATATAAATCCTCAGCTAAAAAGCATCTAATTGAAATAAAATATGCCATTTAATAGATGGTAAAATATGGTTGAAGCAGCGATTTTTTAAGATTAAAAAATAAGAGCAGGGATGGTCATAAATTAATAAACATGTACTGGGCCACAGATTCCTACCCTCTTGGATGGGAGGGTATAGAGGAGTTGACAGAGATGTGAGTTGGGTTGAGAGAGAGAAGAATCATGGGGAAGGATCCTGCAGAGTGGAGTTAAAAATAGAGCATGAAGTGGAGGGGGGAGGAGGGGAGCCGACGTACCTGTGGGCTTGGAGGCAGCCTAGTTAGCGATGAACAGCTCCACTGTGGACAACGCTGGGCTGGAGAACGAAACAGAGAGAGAGAGATATGGTGTTAGAGAGAGAGGGAGGTATGGAGACGAATTAGATACAAAGGATAAGGATAAAGTGAGGTGAAAACCAGACGACAGATAATGAGCGAAAATGGAGAGAAGGGGAAGGGTTGCGGGGAGGATAATGACAAAACAAGGCAGATTAGCATGAAACCCCATGTTTGAGTCTAACACAGACAATTATTTACCAGTAGGCTGCGGATGGCAATGACTGGCAATAGTCCGCAACAGATGCACATCCTAAACGTACAAATGTTTCACAAACAGACACACAGACACTTACACACAAACACTGGGTGTTATAGTTTAGGTGAGCCAGGGAATCCATAATTAATTCTTCCTGCTAAGCCTAAATAGACACAACACAGCTAAATGTAGTAACACATCATGCTAGTTCATGTTGCCAACTATAAACAAGTTGTTTATAAATAAGACAGCCAACCTACTTTTTAGCGTTGCACCAAATTGAATTCAAATTAATCTGTGATCCTGAAAAGTGTACTGTCATGGTCTATTCCTTCCTCGTCTATAGATTATTCTAACTTGAAGTGTTTGCATAATTTTAACACCATGATGCTTATTTTTGGTAGTCTACTTTGAACAAGAAAACAGGCTCTGGTCATACTGACTCTGCAAACCCTGCAGTTACTGTTGGGAAAATACTGAATGTACTCCTCTAATATCAGAGTAGCACATGATAACAAAGGCCCTATGTAGCTGTGTAACAGGTGATTGTCAGGACACACTGTTTTAGGCACATGATAGCTATGTGACAACGATTAACATGATGATTCAGCCTCTGTGGAGATAGAAATATGACTGTCATGTTTATTACTTACGCAGGCCTTAGCTAATCTGAACTAAACATTGAATACTGCTTTGAACCAGTATTCTGCATCTTGTGACTGTAACACCCTCTCTTGTATGGAAGCATGTCAAGGACACTGTTCTGGGAACTATTTGTTCCACGCAGCCCTGTGTGTGATGACTACTTCCATTCTTGCAAGGATAATAAATACATGTATCCTGATACTGAAGACCAAGCCGGTGACGAGTGATATTTTTCTAACAGCAGTTACCCATAGACATGATACCCATATCCACTTCCAACATCCCAACTCTAAACCATACACTACACATCTGGATTCAAAATGAGGGACAACTACAGATTTGATCACCACTTCAGGTGGCTTATCATAGACATCATTCCTGAGATTTAATATTGGGAACAACACAAATGTAGGTGAGATCTGGCCTCAAAAAGGCTACTGTAAAATATTGTCACCAGTATGCAGCCAAGCAGAGGCAACAGGAGGCAGTCAACAAAAGATTTGCCAAGTTGCCAACATAGACAATCAGTGCATTGTTTACTCAAGGGCCAGCCAGGTGTGGTGCTACTTTTTTTTGTTTGAAATAATCGGAGAAAACAGAACATATGGCCATCATTTGGGTCCTAATAGGCTATTGTTCCAACCGGTTCAGGAGGGATTCCAGTGAATCAAGGCCGACAGAGAGAGGGAGACTTGGCAGGAGAGACTGTCCCGAGCAGCTGTGTTGTAAATACCTCCAGATTCTTCAGCTTCATACATCAATACAGTGGGATTTTGTATTATTCAGTAAAAAAATTAAATGTTTCCTATATGCTTGACCTATTTTTTGGACTTTTTGGAATATATGTTTTACTCTTATTTATGACCCACCATGATTTCAATGTTATGCTTATAAGTAAGCTTGCTTTCAAAGCCACTATGGCACTAAAATGTTGCAAGGTATTTTAACAATAAACCAAATACATTGTGTGATCACTCAATTCCCATTTTTCAATTAGATCTATTGGGTGCACTTTGAATAATGGATTATGCTTATAAATCATCCTGAAAGGATCCATTAATTTTCCAATACAGCTCATCATTTAGCATATCAACTAATTTAAATGAGTTGTGCTAACAACGCCGTGGTTAATTATGAACAATGTGATTGCATGCTGCCAATCTCTCCTCTTGTCTTCCACCATTACTGTCTCTTAATTATTGATGCGAATAGATGTGCTACAATTTAGCATAAAGATTGCATAATAAGAGGCAAGAAGAGGAGAACAGGCCTGTCAATGAATAACAAAGTGGTGCAACAAGTTTTCTTCTTCTCTGAATGCCAAGTAAGTTAGTGTTCTCTTTATCACGTACAACAGAGGAATAAGGAAGACAGGCTAAAGCATTTCATTTGAAAAAAATAAAAAAATAAACAGTATACAGCAAATAAAAAGCATGTGTTTTTCAAAAAGGGGTTCTAACTGATCCGGAGTTAAATAATTTTTTCATTGTGTTATTTCAATTGCTTTGTTTAACAACGTTCTGCATTTCAATACTCATCAGTTTTTTTTGTTTTTTAATCGTTTTTGCATGCTGTGGATGTAGTGGCAGTTGATGTCTAACATCTAAATGTAAAAATATGATAATGGTCTATACCCGGACACCTCCACTTGAGGTACCATATCAATTAGCAGTTACATACAGAAAAAGTTATCATTCAGAAATGCCGTTACGTCCCCAGCTCGTTTAGGGTAAAAGGGAAGTAACACGAAACCGGATGTTCTTGGTAAGAGGTTGATTTTAATAATAAACTCAAATGTCGGCTCCTTAAACAAGGAGCTGTCTAGGTATAATATAAGTAAACAGAAGGAGGCCACAGATTATCACATTCACAGAACAATATGGGCACTTAAGGCAAAAATAGTGAGGCGTCTAGCACAAATGCAACGCCGTCACAAGTCACAGAACATACACAAACATTTGGAGTAGAGTAATGAGGCGTCCTGGCACAAATCCAGCACCCCGACTGACAGCAGCGTCTCAGCTTAAGTAGCGTCATACCGCGTCATCAAGCGTCGTCCAGACCTCTTCCGGTGGGAGGAACTAAACAATGTCACACCGACGCGGTAACCATAGTACCTAAAGGCAGTCATATACACACACACATATATACACATACAGAATGCTCACAGGCCGTTTAATGCAGAAGGCAAGGCGACAGCCGTCACAAATGCTCAAGTAGTTTTACAGCCACAATAAAACAATATGTTTTTCTATCTTTCAAACAACCCTTATACAGTACTTGTTGACAGCATATAGTATATTATTGTCTCTCTCAAGTTATTATGTAGTTTTGTTATTAAATGACAACGATATCAGTTTTACCACAGTTTATCATACATTTAAAAAAAAACATGAGGGATCTGTTGTCATAATTAAACCCTGAATTCAAGTGACCAAAAAGAAACAAACAACTGACCCTCAACAATTAAAGAGAAATATAAAGTTAAGGGTCATTTTCAGAGCAGCCAAATGTGCACCTATTCCTATTTGAGTATACGTTGTTAATGCTCATTAGACCAAATCACGAAACACGACTTCATAGGGTGAACGCCTATGATAATTTACAAGCAAAAGTCTTCAATGATGCGGACACAGTATGTGGCTAATAAGCTTTATTTAGATCCGTCAACATGTTCAGACATGTTATAAGTTCACAGACATTTCTCTAGAAGATGTGGACTGACATTAAGAACAATCTTACTAAAACCATACTTGCCAACCTTTAGACCTCAGAAATCGGGAACATTTCAAAATGCAAAATTGGGGGGGGGGGATGCTAGTGGATCGCCGGAGCTGTTAGATTAACATTAACATGCTTATTGTAGTTCTAAGTGCACTGCCTTGCGGCCTGTAGCACCATCCTTGATGGAGCATATGTGTGGGCTTGACCTGTATTTTACAGGAAAGGAGTGAGCAGAGAGTAGTTGTCGATTCTTGTTCTGTTTTCTGTGAATATCTGCCTCACCCTCTCAGACTTTGAGTTGCGCGCGCTACTAAAGAGACGTGTTACCATGGAAACCAAACAATGGTGTAGCTGTATTAAAGTCCGAGTGGAAACAGTCGTGTGTAAATCTGATTTTGTCAGAAATCGGGAGAAATGCGGGAGAAATATGACCCCGGGACGAAACCGGGAGAGGACAATGAAATCGGGAGTCTCCCGCGAAAATCGGGGCGGTTGACAATTATGACTAAAACAGACTTAAGAAGGTTGACCAGAAGTGAGTTACATAGAAGAAAAAATATCAGCATGATTTCTCTAAAATGTACCAATTTGATCAAATATTTCCATCACTGGCTTGTCATAACTGGACACAGGTTAAACGGGTTGACTGACAGGATACAAATATTTACAAGGAAATCCTCTCTACTCTACAATCTATATGGTAATTTATATCATCACAAAGTAACCCCAGGAATGTATAACAGATTGATGACTTTCATCCATCAATTTATTTGACAGTGTTTATCTGAGGTCGGGTCGCTATGGCAGCAGGCTAAGCAAGGTAGTCCAGGCGCTCTCCAACAACATTTTTCAGCTCCTCAAGCCAGATGAGAAGAATAACCACCTTGGGGTCTTCAATCAGTTGGACAGGAAACCCACCAAAGGGCGCATGGGAGACATTCTAATCAGAGGAACAAACGACCTCAACCTCTGACTGCACCAGAGCTGGAGGTCACGGTCAGTATGTTTCTTAAGGTCCCCAACGGGACACCTCCCTCACCCTGCCTCGATATATATATATTTTTTAAAAGGTCACACCCTTGGTGAAGCTCAGTGCAAACAGGTTTGACTTCCTTCAATATTGTAAGTTTGTCTGAGTCCTTGAATGGTTGTGAAACAGAAGCACACATTTACCTAAAGGACAGTTGTTACGTAAGGGATCATGTGCTGCTGACCAAGTCGCTGCACATGATCCCGCTTATTACATGGCCATATTCTCAACAAAGTAACGACATGACTCCCAATATTAATTGAAATGCTTTTATGGATTTAGAAAATGATTTAAAAAATAGTTGTATGTATTGATTTAAATGTACATGTATCCGCTAAGAAAAATAGTCCATTGTTACCGTTTGAACTAACGTAGCAACGGCAGGAACTGCTTCGATAGTGTTTTTGAGGAGCTTTTTGATTACAGATTTGAAAACGTTGTTTCCTTGCTTTAAAAGTAGCACAATTCATTATGTCAAACCTTGGAAAGTATCTAGATATCCCTGCCCTAATGCCAAAGTAACTGGCAACTGAATATGTGTCGCCGTTTGATGTCTATGTCTGGACCGTTGCGTAAAAAGGAGGATTTCTGCCCGTTACTTCTCCGCTGTTTTCTTGTCGCTCTTGTCTTGTCAGTTAGACAGGGTTGTCGACCCTCCGCTTCGCGTCGGGCCGAACCACGCCCCTTAGCTGTGATATAATGAGCGAAGACCACGGCCTGTCGTGAGCTATTGCTTTATTATTATAATACTCAATATAAACCTACTGCAAATCAACATAGGGCTAAACGGGCCGTCTATAATTTGACTTTTTCCATTCTAATCTCAATCTAAATGTTTATTTATTTTAGGGCTGTCAAACGATAAACATTTTTAATCAGATTAATCACAGCTTAAAAATGAATTAATCATGATTAATCACCATTCGAACTATGTCCAGAATATGCCATTTCTTTATGTATATTGTTGTGGGAATGGAAAGATAAATGAAAGAAGGTGGATATATCCATTTAACATAAAGTATGTATGTTTATTATAAAAAAATTCTGTGTGTCAAAATGAAAGACAGCCCACACACCTATCAATCATCAAACCGTGGGGTCTTAATTCATTACGTGTTGATTTCTATCAACGGGGGAGTACTTCAGGAAAGTCAACGGGGGGCTAGTGGAGTACTTCGTGACCACAGAGTGTGAACGTTGTGATCAGCTGTTTTAGCGCAGTTCTCCAGTGAAGGGGGGGGGAGTCTCCCTCCGCAGCCGGTTGGCGTAGTTTTGGCACAATTCCGTTGTACAGACCGACGTTAACAGCAGCCCTGTCTGTGCACACGGAGACCGACTCTGTCGTCCGGTGATCTAACCGCCTTCTGGAAAAGCTTCACAAGTACGTCGGTACGCAAATGCACTTTGTGACACAAGTGACGGTACGCATTTTAGATTACGCACATAACCTGCGTACCAGTTATGTGCACCCCTGTACTACAGCAACATACCTGCCAACCCTACCGATTTGGGAGGTAGTCTACCGCTTTTGACATGTTTCTACCGCCTACCGACTTAGCTGGCTTTCCCTACCGATTTTCAATCTTCCCAAACTATAACAAATAAAAAAGACACTCCATAGACACTGGACTCAACTTTTGGCGGACACCGTTTGCAGCGTGTCTGTGATCGCATCATACAAACAGTCCTCTGTGTTTCTGAAAGAGAAACAACGTGCAGACCGGGGGTAACGCTGCGGGAAAGGCAGCGTTACCCCCGACGAGGCATTTGAGTCCTGCAGGATTCCCCCGTTAATATCAATGTCTCGAAAACACATGTTGGCGACTGAAAGACATCCACTGTTTGGTCTTTTCTGATAGCATCCTACAGTCTCAACTGAAAGAGGACCACAAACACACACAAAATATAATACAATTTTGAGATATTTATTTTTTTGTTTAGTGAACTACAGCAATCTGAAAGCCTTTACATTATTTATATCACACTTTATCAGTAAGAAAAATGCAGGAAATGACTTTTTTAATGCAGTATTTTCTGATATATCGCGCAACACAAAGATATTTCGCTCTGTGCAAACCTTTGACTCTAATATGTCATCAACATGAAACAAGAATATGAACCTGGCTTTATCCAATGTTCACACAAGAGTTCTACATCCTGACACATCCTTCATCTACACCAGTGGTCCCCAACCAGTCGATCGCGATCGACCGGTCGATCGCGAGTGTGGTGCGGGTAGATCGCGGACCGTTAACAAAAAAAGTAACAAAAGAAAGAAAAATAAAATTAAAATAACAATGTTTGAAAAATATGTTTTTAGATGTAAACATATCATCCACCACCCCGTTAGCAGGTGCCACTTGATTGACGTATATTTGAGACACCTCAATAATATAATACATTAACCGTGCTTTATGTGAACCTCATCATGACACAAGAGAGGACGGCAGGACTGCAATTTCCCGTGTTCAGTGAATGCAACAGAGGCAAGTCACCAGACCAATCAGAGAGTTGCATGGAAATACACGTGTGCTTGTGTCATTCAAACCGGTGCTAGCGGGGACCGTGATGTTAGCATCTGGTTAGCTTGCTGCACTAACGGACATAAGAAGCTGTTTCCACAACAAGCTGGAGGAGAGTCTTCCCCTGTCAGACTGAGGGGCTCAGGTGAGCTCAGGTGAGCTAAAGGACTCTGAGTGTTTAGATTAGAACGGTTTTGTCACAAATTATTCAAAAGATTATTTCCACGGTACACCTTCATATGATCATTATAGTTATACAAACAATAAGAGAATAAATGAAAAACAGGTATGAAATACTATATGGCAGTAAAACAAGAATATAGTTTAAAAGGAGAGTGATTTGTAAAATATCCATAAAGAAAAAGAAAATCTGTTTACAGTTCTGTCTCATATGGGTGCTGAGAGATGAATCCATAGATCTCTTCATGTTGCTCTCAAAGTGCACCAGATTGATTCTTTCATCTTCAATTTAAAAAAAAAAATCTTCCCGGGGGAGCATCCCCCCGGACCCCCCTAGAGGAGGTGAGAACCCAGAGAAGGTGAGGACCCCCCTAGAGGAGGTGAGGTCCACCCCCCGCTCGCACATAGCACTTTACCCCTGCCTATATGCTGTGAGCTGATTATGGAGCCTTCATTGTAACAGTAATTCAGATGCAATTAGCCTATATAAAAGGCCTCAAATTGGAAGCACTGTCTGGGCCGTCTTTTACACTCAATTCTGCAATAGGTAGATCTCGCCTTTCACCTAGGCCGAGGTCGGTGATCTTGGGCTTAAAAAGGTTGGTGACCACTGATCTACACTGTCTCAACTGAAAGAGGACCAGAAACGCATTACAAATATAATAAAATGTGGAGACTTTGGTATATTTATCTCCCATTCTTTTACTTTTCGGGCATTTTACAGACCAGACATGTCGTTTATGTCACTGTTTACCAGACTACCACTTTTTCTGAACGATACATAAAATGATGCAATATATGTTAAATACATGGTTTATACATGTAATTACTGGGGTTCCATTTCTTCTGATTACCTAATTTGGGCGTGCACATTTGCCGCGTGCAAACCTACCTCTTTTGGATTTGGAAAGGTTGGCATGTATGCAGCAAAAGCATTCTCCGCGTCGGGACTTCCTGTAACAACACCACGCCGTTATCTTGATTCTGATTGGCCAGAAGACATTATCAAAGATGTTCTCTTGAGAAGACGATCACTACGTGACAAACGTTTTCAAAACCGTTTCTGGTCTTCGGTATTTCCAGACAAGTGGCTACTGAAATCAATCTTACTAACTGCTGTCTGTGCAATTCTCGGCGCGAGTTGGCGGACTTTATTTTGCTTACTTTAACATCATTTTTCATGGTGGGGCTAAGCCATTTCTTGGTATGGGTGTAGCCTACCCCAGCCATACCCTGGCGTTGCCACTGGTGGGGTGTATGGGGCGGGCCATTCTGCACATATGCGTTAAATATTTTAACGCAATTAATTAAAACAATTAATTACCGCCGTTAACGCGATCATTTTGACAGCATTAATTAATTTATATAGCACATTTAAAACAACCTCTGTTGGCTAAAGTGCTGTACAGGGAACACATTCAATATAGGATAACACAATAGGAGTAAACTAATAAAACAGTAATTTAAAACAACATACAGATAATGATCCATTGTTTCAGTGGTAAATGTTTCCGCTACTGGCAGTCAAATCAGGCTCGTTAGATCAGATAGGCAAATATTCCACTAATCAAGCTCACCCAAAGAGGGAGTAGTGACATCTAGTTAAACAATTTAAAGAGTGGATGCACCCTTTAATTTTCACAATATAAAAAGAAATAGTGGAACATTAGGATCCTCCGAAGAGAAACAGGTGTGGCAGTGAAATCCAGAGGTCAGCACGTCATACATTAACAGGGCTGGTGATGTCAAAGAGGTTGCTCTGACTTAATAGGAAAATACTGCGTGTAACCTGGAAACAGCATTGTCATCAACCCTGTGCAGCATAACAACCAGGCTTTCTGACTCAAACGCCTCTCCCTTCTTACACTTTTGTTTTAAGCTGGCACATAAATGATGTTTCCAGTCCACAATCTTCTTCCCCCTGACCTTGTTCTGGTCTGAAAAATAAGATGATCTGGGAACGAGCATGAAAAAAAAGTAAAGGGATTCATGTGGTTAAAAGCTCAGATGTAATAATTGAGGTAATACAAATAAGGCACCTTTTCTTCCTCTTGTTTTGGGTTATTTGCCCACAGGTTATACTTGAAATTCTCCAACATCATTCGCAGTCTTGCAGAGGCACTGCTTCAAAAGTAAAACTCTAAATTGGTGTCATCATTTGATGCTTTTATCACTCAAGTAGGTTATTATTGAGAAAATAAAGCTAACCTTGTGCAGCAACAAGCCTTTGATGTGGATAAAATGTCTTTCTGACAACAACTGGTGCAAACTGAAAAGACTTTACCATCACATTTCAAAAGTGTGTTTTGCAAATAAGATAACTCTGACCCTGATGCTGTGTGTATGTCCACTTTTTTATTTATGAAGTCCAAAGTGAAAGTATGTCTCATAGGACCAAGTACACAGACCATCGTAACTCCTTTTAGAGAGAGACAATTTTACATACAATGTATAACCCTGATGTTCTGATACATATTTATTTATATCTTAACTTATTAAAGACAAGTCAGCTGAGTATTCTTGTTTCTCCCCAGTACTCACAGTTCTCTACTCTCCTTGGCAAATCAGCAGCAGCACAAATTGCAAAAATGCACCTTGACATTAGCTGTCCTTCACTTCTTCCAATCCGCTCTAAACTGCTGTAGGGGCTGGACTTTGTGGTCACGACCTAACTTAGTACTTGACAAATGCCATTAAATATTCCACCAACACACTATTAGTCTTGATCAAATTAAAATGGCTCCATTTGCTAGGCCATCAAAAATCAACTATGAATATGCCAAAAGGGAGTATCACACATAGATAAATGGCAGTGGTGCAATGTACACTGGCTAATGAGTTTTGAACACCGCTGACATAATTTGGCTCAAATGCAACACAAGAGGACAAGAGCGATGACTTCACTACATTCAATTATCCGGACTGAACAGAGGCTGTCGCTGTGCTCAGTGAACTCAACCTTCAGTGGGGCATCTTATATTTTTCAGGAAGAGTGGATTAACTGTCAAGGCTTTGATGGAAAAGAACAGACCAAAAGCCTCAAAGAGAGTACATATTTGTCAGGTTAAGCACCGATGAGACTGTGTTTTAATGTACACCTTTAACATATGGTTGATACCAGATAATAATGGTGGAGTCACACAAATTACAAGCAACCAATTCCACATGTATCTTTTGGGAGACAAAGTCAGAAGATTGTAGCTAGAAAAGGTTCTGTAAGTAACTTTTTGGGTAACAAAGGGCTCTCTAAGTCTTGGGGCGGAAACTTTATGAGAAAGGGCGTTGGTTGCCTCTTCCAGAATTAGCTCAGCACACACACATCCATTCTCATTATCAGCTTAACCACAACACACAGGAGCCACTTGTATCACCAGGGAAACTCACACATCCTAGCCGCGTTTCCTGGGATGACCTCACTCACAGCAGAATACAAACATTGTACGTCAAGCCTCAGCATTTTTTCCCAGCATGAGAAATGCAGTAACTGGTCTTTTTTTAAAAGCACTAAACTGTTTTTGTGTTCAATCGGGCTTGTAAGACAAGGTCAAAATTAATTGTGTTCGAAAGACATTACCAAAACCTTTATGGACTTTTATGTTTTCAATCATTTATAGGGGACAACTTAACTGCTGTTTTTTTTTATTGAATGCACTTCCTTACAGTATATAACACGTTCTGAAATCACGGAATACATGTTACAAATAGCATATTAATATTTTCTTTCATTTTATTGCTTGCATGAGTATATTATTGTACCGAAATTAAGTAGGCCCCAATATTCAGAAATGTACGTTTATTTGGACAGAAAATACCAAAATGGAAGTTTAAAATATTCCATTCTTGTCTTGCCTTGACACTTAAAATGCTCTCATGCATATAAACATGAGCAATAGGGACTGAAATGAACAACTATTGAGGAGGATGTAGAACATTGAAGACATGTTGGGATTTCTTGTCCCAGCCTCAGGGTAGCTAGGGGCCATGCTCTAGCTGTTGTTAAAAACAGAACCACCTTGTTCTCTATGCTTGTGTTGTAAACAAGCTATGTTTTAAAAAGTAAAATAGGCATCCCAAAATATGGAATACAGGGAACATAATTTACAGTCGAATGAATATCTGACTTATTGCTGTAGTAACACCCAATGCTGATGGTCAGCGTATTTTCCTGGGCATTTTTGAAAATGTGGTGCCGTATATTAGTGAGCACACACTTCAGTTTGACATTTGCACTAAATTAAGTTTAAAGTTTAGCATTGTGAAATTAATGAGAAGGACTCCCTGATTTAATGAACTTGGATCGTGATGTGCACTTGTGGCTCATAACCAAGCTTGTTCTAATTGGGTGCCAGCTACAGCCGGGTCTTAGTCCCAATGTAGACGGTTCAATAAGTCTGAACCTCTCACCTTAATGACTGTCAACTTTTTTTCTCAGTCGGATGCACTTTTAATTATCAGCTCCAAGGCTCCCTATATCATCTGTACTCAGAGGACAGGGCTTGCCTTTTAACTAAGAACCTCCAAGTTTACAGAGTTGGCTCAAAGTCAGGCTCAAAATCTGTTAGCATTTCTGAATTTAGCCACAGAGCAGCAGAACTGCAGTAACCCCTTCATAGAAGTGCCGTCTTTATCCTGGCTGCTACACTAATATCCAGAGCTATAGTTTAGCTGGTCATTCTGAGCGGCAACGTGCCGTGACAAAGCTAACAAATATTTAATTTGACAACTACTGACAGCCATTATCTAAATTAATGGAGAATTATGCCCATTTTAGGTTTAGGTCCACACATTTTTAATACCAATACATATTTGTTATTCCGTGCTAGAGCTCTATGACCTTGAGGAGTCAGTTGGGAGAGCAGCTTTAATGCTAAATTTGCTCTAAAAATCATGAATCATTTCAGCATCAGCCTCCCTACATCACACTATATCATATATTCTCTCACTGCACATGTCTTACTATAGAACTTTTCCACAATGAGATAATGATGTGAAAGACCTCATCAGAATCGGATGTGTCAGTCATGTGAAGAGGGCCTTGGAACAAACAGAAGCCTAATCAGGCTGCACAAACGTGTTGTTTTTTACCCACCGCAGAATGTGCATATTCTGCCTCCTTCTGCGGTTCAACCAAATAGACAGCAACAATGGCTCTCCACCAAGCAGCTGTTTCTCTCTCCCTGCTGAAACTCTCACAGGGGCACTATTATTGCAAAGCACATTCTCTTCCATCAGCTTTTGAATTAATCATCACTGCTTCTCCTATGAGTCTTATTTCAACAGCCATACTCCTCGATGCACAAAACATAAATACTTCCGTAAACAATTAAAAATTCATAGAATTAAAAAAAATATCATTACTTGTGATATTTTCTCTTTTATGCAAAAACTGTACAGTAGATAATTTATGTGCCAAAGACAGTAAACGCTGCTAAAAATGACTTATGATTGTACCTGCTGTGGTCAGTGGTTGGTTATTTTGAGTATTGCTTTCTAAATTATTAACTTATTGGACTATCTTTACTACCCTGGCTCTTGATTTGATGAACAACTTTTACTACTTCATCTCAACAGTCTTCTTCTGTGGTTTGATTTTTCTAGCCTGTCAATGTTAATAATGATACTGTGGGAGGTTGGGAAGGAAACAAAGTCCAAAAGCGATTGCACTCTAAATGTTTTTATTATGTTTGAAAAAGTGATCCTAATCTGAAACTAATCTACACTCTCACTAACCAAACTACACTTCAATAATTGGGTCAGTTTCATTCAGAAAAAACAGATACGCTTAACCATCACGGTGTGTAGGACAACAAATTTTAGCGAATAATCTTGCTGGATAAGCCAATGTTTTATTTAGCAGGTAACACAGCTGGATCAACATCTTTGAGCTACAGGCTTTTTTTCTTCTTCTGCTGTGTTGGATAATCAGACAAGAGTTAAAGATGGAGCTGAGCAACGGCCTTGTTAGCTGCTGCTGCCAAAACAGCATGTTTTATCTTGTATTGTTCAAATAGAAATGTTCTCAAAAGAAAGGCCACAGGCTCATCTTCCAACTGCTGGTTCATCTTTTAAAATAAACACAATGTACTCGAAGCTATTGTTTCTCTTCTAGTGAAGTTCAGGTCGATAAGATGCAACACAAAAATAATCTCACTGTCTAATTTTTACAGAACTCTTCAAGTCACCATCTGGACCAACACAGATATCATTCGGGGTGATATTAATTTCATGTAAATGTTGTGTGAAATGATTTATTGTTTATTTCCTCAGTAAGGGAGCAAACAGCTTCAGTGAACAGTATCTCATCACAGATGAAAGCATAGCCTGAATACAACATGCTAACACTGGCTCAGTTCTGTTACATTATTAATACGTTTCTTATTTGTTAAGAACATCTACAGTAATAGCCTTAGTTTTTTGAAGTGCAAACCAGACTTTGTCCCGAAAAAATAAATCACCAGTTTCTCATCTTCTGAAAAACTTCAATGTTTAATTGTGATATTTAAAAAATAGCACAGGACTTAAAAAAGGACAAGAGAGAGAGAACACATGGATTAGTCAGACATCTTCACACTGAGTCATATTCAGGCCAAATGAGATGGATGGATGTCTAACATTAGTGAAGAAGATCAAGGGTAAATATAAGAACATGGATATATGTTCCAAAAGAACATTAGAGAAAAGCGAGTAGGAACCCATTTAAACTGCATATATGGGCCAACATCAAACACACCACCAAGAGGAGAAGGTTGCTGAGTGGGAGTCATCCCGCTCCTTTGCAGTGTTTCCTGCAGCTCCTGTTCTTGCTCTACTGTCTTCCTCTGCGCCATCTAAATATTTTATATGTAGCCTGATGTTATGTTGGGGATGTGTCCCACTCTTTGATCAGACAGACTCTTATTGATTTGTTGCTGGAGCAGAGTAGGGCATTGACTGTTTCATCACATAGGAAGAGGAGATGAAGTCAGGCTCACTGAACAAAAACAAATCAATAAATAATGCATCACCAGCCTGTCTTCAGCTGTTTTATCAATCATTAAAAGCCCAATACTTTAGTTGTGCTGCTGTAAATAGCTCCGTGTATTTTTCTTGTAAGACGTGTACTCTTAAGTAGTAAAAAAAAGGTTTAAAATACTACATTGAGCATCTTGACCGTGCTCTTTGAAAATGCTATAGCCAATGCAGCAGTAATTACAGAAGGATAGTTTTCTGAGTCCGGCAGGATAAGCTGAATACAACAAAATCATATCAGCTCTTGTTGCATTAGCAAGCCAAAACTGTCGCTCTGGCTTTGATGTTCAAACTGCGGTCCTGCACAGCTAGGAAAAAAGTGTTCTAAAAACGGGCCTTGAATCTGAGAGTGAGAGGAAATGTTGCGGCTGCCATAATCCTATGGGTAATCGTTTACATTTGATCACCACGCATGAATATGAATGCTGTTCTGCATGTCCTTGAAAAATCCCCCCAATTTTCAGTCTCTCTCTGGGGCAGGGGGACTGATGTGAACATTTCCTGCACTTCTCCCGGAACATGACAGCCATTCAAAGGGCTTACTCCAACCTCCAGCAAAACGACTGGTGTGAAACACAGTCATAAGTGGCACACTTTTAAATGTATTCAGTGTGGTGTTACGAAAACAGCACAAGGGAGACAAAAAAAGAGAGAGGAAAAAAGGAGCGGGTGCTAGGGTTCCGAACAATGCCAAGTAGAAGATTACAGATGGCTGGCTTTGTGAGAGGTGCTTGAGAATGTTTTCAGGCTCATTTCAGTGTAATTTTCTCCCTTTATCCATGGGCACGCAGCCTGTGAAGGGTCACAATGAGGCATGGAGCCGCGTGGTGGATTGAAAAAGGAAGGCCGAACAGTGCAGACATATAGGATGAAAGAAAACTTGATGGGGTTCGGGAAAGGTTACCGTTAGTCCCTGGCACAACGAAAGACAGTAACATCATGTTTGCATGCACGCAGAAAATTATGCACGTCACAATGCTTTAGACATCCAAATTGTGCCCACAATATGAACATTAATAAGTATACTTTTAAATTAGTTGTAATGAGTTGTGGTTTTAAATTCATAACAAGCTAAATTCGTATGCAAAGATATACTTGGACAAAAGAGGGGTTGGGGGGTTTCGAAAATAGGACATGCAAAAGTTGTAGTGTAATGTTGCCTTTAAAAGAGGGCATAATTAATAGGGACAAGTACTTTTTTTTACAAGTTTCCCCATTTCCTTTAATGTGTTAGCAGTTCAGTTGATATTGCTCAGTAGAGTTGGGGTCCCAGCAGGGTATTAGATTGGTCTTTTAAGTAAAAAATCCTCTCTCTAAACAGATTGAATATTTTCACAGAAATTTCAGGTACAGGTTCTTTTTTTTGTAAAGTCCCCCTGAGGATAAGCCCAGAGTTGATCTGTTAACAATAGATAGACAGATTTTCAAGGCAATGGGGTAGAACCAAGGATCATTCCCCAGGATATAAATTGGGTTTATGCTTCTATGCCAAGGAACCAAGATGCCTCCAGGATAGATATTGATTTATTGTTCACTGTAGGATTCCACCCATTGATTGTCATCACACCAAAGTATACAGTGTGATGTGAATTATGAAGCCTGTAAAAACACAAAAGAATTAAAACTATATGTGCTATTTTTAACTGCCCGATGAAGAAGAATGATAGTTGGCCCTGTTTAGCTACTGAAATTAATGCAGGGTATTCAATAACAGCACAAGTAATATTGTTTACATTATTTTACTCACTGTGTGATAGCATCGATTAAAGCTATAGCTTAAAGTGGACCTATCATGCTATTTTTAGGCAAAAGCATAGGTCTCAGATATATAAAAAACATGTCTATGAAGTGTTTTGCTCAAGATACCAAACAGATCACCCATTCTAGCCATGCCTCATATCCCTCTATTTCACTTCCTGTTTCAAAAGTGCTGATTTGGGGTATAAAGGTTTATAAAAAAAAATTAAAAAAAGATTTAAAATAGGAGGGGGCTGAGCTCATGCGGGAGATTCTACCGGCAGATTCTGCCGTGATGAAACGCCATATCATGGATTATCAAGGATTATTTCTGAAACAGTATGGAGCTCAAAGGCTTTCTCTCTTGCCGGTTATACCACAAGGTGAGTTCCTTTTTATTTCCTGCTTCTTCACACACATGCTCTCTCCAGTACAGGTTAGCTCTGAGTGTTAGCGATGCTAATGTGACATGCACTGACCATATTACGTCCAAAACAGTCGGGCATTGTTTCTGATAGGGACGTGGGTGTAAAGCCAGCCTACATTTCCGATATTACATTACGTTTTTAGAGATTTGGGTACGGAGGAAGAGAGAGAGGGTTTTATTTTCTGACGCGGCGTGAGTTCCCCGACACACCGGGGACACATATTTATGTATAAAAGACATCAAAAAGTTCATTTTGCATGATATGTCCCCTTTAAGCAGTTGATAAAGGCTTTGTTTCCTCACAATCCAATACGAGTTCTCCTTTCTTTTGTTGCAATTTGCTTTAAGTTATCTCCTAACCCAAAAATGAATAATAATAATTTGAATCCGGCCAACTTAACAGCTGCTATGCATCCCACACAAGAAGATTAGTTTATTCATCTTTTAGTCATCGGACAGATAATTAATAGGGATGCACCGAATATTCGGCCGCCGAAAATAATCGGCCGAAAATTGTTAAAAAGTCTCTAGCACCGAAAAAATATCACCGAATGTCAGGGTTACGTTGGTAAGCTAACGTGTTGTTGTGATGACGTAATCAAAACGCGGCGACAAGCACGGCGCGCGACCATGCTCGCGGCTGGCTCACAGCCAACATGTCTGCCGCTTGGAGATATTTCAAAATATCAGAGAAAGAGGCACGGATTGCGATTTGTAAAACGTGTTCAGCTGACATTTCTCGAGGGGGTGTAAATGCAAAGACTTTCACCATTTCGGGATTACTCCACCACTTGAAATCAAAACACCCGGACAAATATGAGGAGTAAGATCAAATCACAAGCACTGACAGCGAGAGACTGTTCAGCGCTGCCTCTCATGTGCTTGATGAGAAGAGGAACAGACTTGTGGCTGATAAAGCAGAGAAGCTACTGTTCATTAAAAATAACCTCCCACTTTTCCTTAATAAGTAGACAAGGCTGGCTTATCATAAGCTTATCTAGTTCTACATGTCTACTCTATACCCACTTTCCTGAACAATTTTCATTGTGAGTTATAATTCACCATCTCAGGTTATCATTAGGGGGAAATGACAGCAGCACAGTGTTCAATATATTGTACTTTCGGTATCTAAATGATACAATGTTGTTTACATTGCTCATGAGGACAGACCACCTTATTTGCAGATTCTTGAAATTGTAATTTAATTTGTAATTGATTGTGGATTTTGTATCCAGTTTTTACTTTATGTATCTTTATACAATGTTTACTACTTTGCTTATGAGCACAGACAATTGTAATTTCATTTGTAAATAGTTGCATTCATCTGGATTTATCCAGTTTGCACATTTGTATGCATGCACTTATAGGTGCATTTGTTGTTGTTGAAGGCCTGGCTGTTAGTCTTTATTTACACTAGTTTGTTGTAGGCCTACTGGCCTAAATGTTTATGCAGTTTTAAAGCAACTTGGCTTTGTTCTGAATGCACTTTGTTGTAGTTATCCTACAGAGAAAATAAAATGCACTTGACTTGGAATTAATGTACTGTATGCATTCAAAAGTGCAGAATAAATGTTTTATGGACCCATAATAGTGATTATTATTTAAGTTAAGTTTTGCCATAATCATTTATTTTTCCATAATCAGGCAGCTGAACAACATTGGTAAAAAATGTATACATTATATATATATATATATATATATATATATATATATTTCTATTAATCATTTTCGGCCTTTCGGCATTCGGTTTTCGGCCAACTGTTTCCTATTTTCGGTATCGGCCAAGAATTTCCCATTCGGTGCACCCCTAATAATTAAACAGAAAACATTTTGACAATAGGATAATTGTCACGTAGAAATTACACAAACTCATTGGTTGCACTCATATCAACATTTGCCTTTTTTCTTTGTTTTATGTATAGCAAGTAAAAAAAATTCGGGTTTTGGATTGTTTAGCAAAAAAAAGATACATGAAGACCTTGGGCTGTGGGAACCTGACATTTCTGACATCCTTGTTCCAATAAATATAAAAGAATAAAAAACTGAGAAATGGGCATGCCATTTCTGCGGGGCGCTCTGAGAACAGACATGACAGCACATATTTAATATTTATATAAATACAAACTCCTGTATTGAGATGTTAGTATTCTTAGGACTGCTTCAACACTCAAAGACGTTGTTGTTCAACAAATGCTTTAAAGTGCATGTGTGCAATGTGAGAGTATTTACTGAGTGGGAAGACATTGACTAGAGTTTCAGCTGTTTCAGGTGTCAGGACTGAGGTTCAAGAAATCTCCCCTCTGAGACATGCTCAGAGACTGAAGCAAAAAATGACCTGCAATGACTTCATATATATATATACTGTGGGATTTAACACTATAATACGACTGAAACCAGAAACATGAGACCCACAAAAAAACCACAGTACCTGGTTCCCATGAGTCAAACCAAGGACAAAAAGCCCCAAGAGAATCTGTCACAATGCAAGCCATGTCCCACCCAGTCGCATTTTTGATGTATAAGCTTCTAAAGAGCCCAGCATGAAACGGGCTCTTTGTGCAGAACAACGTTTTACAGAGAACAGTGGCATAATATCTGGTGGGTTTTCCCCTTGAGTCAGGGGAGGCCATATATGCACATGACAGAAGCACATATGTGTGATTGTGTGTCAGGGAAAAGACACTTACACACAAGGCCGATTCAACTAGATACATGCATGAGTTTCTCAACACTTCAAGTTCAATGTCCTCTCACTCACACACATTTGGCTCCCCTCTCCACTCTCTTGTGACAGAATATGCCCTTTGTTAAATGTTCTTTGAGGGAGCGCTGGGGAGCCAAGCTGCTGGGACTCTGGGAACGGACATGAATAAATGGACTGTCCTTCAATGCAGCATAAGAGAGAAGCCAAACACCCCAAGCCCATCTTACATCCATTATCAAAGGGCCTTTTGAAACAGGCTTCAGCTACAGCTCTGCCACGTTTGAAGTGGTACTTACTCACACACATACCCAAAACCCCATGTATTTGCATGAGCATTGGGTGTATGCACGCACAGGAAATGCAAAGTCCTGTATTATACAAACAGAGAAATTCCTGTGTGTCGGATCCAACAAAAAGGTCCCTTCTGTCCGTCTAAATGACAGGAAACTAGATAGGCACTAACAAGGACTACGAAGAGATATTGGAAAGGTGCCTTTTAGAACAGGAAATTAATATTTGATTCAAACACTGTCGCTTTTTAGAAAGTGCCGTCTTGTACTGTATGCCTAGAAAGGAAGATATGACGAGAACCATCTGCCCACTTTGACTTAAATGCATGAAATGTGAGAGACTAAATTGTGTATAGGCTACCAAATGGATGAAAGAATATATAAGAACATGTTCTCATTCATTTCCCCCGAAGGACTGTTTCCAAAGCAGTCTCTTTGCCAAAACGTCTGACATGCATTTTGGAAAAGTTACTCTCCATTAGTAGTAATGTGTCTCTGCTTCAAAGAGCTTACTAGGCGTCCACATCACGCAATGGGACAGTCAGACTGCTCTACAGGTGCAATGGTTTAGGATTACTTTGGCCATTTCACTAGAGGAAGATTTTGTATGAAACAGTGCCAGTAAGGAGCCATAAACTATGATTACATTACTGTCACTGAACTGTAAATACACCCGGTTCCATAGATACAAACAAAGCCACACCTTTTAACTGTTACCAGAGTATATCAAGTATACTTAAATCAGATGCTGACAAACAAAATAATAATATTAACTTTGTAAACACATCAATAAACAATGTATAGTTGCTATGAATATAGAGATTACGAGTTACCTGAGATCCAGTGTAATGCAAATACCTATCTTCTACAAGGAATGAATGAATGTTTGTGTTCGTAAATAATTCCATCTCAAACACAGAATGATTGGATCACAGTCTAATCTCAGTTCTCTAGAGTCTTGATATGTGGGAGATTTGCTCATGATCACAACTATTGATTGGACCATCTTAGACCGTCAGAGGTACAACGTGAATCCAACGCATTTGCAGTAAACATTTTAAATCTGTGAAATATTATCATTTAATTCATCTAACTTTCTGGAGTGGGTGAATATGATCCTCATTTATTCCATCTGATCAATGTATTTTCTGCAAGGGAGGAATTCATTTAAATGGTTGCATTAGCAAATCCTGCTTAGTAAAGCTTTTTGTGCTGTTTCCATTTATCGTTGGAAAGAGAAATGTGCAGTGTTTTTCTTCAAGGCCTTTCCTCAATATTCTCCTCTTTAAAATATTGCTAGACTGGCAACTTAAATCCAAGAAACCTTGAAGAGTGCACGTCTTCCAATGACAATATGTACAGTATGAGACTAACTATAACCATAATAACTTAACCAACAAGACTCACTGTGACAAATCTGAGAATAAGGTTAATTAAAATCTATTATTCGAGTTCCTTCTTTCTGCAGAGGGTGGATAGGTTACCCCTCCGTTGTTGAGTCAGTTCTAGTGGCCTTGTTGTGGGCTCAACAAGCATCATCAGTCTGCACACAAACACAAACACTGACAGACAACTCTTCAATATGAAGTGCTCTAATTAGTGTGGACAAACATTGGAGTTGATAACTATGTGCTTGTTTAAAGCTAATAGAGCTTCCTCTCTCATTGATCTGTTAACTCTGTTTGAGAAAAAAGGTCACCGAGTCAAAACCAGACCCGAGTATGCAAGTTTGTTGTACAGTAAGTTACAGACAATTCTACCAAACTATTTGTTAGCGTAAGCTCTCATCAATAGCACACTGCATAGTGCATAGTGCATACTACTACTTGGCACACTGTTACTGATCACTGACAGAATCGACTGACTAGAGTGAACAGATGTTGCCCAGCCGTTTCCTGTTGGTTTCGCAGCTAGTACCGAGGCTTGAGATTTAAATTAAAAGTTCAAACACTACATTTTCAACCACGGAAAGAGGGTTTGTCATCCATGATTTATCTTCTTTTTTTCTCTGTTATCAGTTTTGTTTTATTGCTTTCTGAAGGATATTTCTCACGCTTCTTCAATGGTTCCAACAATGCTGATTTTTCCGAAACATCGTGCATGTTCTTGAACACGTTTATAATATTTGTTCTACATTATGTTGTTTGTCTACCCAATTGTTGGTGTTGAAGGATCGAATGCACCAGAACCGCAGTGTTGCTTCATCACTCATAAGAAATACAGCCGCCCAGTGAGATCATGTCAACCGGCACCTGGTGAGGTTACTCTAACAATTTTACATAACATTTAAAATGTATATTTTAGTAAAAAGTTCAAATTAAATATTTGTATCTAATATAATAATGATTCCATAGTTTTAGGTAGACTAATGCAGAACTGGCTATCAGACTGGCACATCGTAATGATCTCTTGGGGTGCAAAACAAAGAAATCCAAACAAAACAACATTTTTGAGGTTGTCGTAGACTACCAAGAACCCATGCCATGCCATGGATTTTCTTGTGTAAATACAGACCGCACACACATAACAGGATCAGCAATAGAATATAAATTGGATATTTGGTAAAAGCACACCATTGGCAGGTGGGTTTCAGAGGGGCAATTGTAATGCTAGAGAGCTGAGTAAATGCTTCTAGTATCTGCAAAAATATTCCATGATGAATATATTCCAACCAAAATGCAATGTTTGATCATATTCCAGCACAATTTGTCATCTGATGGGTCTTTCAGTGCATTTGACAATTCTTTTTTTCTACACGCTGGAGCTCAGAATGCTTACAGCTGCATCACAGCAGAGCCTGCTAGATTGCATTGATTATTACTGAGGGGAACCATATGGGAGAAGGAAGAGGAGGGAAAAAAGAGAAAATGGGGCCGATGAATGAGAGCAGCGATAGGGATGAAAGTGAGATTTATGTGTAGCAGCAGAGAAGAGGACACATGGGGAAAGAAGATACGTGGGGAGTTAAATGAGATGTGGAGGGGAGTGGAGAGAGCATCCTCTCTGTGGATGGGAGGGCTAATCCCAAACATGGAGCAGATTAGGTTCATGACACAAAATGCATTTTTAAGAGACAGTCACTAGCTGAGAAGCAACAGACACAAAGTGTTCGAGAGAAGACACAAACTCACACAGATGTGATGACAGGAACACCTGGCATGCAAGCACACAACCTCACATTTGGTTACATCATACCAAAGTAAAACAATTAGATAAGGCTGTTTCTTGAGGAAATATAATTTGATACATGACGGCAATAGCAAAAAAAAAAAGTTTGTTCATTGCATTAGAGCAAATAAAAAAATCGAGCAAAAACTTGCACACATCACTCAAAAAGATGGGTAACAATTCTAATTTTCATTTATAAAACATATGAAAATGCTTTCCAATCACACTCTTTACATGACACAACAAAATCATGATTTTCATTATGTGCGAGTAAGAGAGGTGGAGGCTGGGAACGGCACTAAGATTTCAGAGGGATTATACATCGATAGTGCCATCTAGTGTCTCCTTGAAACACACACACACACACACACACACACACACACACACACACACACACACACACACACACACACACACACACACACACACACACACACACACACACACACACACACACACACACACACACACACACACACACACACACACACACACACACACACACACACACACACACACACACACACACACACACACACACACACACACACACACACACACACACACACACACACACACACACACACACACACACACACACACACTACATATTACAGGAGTTAAAATGAAGTAAAGCCATTTATATAGTAGACAGACGTTTCCTTTAAAAGTCTTAATTTTCCAAAAGAACGCTGAGGCTTTAAGAGTGCTGACATGATATCATACTGTATGTAACATGTGTAAGGTAAATTAGACAGGATTGAGGTTCAAATTAAAGGAGCAGAAAAGCAATGAAGAATAGATATGGAGATCTGCTGAAGTTCTCAGAGGAGATTAACTCTGTATAAATACAAATGTATTAGTGCAATTATTCATAATTTATTTAATTAAGAATCAAATCCTACATTCACTAATTATTTTCAGGAGTTACGTCTTGTTATTTCATCTGTGTGTGGTAATTATAATTAAACTGATTTATTTAATTAGTTGTGGGCAATGTTCAAATATTTGAGTCTGCCTTGAAAATTGAGTCTGACTGAAAATTAGACAAACGGGATATGAGACACGCGTTAGTTGAACATTGAGTATGCAATCGCATTAAGTAAAAGGTTTAATAAGAGATGTATAAATGCATGTGATGATCAAATCAACCAGTTAGACGGCAGGCAAATGTACTAATGTGCGACAGGTTTAGAGCATTATTATGTCTAGTATAAAACTATATACAAAAAAACATTTTAAACTATTAAAGCACCTTAATAGTAACAGGAAAAGTACAGATAAATAAAACGTCATTAGACTGAGGATAGATTAAGTGGCTGCACTTAACAACATAAAAAATTCAGCTTTAATTATAAACAGACATGGTACCGTCAGATATCCTTAATCCTTGAAATATTTTTTGTCACCGTGACTAAAATGTTCCCGTCAACCTAAATTTCCTCTGATGCTGCAATCCCACATAAACACACACACAGGTTGCAAATTAAAGTGTGCATTCACCAGAAGAGAAACATAAACATGTCATCTGTTGAAGTAAAATAAAAAGCATAATCCTGACAGAACAGAGACATCGATAACACAGCCATGTTCTGCTCTGATGCACAGCAGCTTGATATAGGAGCCGTTTCTGCTGCTGCTACTGATATTTAATATATTCCGGGTGGCAGGAGCCATGTTCTGCAAAATCCATTTTGAAAAATGGATCTACTTAGGTGAGCAAAATCCACAGCACTGCTCGTGTGCGAGTGTGAATACAGTGTAAATGCTGCCGAGGATATTGAGCCGATGGGGGCACACACTGTGTACCAAACTGTCCCTCACCCCCCTCTCTGTCTTCCTATCAGTGTCCTCCCTGCTCCTCTGCTTCTTCCTCCCTCTGTTTCATCTCTGTCCTCCAGGCTGCATCACTCTCCCATGTCTACTCCGCTCCGCCTCATCAGTCCCTCCAGGATTTAAATGACTTCAATGGCTGGATGGTTTCAGCTAAATTAAATGTTATTTTGCACACAATGTCTTTGAGTATTGTGAGATTTCAGGGACCTCTGATCCTTTCTGTTATAAAACCTCTCACTTCTTTAAAGACTTGTTTTTCATCACAGTAGTATTTGACCTTGAGGTAGGGCTGATTTAGAAGGATTTGGAAAATTAGAATTGGAAAAGTAATTATTCTTATGACATTGGGGAATGATTATTTTTGCATAATTTTTCTAGTTTTTGTATTTATACAGTTCATTCAGAGAGATTTTGACACTTATTGGCCTTACAAATATATCGCATGTCTTGCATATTGCAGTAGTCCATATTATACTTTTAAAAAAAACCTGAATAATTTTTCAGCGCTCACTTAAAAATTGTATATACGATAAGTAAATATGTCATAGTAATATGATTCACCTGTTTCCATCAATGGGCATCTAATGACAACACTTTCATGCAGAAGTACTGATATCAGCTATAACATTTGATCCTAATTTGTTTTATTCTCACTAACTGTTCCCCTAACATCTTTCATGGATTTTTTGTAACACTAGGTCCTTCTTTAAAATGTGGTCTCAATCATTAGCTGGAAGGAAATGGGTCACAAAGATGTTTCCAGTGGATCTACAAAAATAAAGAAAAACTGTTAAATCTATGGCTGATTTTTATCTTTCGATAAGCTCCAAGCCATTTTGTGTTCTTCCTTTTTTTCCCCACTTGTGCAGTTTCCTAGAGAATCTTAAGGCATTTCAAAACTGTCATTAATTATTAGCATCTCTCTCGTCAGGAGAGCGCTCTGTTTGAGGGATAGAGGAGAGGTCTATATTCCTAATGGGTTTGCAGTGATTGGCAAACAGTAAAACCCTACCCTGATTCAAGAATGAAAGTAACTCATCAGCCCAGTGGATACTTCCAACTGTCTAAAGAAAGCTATTTGGGGGAAAACAAATGATGGAAAAGTCTGTTTTGATCCATTAAGGTTGATTCTCTTTGATGAGTATTGAAACTTCAAACTCCGTCATGACAACATGACTATTTTTTCCCCAGGAAATGCATGCTATATTTATAAAGGAATGTGTATAAAAGGAAGATTTATTGAGCAATTCTAGTTGGAGGAATACATCCAGTAGTTGTATTCCTAATGTTAAGCTAGCTAAGGCTGTTGGATGGCTGTCTAGAAAAGCAAAGAACTCTCCATTGACCCTTTGAGGTCCAGTTCTCTTAGATGTGAGCAGTTTGTTTTCAGTGGCGAGCCGTCAGGACCCTCTAGGCCAGTGGTCACCAACCTTTTTAAGCCCAAGATCACCGACCTCGGCCTAGGTGAAAGGCGAGATCTACCTATTGCAGAATTGAGTGAAAAAGACGGCCCAGACAATGCTTCCAATTTGAGGCCTTTTATATAGGCTAATTGCATCTGAATTACTGTTACAATTAAGGCTCCATAATCAGCTCACGGCATATAGGCAGGGGTAAAGTGAAGGGCCTCACCTCCTCTAGGGGGATCCTAACCTCCTCTAGGGGGGTCCGGGGGGATGCTCCCCCGGGAAGATTTTTTTTTAAATATTGAAGTTGAAAGCATCAATCTGGTGCACTTTGAGAGCAACGTGAAGAGATCTATGGATACCTCTCTCAGCATCCATATCAAACAGAACTGTAAACATATTTTCTTTTTCTTTATTGATATTTTACAAATCACTCCCCTTTTAAACTGTATTCTTGTTTTACTGCCATATAGTAGGCTATTCCATACCTGTTTTTCATTTATTCTCTTATTGTTTGTATAACTATAATGATCATATGAAGGTGTGCCGCGGAAATAATCTTTGTGACAAAACCGTTCTAAACACTCAAGAGTCCTTTAGCTCACCTGAGCCCCTCAGTCTGACAGGAGAGGACTCTCCTCCAGCTTGTTGTGGAAACAGCTCCTTATGTCCGTTAGTATCTGGTTAGCTAACTGCACTAACATCAAGGTCCCCGCTGGCACCGTTCCCTCTCTCTCCCTCCCACTCTCCCCCTCTCTCTCTCCCACACTAAATGCGCTATTGCCACACACACAAACAGCCGAGCTTGAATGACACAAGCACACATGTATTTCCATGCAACTCTCTGATTGATCTGTCTTGCCTCTGTTGCGTTCACTGAACACGGGAAATTACAGTCCTGCCGTTGTCTCTTGTGTCATGATGAGGTTCACGTAAAGCACGGTTAATGTATTATATTATTGAGGTGTCTCAAATATACGTCAATCAAGTGGCACCTGCTAACGGGGTGGTGGATGATAGGTTTACATCTAAAAACGTATTTTTCGAACATTATTATTTTATTTCTTTCTTTTGTTACTTTTTTTTTTAACGGTCCGCAAACTACCCGCACCACACTAGCGATCGACCGGTCGATAGCGATCGACTGGTTGGCGACCACTGCTCTAGGCCCTCTGTGAGGGCCTAAGATATTCTACAAAATAATATTTAAAAACATTAAAATAAATATATTTTTTTTAATATTTTTTTTTAGTTATATTTTTCATTAGTTTTACCAAAATAACTTGATTTAATTGTATTTAAAATAACATTTCCAAAGAAATAAATCCTTCGAATCTGCCTATTCAGTTTCTTTTGGAATGTGAAGGGTTAAATGAAAGAAGCTCGTCTCTGCGAGTTACTGTGAAGAGAGGAGCTGTTGGACATCCAGGCGGTCCAGCTATGAATTCACAGAGGGCCCAGCTATAGTAACTGAACGAGAGAGTAATGTCAAATGACAGTACAATTGACCAATCATATCTTCCCTCTAAATGGGTGTGTGTTATTATCGCGGACTTTATGACAAGTTCCGCCCGCTGTGAAACTTTTCTTGTTTCCATAGCAACAACAATTTCCTGTCAACAGCGTTAACTTCCCTTCAAAATAAAAGCATGCCAAATGACACTTAAGACATACAACTGCAACGAAAGTAACAAACACAATGCAATATCCTTTTCAATTTCAAAGAACACAAATAGGGTTATTTACAGGTGTTGTTTTGTGTTTGGTAGAGGGTCGCTTTCATTGATGCGTTTTGCACCCCGGGCCGTTGTTTTGATATTCCGCTGAAGTATACGCTGTGACGTAATAACTCGAGGGAAGGGGTGGGGGTCAGAGGGCCTAGGTATAAAATTCACAGCTCGCCAAAAATGTTAATTATTTTATTTAGGCAAATGTGGAGGCAGACATGGACACCAATATGGCATCCTCTTCAGTTAATGATTGGTTTAACATTAAGATTTAAACCCAGGAAAGTCTCATTTACTAAGAAGAAACTTGATTTAATATAGATGGTCAATCTTCCTAAAGGACTAATTAACAGTTTCTTTATAGGCTTATTGACTTTGGTGTTGAGTGTAAAGCCTTTTACACACCAAACTGACACCAAAGAACACAAAGAACACGTCCCGACGAAACGTCACCTCACGTCTCTTGCGTCTTGGCCATGTATCGCACTGGAACACACCGCAAAGACTTAAGCCGACGGCCAAGAAGCACGTACGAACTGCGCATGCGTGAGTGGCAATAACTCTCCTTACCAGCAGGCGGCAGTAGTGTGTATTCGTCATTCAAAAGAGGCAACAACCGGAGGACAGACTGCATGATACACCAAGAGAAGAAGAACAGACTGCGTGATATAAACAAACAAATAGCGTGTGTGCGTTACATTTTCACTCTACAACAAGAAGCTCATGGGGCTTTCCCGAACCTGTGTCGAGAGCTGGAGTTAAATGAAATCTCAGATTTTGCCTTTGTAATAGTTTGTTTGGGTCCCTCACTTCCGTTTCACTTCTCATGCACTGATTCGCTAAGCTGAACAGCCAATCAGAGTGATTTCTTTGGCCGACGGTGGCGAAGGAAGGTGTCGGCACGGCCGAAAAGACACGACGGTGCAGTACACACCTCTCTGAGTAGGGCGACACGACGCTCATCGACGGCCCAACATCTATCGACGCCGAAGATCGGCTTGGTGTGTAAGGAGCTTAAGATGAAAAGACTGCCAGATTAGCCAAGCATACAGAATGAATAACAGGGAGACACAGCAAGCATGGCCATCTCCAAACATAATAAAATCCACCTGCACCTCAGAAGCTTGAAAGAAATTACTGCTCCCAGCCAAGAAGCATAAACCCGCAACTTGCTCTTTTTACAGGTACCTTGTTGTATGGAACAAACAAGAGTTAACTAATACATTGAGCTTCAGAGCTGAAACAGCAGTAAATAATTGACAAAGCCATGCTATCAGTTTCCCCATTTTCAGTCTTTATGCTAAGCTAACCATTTGCCAAAAATAGCTTAATATTTACGATAGAAATGCAGTATCTTTCCTCTCAACTAATTTGGCAAGAGAGAGATACATGACCAGTGGCGAGGAACGGGAACAAGCCTTTGAAGACAAAGGCTCACAGTGAAGCCTCATCATTGTGTGAGAAATATACCAGCAGAACTCAATGAAGGGACAGAGAGACCAAGCCTCTGGGCTGCAGTATAATGTAAAGCAGTAAGGATCCAATTTACAAAGCAGAGGCAGGCCAGATACTGTATGCCAGGCTCCATTTGAAGGGAGGAGATCAAGGATCCCTTGGGAACGACAAGAGAAACTCCGGCTCGATATGCTGTCTGCATTTCTTTCAAACGTTGTCATTCTGAAGAGACTCCCTGTCCAGCAGAATTGATGGCTTGTTATGCTTATAGATAAAACACTCATAATAACAGAAAAAACAAATACAAAATTCAGATTGGGTTTCTCACAGATGAAACTGGAAAATGGCTCGGCATGAATCCAAACCGAAAAGATCTAAATAAACCAGTACACTAAGTATCTCCTTTTAGGATTTGTTAAAAAAATGTATGCCACAAACAGCTGCACTTCATACAGGGGAACGTTAAAGTATTGTGCGCTGCAGCTGTCCATTTGTCAATCTCACAAAAGCTCTAATGCACAGTATAATAGGTTGTGTGGTCAGGTACACTTAGTGGTTAGTTGGATGATGAAACACATTTGATAGTGGCTTTATCATTAAACTCATTCATCAAGACAAATGGCCAAAACAGATGTAAATATGCAGTGGGGTTTATTTCATTGTATTTTGTATAATCACACAAATTCTGTGTTTTATATTATTTTATTCTGTGTTCTTCATTTTATTGAATGTTAAATACCTGGCAAGGTCGGAGATCAGTGGGCGGAACCTCTGAAGTGTGGTCGCTGTGCTCAGGAGTTTATTGATGTGAGGACTTTTCCCCCTATATATTGTGTCACTCACGTTTCCTCTTCCCTCATGTTCCAAATGAGAGGAGTCACTGTGAGGGAAATTGATGTAAAACTGATCGTTTTATCTGTTGTCAGTAATTAAAACAGAGATCATCTCAACTTTACGCTGGCTCGGGTCTCGTCCATTACCAACACAACGCAGAGACCGCTTAACCACACCGGTTACACAAGTAAGATTTCATTTAGCTGAAACCTTTATCCAACGCGACTTAAAATAAGTGCAATAAACATAGACTGTATATATAAATGGAAGTAGTGTCCGTGACGTCACCCATAGGATTCTGCAGAGTTGCCGAGAAGCCCTTAGTAGGCCGAGTTGGCCACTAACTGTTCGAAAGTGACGTCAGAATCTAACTCCCGCTTGCTCCAGCCTGATCCAAATAAGTTAACATGAAATACATATACCAAGTTACTGCGTGGCACTGTGGTTTTGATAAAACAGTGTAGTTCCACTATATAAACGTTACATTCATAATCAAACGAGACAATCTGCAAGAGAATTACCTATTTTTTGTTATTCTTAATGCTTGTCATTCACACGTTAATAAAATAAAATTAGTACCGATACATAGCAGAACAATTGTGGCGTGTTCAGCTTAATAAGCCTTGTTCAACATAATTTTACTTAGCTAATACTACAGCGGGCTGCAGGCGAACCAAGTTCGCGTTTCGCTGCATTCCTTGATCTCCAGTTATAACGCCGGACTCCGCCGCCGGGACGCCAACGGAGCCACAGGCTGGAGCCAGCCCCCTGCGTCTCCATTAGCGTCCCGTTGGCAACCACTGGGATAATTGGGTCCCCTTTTAACATTTGCTCCCGTTTAGCATTATGGGCGTCAGACTGTAAAAGTCTTTCCCAAGGCTGAATCATAAACTAAACTGTATATGTATATATATGCATGTATAAAGGGTTACGTCCTTAGCTGGCTTATAAGCTATATACCAAGCTAAGCTAACAAGCACACAAACACCTGCTAATGGGGTTAACATGTATAATACCATCATTTTAGACTTCTTGGAAGTTCTGTTAGTACATTCAACAGCACAGCACACCATTTTAATTGTCTTGTATTTGCAACAATATTCCCTAAAAGGCACAATCACCACGAAGACGGCTAAAGGGTCAAGTACAGTAACTACAACTAGCTAACGTTGTAGCCTAGCAGAGTGGACAAGTTGCTGTTAGCTGACAGTGAGGCACGTACCTGTCCATCAAAGTGACCACGCCCTAATTTATGCAAAAACGTTAAGACCTAATATAAATAAAAGGGTCGCGTTATAAAACAATTCACTACAATTAATAAACATTAAGGTGGAATCTAACTACATCCCAAATAATTTCTATTGCATCCAGGGCTAGAAACATGTTTATTTCTGCTGTAAAGTTGGGCATTTTAACATGGGGGTCTATGGAAATCCATCCTTTCTGCAGTCATCGCCTATCGGCCAATAGCTGAACTGCAGTTTGTGGCACTTCCTTATTGGCCTCCCGGCTCTGCCCTAGAGTTTGCCGCTAGGCAATAAACCATAAAGATACAAACTTAAAAGTGAATGACTAATCTGTTTTTTCATTTTCTTACCATTTAAATTGATATTATCAGAAACTAAGGACGCAACCAAGATAAGCATCACAGACTAGAATCATGCGGCAATCTGATAAACCCAGATGTGTCAGATGCTGACGCAATCTGTCACCAAAACTTTCCAAGGACAAACATTTTCTTGATCCACAAAAACTCAGTTCAAACATGTTTTAGAGAAATGATAAGGAGCTTTTGTATCTCCGGGCCTCCAGGAAATGAGAAGAACAGGAATGTGTAAAATCTATATGAATATGAAAGAGTATCAAAAGGAAAATAGCCTTTAACTAATTCACTTTGGTCTTTCAACTCAGATGTGAATTTGTAAATGGTGAGATTATGTACTCACACAGGCCGCAGTGCTTGGAGGGGGGTTGTAGATATGAGGTTTTGGGCTGCATACATTTTCCCAGGATGCCTAGGCTGGGTGGATTATGCAAGTTTGCTTTTGTTAGGGATTTCTGAGGATAAGTTTCCTCTATCATCGGTCGAGGAATTTTACCATGGGATCTGAAAATGATGCAACAGAACGATTCTTTATATTGTGCATACAAAAACCCAGTGTGGAGGAGGGTCAGAAAGCTGGAGCTTGTCCTAAGAGTAGGAGTGCTAAAAGCCTGTATGATCACAGCTGACCTGCGCGGTTTTATGGGATGGCCTGTGAGTTCACTAGATCCTCCAGAGACTGTTTTAGAAAGTGCTGTCATCTTTGATTTATAACATTCAATGAAAGTTTAAACACAGATCAAAGGTTTTCAATTCAACTTTGTAAAATAAACTCTTTTTTTATCCAATCTACACTTATAACTTTCTTACTGTAAATTAAGGAGGTCAACCCTTTCATTTACAGGTTCAGTGGATTCTTAAAATAAAAGTGATAATCTCACTACTACAGCCCCAGTCTTATTGAGTTTTATGGAGTTACTGTATCTGACCTGATCATATGATCCTAGAGCTCAGCATTAAAGCTTTCAGCGGTCTCAGGTTTAGCCTGGCAATCACTGTTAAAAGATGTCACATCAGGTTTAGGGAGGGAATTTTTCATGCCCTCTATTTTTAAAGTAAAAGTTCTATTTTTGTCAGCAGAAGTCACGCCATGCAAAATTGCTACCCATACAAAGTCTATTAGTGGTAATATTCCACTGAACACCAATAATTAGGCACACAATGACTTGTAGTTGGTCCTGCAAATCATTCTTCAGTGTAAATATGCAATAATTTAGGAGCTACAATTTATGATGTTGAAGACACAAATTTACTAAACAAGCATCTTCACATCTCAAAATGACAAGGGAAATAGCAAAGTGGTGAACAAGGAATTTGAAATTAGAGTCCCTCCAAATATATGTATGCTACTATAATCATGCAAGCATAATGATTATGTGGAATGCAGACTATACAGAGGTTCAGATTGCATATGGCAATTATATGGCACACAACAGCCCAGTTTATCACCTTACTTATGGCTACGTTATCCTGTAAAGACTGAATGTCGAGGACATTATTCATTTATGTATATGTACAAGACACGTTGTTTAGAGCTGCCTCCGTGGACTCAAAGTGTCAGTTAAACGGAGATGTTTGGTCGTTCAGCTGTTCCGGCAGTTGAATTGGCTGAGGTTAAGCAATTAAGGCGGGGTCACTCGAAAAAAACGACTTGACCTTCTAATTCAGCACCGTATGCTAGAGAGACATATTGTTTCTTCTCTCAATAAGCCCAATAATTAACATTCCTTTCAACACAGCAGAGAACATGTAACAGATCATCTGGATGCAAACTGCCAGCATTGCGTGGAGAATGGATAGGGCCTGCAAGAGAGATGATTCCAAAACTACAAATGAAAGATTGAGATCATGTTTGTGGGCGGGGTGTGTGTGTTTATGAGTGTCAAATTAATCAGAATAAGAATGAGAGGTACACTGGGAAAGGCAGGGGGAGGGGAGGGAGAAAGAGAGAGGAGCAGGAAAGGGGATGTCTGTATGCTCGTGCATGTATGTGGAAATCCTTACATTGCAGTTTGGCAGCAGAGGTCAATAAGACAGTGAGAGGTTAGGGGTAATTTATCACAGTGGATTAGGGAAAGGAGATTTCACTGTTGAACTGTCTCCTCCCCTGCTGTGATAATAAGTAGAACAAGTGATGACAGAGGACAACCTGAGGTCGCTGTCGTCTTCCATTTAGCTCTCGCTCAAACTACTGTAGCGGCTACACTCTGTGCAGAAATGCACTAATACAGCATGTGATCATCAGGTGCCATCATAGTAGCACCAGAAAGGACTGCTCTGATCAAGCATAATGAAGAAATAGCTTTTCTTCTACAGGTGCAGGATGAAATAACAGGCTTACCGTTACAAATACATTTTATTACATCATGCCATACAGGCAATGATTTCTCAAACAAATAGCTAAAGAAGAGTAGGTGGAACAATTGTGTAGCTCTTAATCCAGGCTATGTTAGAGATTTGTTCCAGTTCTGTATGTTGTCGTAAGAAAAACAACAACTCACTATGGAGCATTTCAATCTAAAGCTATGAAAGGCCATTTGCCTAGAAAACCCTGTCATTAGGTAAAGCAATCAACAGGTGCAGGTTTATATTTACATATATCCAAAAGCAATAGGGTATTTATGTTAGCTGTTCTGACAACGAAACATAATTAAGATAGTTTAGAAATATTTTAAGCAGGTCCCCGCTGAGGATCACAGCATAACTCAATCAGCACATTTGCGCCTGTGTCATACAGAGCTTCAGCCTCCCTGCTCTTAATGCAGGAAATGTCGACTAGGTCATGCAATCTGCCTCTGGGGAGATGGGCGATAATATCATGGGTCTTTTCTTTGTGTCCTTTAGCTGGTTCTGTGAATGCATAGACAATAAGAATGGTGCCAATATGAAATTTCAAATTATTGCCAACAGTACTGTATACTACCATCTATAAATGTAATAAATTACATTTAATCTAAAATATTCCAATATAGATTAGAGATATCCTATAAAAATGCTTAGATCTACAAATATGGAAGTATATTTTAATGGCATAGGAGCAGAACAACAATGGATGTATTTGAATGATTAGTTGATTGCATGAAGAGACAGCCCTACAGTACAATGATCCGTATTCCAGACATACTTTTAATATGAATACAGCAAAAAAAAACGTATTACTAAAATTGAGCTTTAATGTATCTAACGGCAGTTGGCACATTGGCTAGAGCAACACACAGCGAACAGCAGTTAGAATCAGTGACACATAAACATTGAAAAGCCAACCGATTGTCAGTGTTTTTTCCTGTCAGTCAGAGCAGTGGTTCTCAAATGGGGGTACGCGGACTCCTAGGGGTATGTTGGAGTACTGCTGGGGGTACGTGAGATTTATTTTATGTTAATGAAAAAGAAAAAAAATGTTTTAGGAAAAGTAACGAAGTTTGAGCAGTGTGGGTTTTATATTAATTCAAAACGCAAAGTGTAATAACTGCAGTGGCCTTCCTGTCACTGAGAATAACAAAGATCCTCAGTGAAGCACAAGCCCATGTTTCTCATTCAATTTTAAGCACAACCTATTATTAAAAAGATCAGTTCAATGCAACTAATGTTGTTTTAGTGTTATTGCATGACGTTAAAATTGGTTTATTGCATGACGTTAAAATTGGTTTGCCATGAATTTAGTGATGGATTGTAAACATTTGAAATTTTGCATTTAAGTGTTTCTCAGTTACAATGTTGTTGTTTTAATAAATCAGACACTGATGGTGCAGCACTGTACTGTACCTCTTTATATTAGGCATTTCTTCCCTAACATTGTTTCTGCGCTGATCAGGGGGTACTTGGCTGAATTTTTGTTTAAAGGGGGTACATTATTGAAAGAAGTTTGAGAACCACTGCTTTAGAGGACGGGTCAGGATATCTGACTGTGTGTATGTGTGTGTATGAGTCTGTGTGTGTTTTTCGAAGATAAATGTCTCCCGAAGGAGGAATGTATTTGAAAAGAGTCTCCCATGACCTGGGTTGATCTTGCCCCATTCTTCGGTGGGGGTTGTGCGTGCACATGTGTGTGTGTGCGCTGCTGTGTACATGCATGGGGATTTGCAAATCTGTCTAACGGCTGTGCCCCCCGAGGACAGGAGTGCGCTCCCAGCAAAGGCTCATAGCGCTAATCTGAACGACAGCTTGGACCAGCATTCATCCGGGAAACAGCCCACCAGCAAGGTCCAAATACCTGACTGCAGGATATCTTATCTGCCAGAGGAGAGGACAGAGGAGGGGCAGACAAGGCAGTGGGATGACACTGTCACTGTATCCTTCTGCAGGCATTTGAAAACAAAACAACTTTAACCTTCACCCCTGATACTTCATGTTGTATCAAACCTTGACATCCATGCATTGAAGTTTTATGCATTTTACTTGAAAGGGAAACACAAGACAAAGAAGGTATATTATTTCAGAAAAATAATGCTCATATACATAATGATATTAAAAAAAGAAACACTTTGAATCAGATACTTAGAGTTTGATCTGACTAAATACTGGTTCATGTTTGTAATGCTGTTGTTTCTACTACTTACAAGGCAAAACTACAAGAAACTCTTTCAATGTCAGTGAAACACCCCCACAAGCCATCTGCCTCGTTTCTTCAGGAGAAAACTGTGAGCCTATAGCGCTAAGATGCTGGCTCCTCAATCAGCGGGGCTGTTTCACAGGCAATCCAACGCAGCTTGAACTAGATGACCCTCATAATTGAATATTAAACCCCCGATGAGTGGCAAGGCAAACTGCTGTGATGCCAACTAGAGCCTGTGATGTGTTGCTAGCTGAGATGCATGTAAAAGATAGTGTCAGAGGCATCCTGCGAACCCCGAGGTTATTCTGTCACACTGTCATAATTTCAATCTTTGAGATAAGAAACATCAACATGTCCACAGACGCACACCCACACTCACACCGGGTCCCCAGATGCAAGTATAGGCTGAATGGACATTGCACGCATGGTGCTGTTGAAGGAAGCCTGAAGACATTGCCTTTTGTTCAGTTAAATCAAGAAATAAACGTGGCTTTTGGTGTTTTTTTTTGGTCCCTGTTCAATGCAGCAGGCTGAATAACAAGCAGGGTATTTGTAGACTGCAACATATTTAACGAGACATTAATCAGCGACCTGTGGCTCTTGCAAACAAATGTAATGTCTCATAGGCCAAAGCTAAATGGTGAGAGCTGTAAGGAGGAAAGTAACTGGTATTTGAAAGAGAATTTTCTATTTCCTACAAAATCTGATCTCGTCTGAAATGGATTATGATCTGGGAAGGTACTCTTGAAAAGTTCAAAAGGATACTTTGTGTAACGTTTCAAATCAGTTCTTCAAAAGAATGACCATTTTTTGCAAGAGATACAACCTTAATGTTTATAAGGGAGAACATTGTTTTTTTTTTTACATCTGAGCATATTCACAGGGTGACAGTTAAAATGTGGGGGAGAAATACGATGTTTTTTTGAATGGTTTCCATTATGATTTAAAGTTAAAGTGAACTTTTGGAGTTACCATGAACTTTCTAAACATCGTGTATGCAGTGCCGTTGGTACTTGTGGCAATCATGAAAATATGTAAACAAAACAAAGCAAACATCAAACAAATTTCACAGGAAGCTGGAGTGTTATCCTTCCACCAACTTTAGCAAAGCTGAAACAACATGTCGAGCCCCCTGCTGTTTCAAGAGGCTCTCCATGGAAGCACAGCCAAGAGGCTGGCTCTTAGAGAAATGCCTCTTTCAGACTCAAACTGGCATCAGATCTTGACAGACAGCCCAGAATAAAAACATCCCTGTGACGGGTGTCCTTTCAGGCTAACTGTTCTGTGAGTATAATGTGATTAAAATGTACATCCCTAAGAAAGCTAAGAACGTGACCAATATATTTTAAAGATTAACTGCTCTGACAGGCAGCACAACAAAACCGAGATTAAGATATATTTTACTTCAAGTAAAACTGCACTGCAACGTTAGGATCTCTTACTCAGTGTTTAATAGAGTCAATCTAAAAAAGACGGATAGGAATACTTTCATTTTATTAACAAGCTAACATATTTTAATCAAAATAGCTTATTATGCATGGCTTCACGATATGTGGGTCAGTTACATCTGTGACATTTTCATATTTAATGGTGGCTTTGATGTGGCAAAGTGGTAGTGGGATCCACAATTTAAGCTCAAATTTGTTAATGCTTATAATTATGTATAGTTAATATCTAAATATAAATACATTTAAAACACAGTTCACTATTGACATAAGTCCTCAGTCCCTTCTTTAAATAATTTGGTGGCCCTCTTTTGGGGCTTTTGTTTGCTAGAGGCAGCATTTCACCAATCTGCTAGCAGAGAACTAAATGTGCTTCAAGCTGCAGAGTCCACCAGGAACGCCACTGTGCAGTAGGTGTTTGCATTTATTCTTGGATAACTTTGCACCTGCAGCATCAACACAGAACGCCAACTCTCTGTCACAGTTATAATCATCCGAGCAGGTGGCTGATGCCCTGGCTTTCCCTTCGAAAAAGGCACTGCTCTTGTCATTTTTATAATGTCTTAATAATTATCATCTGAGGGTGTAACTGGGGGATGAGAGATATAGACAGAGAGAGCAGGCAGCACCCTGTAGATGCATGATGAATGAGGGTGTTAGCTGTCTTCACCCAACTAGCAGCACAGTTTCTGAGAGGGTTTGACCGCATGCTCCGAGACCTGTCTCATTAAACACAGTGATCATGCATTAACAAGAGAACAAGAGAAAGGGATAGAGTGGAGACATACATCATTTTCTTTAATATGTGAACTACCAGAAGTGTAATAGCTGTTTCAATGCATTAAACACACTACTCATTCTATATAATCTAACACTTTAGAGGGCAACATATGTGTGTCATGATCATCTGGACTAAATTCGTTTTTTTTGGTAATAATTACTATTTATTTTAACACGTAATTTGTTATTTAGTAGTGTTGAATAGCAAAATTAGAGAAAGGGACAGGCAGGGCACAACACTGGAGTCCACTTTCTTGCTCTCGTTGTTTAGAGAACCTGCATTATTGATGTGGAGCTGACACTTTACACTCTGCTTTCTGGACACACAGTGCCTGTCACCTGAAGCTCTGTCTCCACAATAACCATGCGGACATACTGCCAGTGCTCCAAAATCATGCAATATGGCTATGGGGACTTTTCAGGGACACTATTGGATTGCATTTGTGAGTTTGTGGTGATGTGCTTCACTCTATATTGTATCTCGCTCAGTATACCTATACACTGTAGCAGTGATATTCTGTTTCTCAAACGAAGAATGAAAAACAAAAACACATCCATAACTTGGAAGGCCAATTGCCTATAATGGCTGTTTCAAATTTGTTTCACCTAGATCACCTAGAATACTATCTACTATACTGTGCCTGACTCTGGCTGGCACCAGGGGCGTGGTTGGGAGAAGTTCAGTCAGTCCCTATGATCTTTCAGTAGGCTACTACACTAAGTTTGGACTTATGGTTGCTGGAAACATAAACATACTTTCAGCAAGCTTCAAACTTATAGAGCACAGTTTAACAAAATAGATATCACACAAGAAAGCAACCTTACAGCAACATTATCCAGATACAACAATTAAATATGCCTTGTGTAGTTTTGGGGCTCTTCAGTTTTCACCATGCATGTGTGTGCCATTTTGAAATACTAATTAATTCATATTAAGTTCATGATATAATGCTGACGTAGTACACACGATAATTGCAGACCACCTTTGCTCTCTCATTTGTTTTCCAAATTCCCAGTCCACACTTATTGTTTTCATTATGCCTCTTTCTGCACGTGCAAGCTTCTCGTTCAAGCTGATATGATTGATAATCATTTTGCAAATCCCGTATCCATTCAACAGCCTTGCACATTAAGCAACTAACAGTGTTTTTATTTAAACAGTTTGCACTTTACTCTGCCTGTTCTCTAAAAACCCAAAGGAAAGAAGCTCAGCCTACCTCGGTTCACCGTGACAGCTCCGCACGTCGACTTGTAGCAGTGGCGGACAACAATGTGCCGCGGATCACCGTTGGAAAGCGCAGAAGTTTTTGAGGAGTCAGAGAAAGATCGATCACACACACGTTGTGTCTGTGCTGTGCTGTTTCAGACACCACCGTGGATTGATTAGGACTACGCCCCTAAACAAAACTGATCTGCTTGATTCGCCGCCGGACCATTAACGCGTGTTTAAGATGTTGCTGTCCAACTCGGATGTGCGCAACGGTGCGCTTCCTCCTTCTCCGAACGTGGTGCCAAATCTAAACGCTCCCCAAGGACACGTGACCAACCCAAGGGGGACTGAAATAGCTCTAATTCCCCCCACGGCAGCAGCTGGGATCGGTTACCGCTGCTCCACTGCCCGTGCAACAAACTCTAGCTGTGTGCACCCACACTCCTCCTCCATCTCTCCCATCCCCAGTGGCCTGACGGTGTCGCTGTCATTTTCATCTTCAGATGGACATAAGGCAATATTTCTATGTGGAAATGCACCTGTCTCAAAGAGTCAATATTAAGATGTAACACAGCTAAATTGAGTGGTTGTGATAAAACTGTATAGACCTTAACATTAAATATATTAGGCTAGAAGGTGCTATTTGGTGTAGATTTACTCTGATTACCTTGTTCTTAAGCTATCTCTTTCTTCTTTCGTCTTTCTTATTTTTTGCTCTAAACAAAGCTACAGTAGGCCTACCTTAAAATAACAAACAACATAATCAAGAGATTCACAATTTGTATTGTTTGATATACAAATGTTTTCTTTCAACAAACTTTAACAGTTGCTTATTTAGCTACGAGTATTTCATGCTATAGTTCATATAACTACATACAAAGCGTTTAGAGTTTTAAAAATAACGACACGTTAGTATAATTGTAGAATACATTTATGGCTGATTCCTGGAGATGAATGTGTCTGTGTGTTAGGTATTAGCAATAATGCAATATATATATTTTCCTTTTAGTCAGTCAGTCTCACATTCACAGAATTTGACAGTTTTGGTTGCTAAAAGGAGGTTTGCTCTTACCTTTAACATCATTAGCTTGTGTTTTGGTGATCCACCCATGGCACCTTATCTTTGGACGCTTGATGATTGATAACCATGTAGCATCCTCGGCTGAGGACTAACATCTCTCCATTTGAAAAGCCTTTGGATAATACTCCAAAATCATGCCTTGAACCCAACGGAAGGGCTTAAAAGAAGGAAAACAAATATAAACAATTCTTTCTTGACAATAAACTTCATTGTAGCATTTATTCAGACCACGTAGCAAAACCAAGCAGGGCTAGCATTAAATTAGGCAACGTTACATTAAGCCAACATGGCATCCTTGCTAGCTCTGCCACGCTCCCCCAAATAAGCCAAACTCCTAAAATAGATAGCCACATTGATCACCATATGTAACGAAATATCAGTAAACCTTGTGACTTTATCGGCCTGGAGCTAAACAACACAAAACGAAAAACTTTATATTGAAAGACACACGTTTTTACCGTCATTACTCTTTCAAAATAAAAGCACACTCTTTATGCTAGCTAACACAATAAAAGTAACATAGCCTTCAGAAAACACCACCAAAAGAGCAAACAGGAAAAACAACCGATTATCCTATTTTACCTTACCCAACATTTCATTATAAGATATAATGAGATTTGCTTTTACCTCCTTTTTTAATTGAGCCAGAAATTCCCTTAGTATATATCTGGGATTATCTGACATATCTGGGACTCCTGCCTGATTTATGTTTGAGGCATCAGTGAGAGATTCATAGAAGTCAGTCTGAGGCTATAACCTAATACTAAAATGCATTCCACTCCCCTTTGATGTTTTTTGACATACAGTAGCAGCACGTGACCATAGTCAGATGGTTTAATATCTCACAGGATAAGTGCAGGAGTTTATTTTTTCAACTCTCAGTGTGCAAAAGTTTCAAAGTGCAGAATCCAGACATGTACAATTATTCAAAGATGTACTGTAGGCAATGTAAACAACTCTGAGAAACGGATGCAAAGTTTAGGTTTTCCATTCAGCCGTGCATGTTATATTAATAAACCCCATTTGGTCTCTGCATAAAACAAATGTTTATTGGTTTGGACCATGGAGGAATACTAGAAGTGCTACAAACAGGCAAACACCACAGAAAATGTCCCTGGTGAACTGTTTGCATTTGCAACAGGATTTAGTTGTGAGCCTGCTTAACTTCTGACCATTGGGAAAATAAATATTTAAAATGAAGTGAATGTAGTAATGTCTCAAACAGATGTAGTTAATGTCAAGCTCAACTGTGTAAATATATGAAAAGCTAAAGTAAATATGCTCAGCATTTGCAGTTTAATATAAATTATGTGTAAACTGTTTTTTCTCAGAATCAGAAAAGCACCATAACATTTTGTAATGTTTAACCTTTTTATTTTTGTATATTTGGGATTTTAGTCTGTGTTTCTCAGATGTCAGTTAATGCAGTTAAAGTAGGGCAACAATTGAGACCTTTGAGGCTAAACCCACCTCTTCAGCTACTTATGGTCAGATTTTGAAGGTGGGTGGATGGAAACAGCATTGCTTGTGTGCTCATTAGCCGGCTGTGCACACGCAGGCAGGGTAATGCCACATCATTACTGCTGTCAGTCTGCTCTCCGTGCACCATGGAAACAACTTGCTTCAGAAATGGAAACCTTGGCCCTGTGGTAGATAATTATTGTCAGGTCCAACAAATATTGAAGGTGAAAAGCCTGAAAAGATGAAAGATCCATACTAGTAATATTTAGCTTTTATTTTCATAAAAACTGCATGAAGTCTTCATGGGGATAAAGTCATTGCCTTTTCAGGCGGCCCTGATGTGGACTTAAAAAACAAGGGGGCGGATACATGTGTGGTTCTTATACTGTATACATACATTTTAAGATTTGAGTCACTTGACTGCAGAAGCACTGTGGAAATGAGGTTATGGTCCTGAAATGAAGATGAGAGGAACTGTCTTTTCAAAGCCCGTAGGTAAGCTAACGTGGGCGTGCTGCTGAGAAACAGGGATTTGTCTGCTGAATTACTGCCTTCAAACTGAATTACTGAATTACCTTTCTGAAATGCAAATGGGACAGCAGTGAAACAGAAGCAGAGCTGTACAGTAGTGCAAGTTGGCATCTTAATTAGTTCCTCTGTGACAAGGTGCTCATTCAGTGTTGACAAGAAGGACAAGTTAATGCTGTAGGGGAAACTGAAAGGTGGTCTTTGTCTCTTTTTCTGTCTGTCTCTCTTTCCCAAACGTTGCCAGTTACAATTACAGTTTTACAGATCCTTATTGATTGGATTTCGTACACTGAATGTGCCATGTTCAACACACAACACATTGTTTTCCAACGTGCCTTTTACTTTGGCATTTTCAAAAATCTATCTCCATCTCCACATGGATATATTGAAATATATATCATAAAAAGGAAGTCCCCAGTTCTGAGATGCCCACAGGGAAACGGCATTTCAAAGGGGCTTAATGAAACCCAGCAACCTTCTTCTCAGCATGCTAGATTATGAATATTTGCATAACAATTTTTGAAATGGGACCACTCTGAGGTGTGGTGAGGCAGATGATGAGGGCTTAGGAGTTTTTCCACCATTTATGTTTATGCAGAAATTTGATACACAGTATCCCCAGGGTTCAGTGCGTCCAAAAGACTAAATATCAAAGGTGGCAGATGAATTGTTGTACTGGCGTGTGATGACTGCAAAACTCCCTCAAGGACATGTTTTGCTAGCTAGGCAGGTTACCTCTCTGTCAAGGTCAATTCAGGACACAATGACAGATGCAGAAGTCACCCCTGACCTCATTTTTTACTGCTTTCAAGAAGTAACACTGACTTACAATGTCCCCCTACTATTTTTCCATATGTATTAGCTGCATTGTTTCAATGACGCATTTTCTAAATTGAAAGACCTTCAAAGTACTGTATTCATCCTTTCAAAGAGCATAAATTAGGATGTCTTTATCCTTCTTTAGAAGAGAATAGGGGAGGGATGAAACCCTCTTTAATGGTCACACATGCAGAGCACACAGCACACACAGTGACATTTGTTCTCTGCATTTAACCCATCCTAATACCAGGAGTCTAGTACTAGGAGCAGTGGGCAGCTATTGTACAGCGCCCGGGGGAGCAATGGGAGTGGGGGGGGGGGGGGGTGAGGGGGTGTCCGGTGCCTTGCTCAAGGGCTCCACGGCAGGGCAGGAGGTGAACTGGGACCTCTCCAAGTAGAAGTCCACACTCCATATTTAGGTCTGGTCGGGGACTTGAACCGGCGACCCATACGGCACACAGTCCAAGCCCCTACTGACTGAGACACTGCCACCACTATCTTGCTTGTGTGAAGGTGTGAATGGAAAGCATTTCTGTGGCCCTTTTATAATACATTTCCTCTGTTTCAAACAACAAATTATACATAAAGCAGAAGCTTTAAAGGTGACATGTCATGCTCTTCTGGTTATTACCCGTCCCCTTGTGTGCTATGTAGGTTTTTCTGCACGTAAACGGTGTGCAGAGTCAAAACCCTTAAAGTACACCCTGTAGCGAGTAAAACTCTAACACAGAAAATATCTCCCCAAAACGCCTCGTTGGTGAAACCATGAAACGTCATCATCCATTTGATTCTTCCGGGTACGTGCTTACGAAAGCACGTACCCGGAAATAAATGGGCCAATCCGTGGAGCCGTTACGTTACGTCCACGGAGCCGTTACGTTAAGTCCCTGCTGATTGGTCCAAATTGACCAATCCACACACACACTCAGTGCAGGCAGCTCTGCTGATTTCTGCTCTCTGGCTGCAGGCTGATAAAAGACAGTTCGGATTGTGGCGAAATTCTCTCTGCAGACCCATTCTCACAGCGTTTATCAACCTATAAACCTGTTTCTTACTCAATATCAAGCCACACTTATTGTTTTTATTTTGGCTGTGACTTTGTGTGTGTTCAGGTCAGTGGCGTCAATTCAGCCAAAGCTAAGGTATGGCAAGGTTACTAGTCACATGACTTAACTACAGTATCAATCAATATACATGCCCAGCAAATAATCATAACAAAAGTGACAAGTCTGCTATGTAGCTTTTCTGTGTGGTTAGGAAAATTTGAACTTTTTCAAATGCAGCCTCACTCACATCCCGCTAGCGCAAGTAACTATGGACACAAACACTTAACTACGCACGTCAATCAATCAATTCAGTACATTACCACATTACGCACATTACGCACATTACCCCGCATAACACTTGCACCATCGTAGCATTGTGCAACACACAGCTGAATATCTAAACTCGATAATTCCTTTATTATTTTCTGGGCCAGGGATTCAGCTGTCAGGTCCTTCATGTGATAGGTTCCAATGGCTCTTTCCTTTATAATCCCGTCATGTACATAACGGATCAAAATGGCCAGCTGCTCCTTCTTAGACAGGTCTTTCGTTTCATCCACTAACACTGAAAAGTACCGTGCTTCTCCTACTTCATTTATGATTATACTTCTGATATTTTCCCCAATAACTCTCACCATATCATTCTGGGCTTCTGGGGAAGAATAGTGCGCATACCTGCGTTCCTGTTTGCTTTTCACGTTCCTGTCATCTGTTGCAATAACGTCCAAAAGTTCAAGGAAATTTCCTTTATTTTCATCCTCATCTCTCTCGTTGTGGCCACGGAGAGGGAGGGCCTGTCTTCCCAGAAATGACGTGATTTTGAACAAGGATTTGACGTGAGCCCGGTTCTCCTGCACCTCATCTGTCCTGTTTGCGTCAATCCGACTTGCGATGGATTCCTTATGTCCGCTGATCACAGCCTTAAAGTTAGACCACGCTAATGCAGCACAATTGTGTCTACTGCTCCCTTGATGATCCCGGAGATTTTTTTTCATGTTCTTCCAACATGTGTATCCAGTGTCTATGAACACACGCAGTCCATGCCTGTCACCTGTTAAAGTTGAGGCTCCTCCAAAATGACGGCATGCAAAGCAATAAACTGCATCTTCTTGCGCAGAATATTCAACCCAGTCATATTCCTGATACACACTGACATTAAAGCGTCTTCCATTTCTAGTTGGGAAGTGGGTCAAACGAGGACGCCTGAGTCCGTCTGTTTTACATCCACTAATATCCTTCTTCTCTGCTCCAGTTGACCCAGAGGCTGCTACTGCTGCTGCACCCGGGCCTTGACCTTCCTTATCGCTGTCCACGTCTGATCCAGCTCTTTCAATCTGAGAAATTGGTGGGGACTCAGACTCGGATTCAATTCGAGAAGTCGGTGTGGACGAGTTCTCAGCCTCCATGCATGTAGTCTCCGTCTCCCTGTTAGCATCTGCATCCCCGGCGCAGGTGCTGGAGTGGCTAACAGCCTCGTTAACAGCTTGAATCCCACCTTCACTACCTGGTCCTTCTCCCTCTGCTGCTGGGGCAACATTGGAGCCATCACCTTCACCTGCCTTTTTTTTGATAAAAAAAGATTCTAAAGTTCTTTGCTTTCTTTTCATTTTAGTTAATTAGCTTAGCCGAAAAATAAAAAAAACCGCGATAACATGACCCGCTCTGACCTCCGGCGGCTTCTCGTCAGGAGATACCACATTTCAAGATAGGGAGGGGGGATACGTTACGATAAGTATTGGGAAAGATAATATCTAGACTAGAGAAATCGATTGTGTTGTTCTGATTTTCATTTGTATTTAATTTATATGTATTAAATAATAGAATAATCAATACAAATTGACACAGAGTAATTCCATAAATTTATTTTTTTAAAACGAACATTTACATTTTCCCCTGGAGCCAAGGTGTGGCAGCTGCCATACCTTGCCATACCCAATTGACGCCTCTGGTTCAGGTTGAGTTTGGCTGTGTTTGGCTGTGTATCGCTAAACAAGGAAATCACACCTCCACGGAGCTCAGCGCGATTCACTACGTACCGACCAATCAGAGCACACTGGGCTCACAGGGAGGGGGGGCGGGGTGGTGGGGGAGCTGCAGCGAGCCGTTTAGTGGAGAAAGTGAATACTGCTGAATACACATACTTTACAGAGATGCTGTATGCGAAACCAATGTGAGTTTGGAAAATTGCACAGTATTTTTCTATTTTAGTATACCTCAACAATGGAATTATGATCAGTGGAAATGGCCATGACACCTCTCCTTTAAGGTACACCGTGGACACTTTTAACACTATACATTTTGTATTTGTGAGGGGTTCTCTGTATTGTTATATAAAATATAATGCACAGGTTAGTTAACAAGCATGAGCATCCCAGCGCTGGGATACACTTCCTGCCGCCTTTACCATCTATTCTGCTGATAGACAGTTGGTGTTGCTAATGTACAAAGGAGCATAGCAACAAGCCCTCAATAGGGCTCTTACAAAAATCCCTTAATCTACAGAGAGATTAGACCAAAACATATTGTTAATAATTACAGGGCTTATGAATAGTTAATTTGAGAGGGATAACTGAGGCAGGGGAAAAGTAATAATTAATGTGGCAGATGGGACAGTGGGAGGATACTTAATTACATTTCCGCACTAAGAAAGACCCCTTTTTGAAGTTGTTTGAAATATGACTATGTTTAAAGACACTTTGTAGAAATCCAATTTACACAGTAAGTAAAACCAAAAGAGATGTTTGTTGCATGATGTTGCTTGGACATAAATTGAGTATATTGTTAGCTTTTTGCCTAAAAGCTATTGGGAATCTTTCATGCGATGATCAACCCTGATAAAACATTTTGCTTGTTTTTATTTAAACGAGGATGGTTGTCAGCTTACATTTTCACAAGGAGTCGCAACAATGAAACAAAGCGAAACACATTTTGCAACTTCTGATCTGTGCTCAGCTGTGTGCCTGCAGGATAAAACAACAACATCATGGCAGTGGAAGCTTCCAAGGACAGCATACTGGATATTATATATTATGTACCTTTCTCAGTAGCTCAATCTCTTTTCTCCAACTGTGCATGTTTTTGTATTTAAAGTTTTGAAAATACCCCCTTTTTAAGCAGCTAAGGACTTTGCTGTATTCGTTGTCTGTGTGTCTGCGGTTTCTGATGATCAGTGTTCATGTAAGGAGCCGCCAGATACAGCTGTTTAGCTCACTGTCCAGTCGCTTCTCTCAGGGTATTTCTCAATGTCGAGGAAGGCTGCAACAGAGCCACTATTTCAAGGATGCTACGTCATCGAGTCCCGCCGAAGGACACTAGGGTGACCAGATGTCGCGCTGTGTGCGGACTTTTGGTGCGTCCCGCGAATTGAGACGATGTCCCCCATATTTCATTTTGATTGACAGTTCACGTGTCGACATTGCATTTACATGTCCCACACAAACATTCTCTCTGTCCCACTTGTGGCTTTCTGGCACCTGCACCCTACGAAGGACTGTTCCAATGTCCAGGATGCTTGGAATTCTAACGAGGCCGGCGTCCTTCGTCGCGGGAAATTTCGAGGCTGCACATGTGTATCCTCCGCGGTCTTAAAATTCCCACAATGCTTTGCGCACGGACCAATTTTCAAAATCTTTGGCAGAAATCGCGCTCCATTTAAGGCGGGGCCTCGGAAATGACGGCCACCTGCACACCTGTTCCACCATTCTTTGTTTTCCGAGGCTAGGAAGGATTTTTGCCTCGCTTCTGAAGCATCAAATACAATCCTGCTATCACACCAGCTCAGATGATTGGCCAAATGATTAAATTGACTGTGAAAAGGATAAAGTTGTAAGACGTGAACACGGTGAGTACCCAGAATGGAAAACACATTTATAGCGAATTGCCGATCAACATGTGATCGCGCCCTAAGCAAACCCTATTTTTAACCAAATGGAAACAGAATTTACATCATGAAAATAATTACTTGATAGACTTAACCTTTTTGCATAGACGTTACATTTTCTGCCAAAAAATCGAATTAATTTAGACATATATCTTGCTAAGGTCAATGTAAGAAAACATTATTAGTGAATCCCTTGTCTGAATTTATTTAAAATAAATTATTTAATTGTTGCAGATTTCAGTGAGATGTTGTGTCACTGCCTCAGCATGTGTTTTAGGGAGGGAATTCTTCAACACAGGTTAAAAGATAAACACTGAAAAGATATTGTCACACTGTCCCGAATTTGACACCAGATGGACACACGATAAAGGAAATGTTCAAATTCGGCTCTGATCGTAACAACATCGGGCCATTCGTGAGGGCATCTTAAGCCATCGTATGACCGCCGGTGGAGTTTCTCAGGCTCCGGCAATAAAATCTTTGGCATGGCAAAATCTTTGGCATGCCAAGAAATTGCAGAAGGACCTTGCGAAGGTTCATTTTCGTGTTGCATTCGTGGGTCCATTTTGCCCTTTGTAAGGCACTCGTGAGGGCATCTTGTCAAATCGTGTCATCTTATAATAACAATACGAAGGTATCAAGAAGCTGCCCGATTGTCTTAGGAAGGCAACACGACCAGTGGCGGCGCCAGAGATTGTCTCTAGGGGGTACTGTGGGAAAAATCAATTTCCATTTTTTGTTAAATATTGAAGTTAAAAGCATCAATCTGGTGCACCGAGGCCGTGTCCATTGGTTTGGGGGTAATTTCGAGGCTGCACATGGGTAGACTTCGCGTCCTTAAAATCCCCACAATGCTTTGCTCCCAAACCAAGGACGTGGCCTCGGTGGAATTCCAAGTATGCCGGAGATTGGAACAGTCCTTCGGCGGCACTCAATGACGTAGTATCCTTGAAATATTGGCTTGGAAGCCAGTTTCCTCGCGATTGAGAAACGGCCACAGAGCAGAGCTTGAATGAAACACAGAGACCCAGAAGTAAGCTACTTGAACTGTACTGTAGCATATTACTTTCGAATCAATCATTTTTCAAATTATGAATTTCACACATAAAAAAAAAAGACATACATTTCTTGGGGGTGCTTAGGGGGAGCTATGGCTATCCTTGGGGGTGCTTCAGCACCAGGATTTTTATTTTGAAGGCGAGTTTACGCTGTTGACAGGAAGTTGTTGCTATGGAAACAACATGACGGAGATAAGTAATATCTTCTAATCTACATATAAAGACGGAGAAAGTAAAGAATAAAGTGTATGTTTAAATGTTAGCACCCCCCGAAGAGGCACACGCTCTTACGTTGAGTCTGGATGCATTCTAAATCATCAGTAATTAAAGTTTACGACTATATTTTCGTGTGTGGTTCGGGTGCCATCGTGTGGCCTTCTGTAGGCATTGTACTTGCTTCGGCTCAATTGGCTGTTGCTTGGCTGTTGACCAAGTTCGGGGCCATCTTCGTGAGCACAATTCCATATTCGTGTGTCCATCTGGTGTCAATTTCAGGACAGTGTGACGCGGGCTTAACAGATTGCCATGTGGGTTGTCAACTGGAAAAGTGTTATCTTTCTTTCTGTACACATTTACTATTCCACTGCGTGCATAGCCGATTAGACAAAGACGGGAATGTTGATATGTCCGACAATTTAGAAAGATATGAAGTGAGTAAGATAAAAGTTTAGCTGGCGGCACAAAGCTCTAACACCTTGGCAAAGTTAGCATAGCTCAGAGGGGAAAATCTGTTCACTCACTATTGAAGAATGAAGATAAAAAAAACACTTGAGCCCTATCTGTGATAGCATTTCAGCAAAATCTGAAGTATTTTTTTTGAAATATTTGTCCTTGATTATTAGATTTGTAAGTTTCTCTGAGTTTGAGTGCTTAATTCCTGAAGCACTTGTTTGTTTTAGCCACAGCAGCGGTATTATCATTTTAACCCTGTTAACGTGATGGATGTATTTCAAGGTATACAGGAGCTAGGGTAGATCTGTACTGTGTTGATAATATAATACTGTATTTTCTTATTTTCATTTAACATACACACATCTAGAAAATGTTTGTCTGCACATTTTGTTTACATATTTGGTGGAAATTGATGTAAGTCATTGAATGTCTGCATGATTTACAAATCTTTAGTCTTGTCCTATCCCTGTTTCATTTTAAAACACATGTTGTAACTGCAGCAGGTGATCCCATGTAGGTTGCTGTTTATTTCAGGAATGCAGGGAGCTAAATATTTTGTACCAAACTCCAAAAGTAAGCCATGAGTGTTTTGTTTTCATCTGAAAAATTAAAGGCACCTGGGTGTAGCAGGAGGTAGAGGCAAACATGTTCCCATTTAATTCTCAAGCTGATGAAATGTCCCAGTCCAGTGCCTGTCGGCAGCCTCGTTTGGGCAGGATAAAAACTTTACCCAGCTGCAGTGGGCCTGAGGGTGGTCTCATGTCACTGCAGAGTTGAACAGAATATCCGAGCATCTGCTCCTGCCTGCCCAGGAAAGCATCGCCAGATTAGGAAACCTGGAGGGCTTTGTGATTATCGTGGGGCCGTCTACGACAAGAGTCCTTGTTGGCAGTGGCACACAAGGCAGTGTCGCCATCCTGAAATTGAATTGGGAAGGATTTAATGGGTTTAAAGGCTTGGCTCTCAGTGTGATGGAATCAGATAGAGGGGGAAACGCCAGGAAGTTGTGACAGGCAGAAGGCTAGGCAGCGGAGCACAAAGTGAGAGAGAAGGGAGATAAAAACGAAGAATTGAACACAGTTAAGACCAAATGATGGGAAGAAGGTTATTTTAGGTTAGTGTCTCTGTGGCGTTAATTCTGTAAACAAAGATTCCATTCGTGAAACATGTAAACTGATAATAAAACATCTGCCATATTGTTGATGGAGCATGGTGTTTCACAGCAGACAAAAGAGCCTGAAGCTATTCATGCTGTTTCCATTATACTGACAATGAGACAGTAAGAAGCTTCAGTAACTCCAAACAGCTTATTTCTATCCTGTCCTTCTATTACCGAGTATGAAATTCAGGTTTTAAAGACTACTTTTCCACCTGAAGGCCAACTTATATTAAAACATTTTTTTTTAATACATTCATATTTCAGGATGTTCTTCAAGGAATTTAATCAACATGACAAATTTCCATCACTGAATAACTGTTTTTGTCGACCTCAAGTGTGCCAAACTTTGACTAAATGAAAAACCTGCAGCCCTATAGGCTGAATACAAAATTAGTGATTGCAAATCTAAGAAGTTATGGTGGTGCTTATGTAAAAAAAGAACTTAAAGGAAAAGATTGCTAAAGTATTGTCTTGAATAAGAGAAAAAAGTATAATCTCAGCCTCAGAAACTGAATGCATGCGGTCTTGTGGGAAAGCAGTAACCCTGTAGCAGAATAAGAGAGATGTCATATCAACTCCCTTTTGACTCCATAAAACTGACTTCAAATTCTGTCTGCATTTTAGATGGCCTTTTCATAGAACCTAATGTGAAAGGAAAAGCATGTGTAGCACAATTGTGCTGCTTGACTCATGATCAACTTTGACCTCCATTGTACAGTATCTGTCTCTTTGATTTTCTTCTGTGTTCCCAAACAAACCCCATTCCCTCTTCAAAAACACTATATTTGTCTGAGAAAAATAAAAAAATACAATATAGCTTTTGATTCATGGCAAAGAAAATCAATTTCATACAAATGTCAGGTTTCTGTGCACATGGAAGCTCTGCGGGCATTGTACATTAAAGTTGCCATCAATGGAGAGATAAAAACTGGCCAGAGTATCATCTGTGCTTTTGTGCCTCATGCTATGAAGCAAAATGTGGGGGAGGAAATGGAAGAGGGAAAATGTACTCAATAGTGCTGCACACTAATTTCTAGTGAAACATCAAGCTTATAGAATATCAATATATCCAGATTGTGCTGTGATAAAGGGCTTTTGAAAAGAAACAGTGTGTGTGTGGACAAAAACAGTCACTACTGCAGTAGGACGTTGCTTAGTGCTGGAGCCCCGGCTGTTAGCGGTTTGGTTGTGGGACCCCAGAGAGGAAGGTACAAAGTGACAGCCCATTAACTTCAACTCCCCCGCGCCTTGCCTCCTCTGCTCTGGACTGTCCCTCTTCTTTGCTACGCCATTCCCACTTTGCGGACCCAAAGCTCTTCATGAGGAGAGGAGTCTGGCTCTCACTGCCCAAACCTGAGGGTCAGGATCTCTCGTTGTCATGGCTACCAAACAATCTCCTAAACTGTCAGTCCCACGGTAGGAACTGCCTGCATTCAGCTGGCCACAGATCAGCTGTCCTGGGGAATGAGAAAAAGGGAAGGAAGCAAAAGGAACCAAATCAAATACTTTTTCTCAGGGCCCAGATAAGATAGAAGACATTACAAAACATACCATTGCATAGAAAAGCACAAACAGGAATAATGGTTTATAAACTACTATGGGTAGCGTAAAGTACAAGTATTGATTTCTGTGGCCACATATCACTTTCACAACAGCGGTGGTTCCCAACCATTGAACCATGGATTCCCAGGGGACTCTGAGGTCTGGGGGGAAAAGGGGAGGAGTTTATTTTCACTATTTAATTCACAATTGAGCCTAATGTGAGTAAGAATAATAAAAGGGGACTTTTGTGATTAGGGCCTTATTTCTACCTTAAATTCCTAATCATATCTAACAACCAACATGTTTTTTTATTGGCAGATGCTATTTGCACCTGGAAGCTAACGGTCTGTAGCTAACAATGCTATTTACACCCGGGTGCAAATAGACACTCCGTTATTTATTTTTATTTGAGGTCCTAAAGCAAAATTATATAAAATGGGGACCTCTGACCCAACTATAACAGGAATTACTGCTTTACACCAGTTTAAGAAAATATTGTCATGGGAACGATGTGGTTTATCACATGTGAGCAAATGATACTATGCACAATCCTGCACTAGATATACTGCAAATGTTTTCATGAGACTTGCGCCAATTGATCAACATTTCCTCTTAAACCTTTTCAAAGAATGCTTGGCTAAAAAAACATTTTCCAAAAAATATAATCTTTTGTGGTTTTGCCATCAATTTACAGGAAATGAGGTGTGGGACAATTTCAAAATGTCATTGAGCTGGTGGAAGAGACAACGAAACAAAGAGAGTAGAAATTCATAGCGAGCATGAATGTTGTTTGCCACCACACCAACAGCACACAGAAGAAGATCCTGCTGTGGTGTTGGACAGACATCAAAGGCAAAGGCCTCAAATATTTTCTCTCACACTGAGTGACCCAGCGGCACATCGCTTCCTCCATATGTACACAAACAAGCACATATTCACAAAACCGAGGCATGTACTCATATTCATACTTACTCGGATACAAATAACACGAATGCACTAATCATTCAGCACCTCCTCTGTATTATATCATCCTGCTTGCCGAGAGGTGGCATTTTATTTACTTCCTCAGCCATGTAAGGCAGCACCAAGACACAGTATCACAGTTGGGAATCTGTCACAGTTGTCTTGACCTTTGACCTCAGAGTCATACTATCCCACCGACATCTGCAACTCCATTCAGCCCCCTCCCAGTGCGGCATTTGAGGAAATACCCACCGGTCTGTTTCATTACTTAAGTTAGCGGGATAGAGGTCGAGCCACACAGGGAGAGGAGAGAGGTGAAGATGTTTTCACATTTTTAGAGGCTTGGCATTTTATTGCTTTGTCTTTTCGAAGGGTTTTCAGGTCCTTTAAGAAAGTGTAACAATTTTAACTCAAAGCACTTGAGGGATAAAATACAAACTGAATACATGGTTATCTTTAAATAGCCTACTCATACATGAACATGCCAGTTGTCTCTGTGTCAATTTACAAGACAAATACAACACAAAGTATCCAGTGCATCTCAATTCAAACCTCATCCCAAGTGTATACTTTGTTTCTGACACCTATTAGGACACACTCCCTATTCGGTGTGTTGTATGACTGAGCACTAGTTCTAATGCACAAAAACATAAATGAAAGTGTGTTTATTGCACCTGAGAGAGTAAATCCAATAGCCACCATACAAGCTAAATCCCCCAAGAGTGCACTAGAGAGACCGGTCTTCCCTCTCATAACATTTTTCTCCAAATTCACTTACTGAATTACAAATTGAAGTAAATGATCCGAGGCAGGATTTGATTAGAGTAACCAATCATCTTGGCAAACAGACTCAAGGGAGACCCAAGGATAGAGGAGTCTTTAAAGTACAAGTTAAAAAGCAAATTAACTAAATGTTGTCTTCCCAATACCGTTTAAAATGCAGGGAAATTACACAAAAGATTGTCTCTATTAAAAACACCCCCTGGCAGGCTGCTTCTTTAACGATGACCTGAGAATTCATTAAAGATAAAGCACATGACAAAAAAATAAAATTCACGGGAGGACTCTCTTTGAAAAAGCAGTTTTAGAGTGCAAGCGGATGGCCATCTTCTGCCTGTGTGCTTGGTCTAATAGTGTTTGTCCAAAAAAGATAAGAACCTCTCAAAGGAACAACCAATGGGATTTAATTAACAGTGAGTGACAGGGCACGGTAGCTGCGGCGCTCTGTTCTCCCAGCATTTTTTCTTAATCCTGTCACGCAGGATCCAACTCTGTTGCACAGTGCAGAAGGTTTCATCTGAGTTGTGGGCTTGTGGGATTTATTACAGAAGCAAAATCTTTCTATAAGAAAGGAAACAGCCTAGTTTTAATTGCTCAAGTTGGACTATGTCAGAGAATTTGGCAAAGTAGACATAGCTGCTAACCCTAGTGCTTCCACTGTGAGGGGCTTAGTCAATTGCACTGAGTACTCCATGACTTAGGCTAGTCTCAAATATAGCTGTGTCACCATCTTAATGACCTAAAAAGTAAGCGTGGACTTTATTTCGACTGGACTCTTGCGTATTTCACCCTCAACCTACCACTGAGGACACACATCCTCTCTGACTGACCAAACAAATGCTGAGTGCTACAAACTGCCTCAGGAACAAACAGAAAACATTCATCAGCGGTGTCAATCAGTCACTAAAGAGTTTCACCGCACCACAGCTTTCAGGAGCCACAGATTGATTTTTAAGTCTATTTTTAACTACATATCCCTCATCACTCACATAGAAAACTAAACAAATTGCAAAGTTGCAAATAAACATATCCATTGTTCTACTATAGGGAGGGATCTGCAGTCGTCAACCCAGAGGAGGAGGACTTTAAAAGCCAGAGAAGGCCAATCAATGCTGATCCACATGGAGGACAGTGTGCAGGGGGGAGGGGGGCTCTTATTTTTAACACAAGCCACTGAGACTGGTCAATCAGGGAGAGTTCCGCTGTCATTTCCATTTTAAATACACTCACATACAATTAATGGGAGTGGATTTGTCCTAAACTCTGGTGTCCAATTTCCATTTTCTATCTCATTAGAGATATTGTCTTCTTCGTGTGGTTGTTTTTCTGTGAACATTAAAGACACTAATGTATGCTCCTGTCACATGGTCCATTTTATAGGGAAGAAAATATAAAACAAGTATACATAATGCCACACACAACATGTATTTGAGAGCATGCTTTGAATTTGAATGTTTTTGTCTGTGAATGTGTTGCGTGTTGATGCATGTGAAAGCAGCAGACGATGAAGAAGATTAGATTTGAGGCCTGAAATATCTGACCCTTGGTTTAGAGCTGAACTATCTTAACTGTGCAAGATTAGACACGTTTTGAATGTGGAAGATCGTTTGTCGCATGGTCTTAGCTGCGGCTGTTTCATTTGTTTTGCTTCCATTAAAGATAATCAATACTGCATTGATTGCTATTGATTGCTCCACTTTGTGCTATGTTTCTGCACATGACCATTCGGGTAGCAGATTCACAGCTGAGTGATATTGTGCTCATGGCGATGCGCTTTTACATTAATCAACACCTCCAATTTTACTTTCAGAAATGCCTAAGTAAAAGTTTGTATTATGGTTATTATAGACTTTTTAAAGAATGATTTTCAAAGGGATGAGGTGAGTAGTCTGGAAGTATGACTTTAAAAAGCTCTACTGGCACCAAAGTATAAATTCAGTGACAGAAAAATATGAGTTCTTCTTTAATTACTTTCTTCCCACATATGTTGCTATGTTAGGGATTTTTTTTTGTGTGGAAGATATCAATTTTCAATAACGCTGCTGTTGAAAGTACATCACCACACATGTGTTTGAACTTCAAATAAGCTGGAGACAAACATTAAGGAGAGATTAAGCAGAGAAATCAAAGCATCAGCACATCAAACACTGGCTGCAGAGACAAGTTAACCACGAGTGGAAACACTTCAATATTTTCGTGTCTTGTTTTTGTTCCAGAATAGAGATAATGTTCTGTATAGTTTCGACTTTTCAATTAAAAACATTTAAGCTAAACTAAAGGGATGCTTTGGTCTGAATAAAATACACTCCACTAAATTATTGATTTATGTAGATTTTGATCCATTTTGTGCAATCAATCAGTTCCAATGCATGACTCCTTCACAGCACATATTTCCAAAGGCTATATATAACCTGAGCACAAAATCGACCCCCAATTCTGACTGAGAGGAGCAAAAAGGCTTTCCCTGAATTTAAATATGAAAAAGCGTTGTCTAAGGATGTGCAGTAGGACTTTAATCACTTGAAGTCTTAACTTGGTGCAGCAGCAGATAACGCTCAATGTCCTCTAAGGAAGTTCCTGTGGATAAATATATGAGTGACAGATCAGTTTCTTTAATGTTAGGGGGTTTGACCACTAAGAGCAGATGTGATCATTTAAGTCAGGGTTCTGATAAAAAGCAAGATAAAAAAGAATCTTAGTCTAATAAGTGGTAGGTACTTGCACTGAATAAACACAGGTTTTCACAGCAGGAAAACAGACTGAAAGAGAACGAGCAGAGGACGTGTTAAAGGAAGAGAGTGAAAGCATGGAATTAAAGTTGAATACCGAGAGAGATGGTGGTGTGTGAGACCGAGCCTTGACAGTTGCAGGGAAGAGAGGCCGTGGTTTCCTGACAACGGTAATTACTTCCCTGGTTTAACTCATGGCCTGAATCTCCTCGGGTTCTGCGCTGTATGTTCCTGTGATGAGAGATTGCCTGTAAAGAGTGCTTTACTTTTACACAATCCAAGCCTAACCAGTGGGGCACACTTCTTAAAGATGACTGGACAGCAAATTTAATCCTGAGAGGGGTGAGAGAAGATTAGGATTATGTGCCGTATCTCACCAGCCAATTGGAGGAATTGAGCCTGTCTGGCCCCAATGTCTTGGCCAATAACAGCCTCAGGCAGAGGATCAAATGCACATGGGGAGAAGCAGCAGTGAAGAAATTATGCAATATGATAGCCTGGATGTAAAGGAGCGGCTTAACACTGATATGCAGAACACAACATTACCTGAGGAAAAACATATATCTATTTTCATCATCATCATCATCATTGTCATCATCATCGTCGTCGTCGTCGTCGTCATTGTCATCATCATCATCCTCATCATCAATTTCATGTTATTGTTGAGGATTTTTACACCACAGACATGTCAGTTTTAAAGCTGCTGATAGGATTGTTTGATCAAATATTTATATCATATTGAGAACATTTTGTGCCCACTTGGATTCACTTCCTCAGCATGACAGCGTCTGTCAAATCAATGTTGGGCATCAAAGCATAATGGCTTTCATCTGTTAGGCTTGTTGGAAGACAAGTGTGAATAAATAAAAATAATGAAATACTCTATTTCAGTGCTATTAACAAAAACCCAAAACAGGTTTTCCTTTTCTTCCTTCCTCCCATTCTGCTTTGCATCATCATTATTTGCAAACCATGTGTCTACATTACTCTAATTGGCATTGTAGTTTACCAAAATAAGATGTCAGCAAAATGGGACGGTAAGTAAAAAAACAATATAGGTTCAACTTGCAGAACCCCAAACCAAACCTACACCAACACCTACAAAAACAACAAAAACAACAGAGTAAAGATCAAATTAGGACGCAGACTGGCCTCTAATGAAGCTACAAGCACTGAGTTGTAGGTCTCTTCTGTTTGCCATCACTGCACTCTAGTGGCAGTACTTTGGCATGACTTGAAATCTACTGAACATGTCTCATTGTCACATTATTATATCATCCTTAATGCCATATGCCGGCATATTTTTTTATAAATATTATGCATACATTGATTTATGTACTGACAGTTATTTCATAAAGGTCTGCCTTCTGTCTATTTGTAAAACAATATCCATGTTAGTCTGTCATTCTCTTCCTTGGACAGACCTATAGGTAAGTATCTCTATGTACCAGTGTCAACTAAATAAACATGTAAATAATATAACAGTCTGATTTACATAACTTACGGGCAATGCATTCATTTTTTTTTTATAAAGATCATTACTGTTGTTTCACTGGTGGGCCACAGACTGGGAGTAACAGTATGTTATTAACTTTGGCTGAACTTGTGGTATGCAGTAACACTACATGTAACTCTACAGCTGAATTGATAAAGGTAATGACATTGGTTTATTTTGTATGCCTCTGATAAGATAAGACTAATACAAATCAAAGTTCATTTTATGGGTATTTTATTGATGCTCTGTTCCCTAGACTTATGGCGCATTTCCACTACAGGGCCTCGCTCGGCCTCGCTCGGTATTTCTCAACCCAGTCTCACGGCATTTCGTGTTCACAACACGATTTTTAATCTATTGATTCGTGTTCACCAACACGATTATCCAATTTTTTTTGTGTTGCAGAGCACGTTTTAAAAGCAATGTATTTCTACTGGTAATGTGTTAAGACCGGAAGCTGTGTGGTTCATAAAAACATGTTCTTACTCAATATCAAGCCACAATTATTGCTTTTATTTGAAATCGTATAATTTCTGACTTTTGTTGACGTCTGTGAGGAAAATAAATGCGGCTGAGAGCCTCAGGATACTGAAATCTATATTTTTAAAATATTTTTTTCCTTCTAATTTGTTATTCTTTTCAAAATAACACACTGTTATTTACTCAACAATAACACACAATTATCCTTGTTTTTATTTATTGGTTTATTTCCATAATCTCTGGCTTTTTTGGCGTCCGTCAGGAACTGAATTTCAAAATAAAATAACCGGAAACAGACGTAGGCCTCTAGGAGTTTACGATGGCCGAAGACACTACACTACCCATAATCCCCAGCTATCCTTTAGGACTACAGTCCCCGTGATTAATCTTCAAGCTCTGGGATTGTATGTTGGAGTGGCAGTGCGCCAAGGTTACGCCGAGCGTCAAACAGCTGTTTGAAATGGAACGAAACCATGCCAGACTATCCAAAACTGGAATTGAATTTGTGTCGTGGATAGCATTGTTAGACTCTTCACCCAAGGCTTCAGTGAGTACTAACGGGATAAGTTCTCATTATTTTACACTAGGTAGAGGTACTCGCCAGGGTTGCCCTCTAAGCCCGTTACTATTCGCCATGGCAATCGAACCCCTATCAATTGCGCTTAAATCGGCCAGCTTTACACAAGGAATGACCAGATATGGCTCTGAACACATACTCTCGTTATACGCTGACAATTTACTATTGTTCATTTCTAACCCTATATCTACCATTCCTCAGATAATAGATCTGTTAACCCGATTCGGAACCTTCTAAGGGTACAAGGTAAACTTTTCCAAGAGTGAGTGTTTCCCTGTAAATGACCTGGCCCTTCAGATCCCCGATACACTCATCACCTTCAAGATGTCTAGGAGTAATTTTAAGTATTTAGGCATGAATATAAGTGGTAAACTCCCAGACCTTTACAAAGATAACGTCCCACCACTAATTGACAAGCTCAAATCTGATTTGGAAAGGTGGAATAATTTACATTTAACTATCGCTGGGAGGGTAAACTGTATCAAAATGAACGTTCTCCCTCGCTTTCTGTACCTCTTTCAATGTCTGCCAGTCTTCCTACCAAAATAATTTTTTCGTAAAATAGACACACTAATCTCCTCTTTTTATGGCAAGGGAAGACTCCTAGAATTAGGAAAGAGCTTTTACAAAGGCATAGATCTACAGGAGGATTAGCGCTTCCAAATATAAGACACTACTATTGGGCAGCCAATATCCACAAAGTAATTATATGGACTAAGGAACCAACATTGAGTGTGTGTGAGCTTGAAGCCAAATCCTGTCCTAATACCTCACTCTTGGCTTTGCTCACATCTACATTACCCAGCCGGCCGAGTCAATTTTCAAATAACCCGATTGTTGTTTCCACCCTAAGAATTTGGTCCCAATTCAGAAAGGCTCATGGACTCTGTGGATCCTCTATACATAGACCCATTCGCAACAACCATCTCTTTCTCCCCCCTTACACTGATGGGGCCTTCTCTATGTGGCAGAGATTAGGTCTTATCAGAGTAAGGGACCTTTACATTAACAATGTTTTCGGTAGCTTTAGCCAACTCTCTGACAAAATTTGCCTTCCAGGCACTCATCTATTTCGCTACTTCCAGGTCCGAAACTGGGTTAAACTAAACAACCCTTCCTTCCCCAATATCTCTCCGGATTCAATAATTGACTCAATTCTGGACACTCTAACAATCGAAAAAGGTTTGATTTCAAGAATTTACAATTCCGTCTCCCATCTCACAGAAACATCGCTTGGTAAAATTAAACAAGATTGGGAAGAGGAACTAGTCCAAGCTATAGATAATGAGGTCTGGGATGGCGCATTAGCGAGAGTGAACAATAGTACGTCCTGTGCCAGGCTTAATCTTATACAACTAAAAGTTGTCCACCGTATCTATTACACCAACTCTAAACTCTCCAAAATATACCCAAATGTTACGGATACCTGTAACAGATGCAGCATGTCACCAGCAAACATAACTCATATGTTTTGGTCTTGTCCTTGCCTACAAGGATACTGGACAAGCATTTTCAAACACCTTACTGAGGCCTTGGACGTGGTATTGACACCATGTGCAGAAACTGCCATTTTTGGAGTACTACCTGGCCACCGAATGATGAGGAGGAAAACTAAGGACAGTATAGCCTTTGCATCTCTATTAGCACGTAGAAGAATACTACTTGAATGGAAATCCTCGATAGCACCTAAAGCATCTCTATGGCTTAAAGATCTTTTGTTGTATCTGAACTTGGAGAAGATTAAATATAACCTGAGGGGCTTCTCAAAACTATTTGAATCTGTCTGGGGCTCTATGATAGCCTACATAGCTGAACTTAAGACACTAAATTAAGAAGAAAGGAGGGGAACTACGAATATATGTGTATGTTTTTTATTTTATTTATTTTAATTTATTTGTTATGTCTTTGTATACATGTATGTAGGTATGTGTATGTGTGTACATGTGTGAGGGTATGTGCACACACGTATGTGTATGTGTATATGTGGGTACACATATGTGAGTATATGGGTACAAGTATTACTGTTACTATTATTTTTTCCCTTATCTATACATTTTCTTTTAATATTATCTTCTACATTACTTTACTTTTACCTATACATGTATCCATTTTATTTAGTTAGGACCGGGAGGGGGGGAAAGGGGAAAAATAAATAAAAATATTGACTGTAAAACTGGAATCGAACGCCCCCCCCAGAACTACACATGCTGGCTATTGTGTTTCGCAAAATGTTCTATGGGACCTCTTTACTGAACGTTTTCGTTTTTCCCACAATTAGAAGTTGCCAGTATTAAACACATTGGTGTTATCAAATGTAAAACCTATAATTAATAAATGGGTGAAAATTGCTTTTGTCCATAATGCGCGGGATTAATATATACCCACGTGACAGCTCATTGTTACTTTGTAAATCTACTCCACTACAATTCAGAGGTTAACCTGGTACCCACTACACTTATTTGAGTTACTTTGCAGATTCTGATTAATGATGTGAAAAATAAACAACCCTTAAATCAGACTTTAGTTACACCTGAGTAAAATTCAGGGAAGGTGATTGTCAAGTGCCAATCAGGAGAGATATTTGATAGTTGGTGCTTGAGAAGACTAAACATTTATCTGCAATTGACATGAATGGAAACGAGTAATAAAGTATATTCATTACTCGTTATTCTCTACTAATAGTTAATTAAAGACTGTATAATGGCTATTTTGCACATCCCTTTCAAGATTTCAAGATTTTCAAAGGTTTATTGACATATTATATACACAACGGATGCAATGCAATGAATGAAAATCTTGGGTCACAGGTTCCTCAACAGCGCATTACAAGACATCTATCAATATGTGTGTACCTCCACCATTAAACTGTCATATTCTGCACATTTCTTATACTATCTACATACATAAGAGTATAATTCATATGTATAATATCAGTTAAAATAAGTGCTTCAACATAGTTAACATTGCAGGAAAGCAATATATTAGACGTTAAGTACTTTGTCAGGCTTAATATTTATCTGTAGATAGATACCCCTAAAGTTTTTTTCTTATTTAAAAGATGACCTTAATCTAAAGTATTATTTAATGTTTAAATAAAGTTTAATTCGTTTTTCTGTTTTGCACCTCCTCCTATTAATATCTTTGTACATCCTGCACGAAACAGTTTTATTGGAGAGATCACTTATAGTATCTTATTGATTTGTTATATTCTATATTTCTATCATTGACCTTCTACTTTCCCCCTGTGAAAGTATGTACTCTTAATATTTTTTTAATCAAATATAACACATAAAAACAATAATTCAATAACATGCTTTAACCACTAGGCGGTGCACACAAGGTACACACAGCCATAATAACTTTGTATTATTAGTGTAGGACACTTATGTATGTACAACATTTGAAGATGTGTAGTTTTATTCATGCTTTCACATAATTTTACAGCATATTGCTATACTATTTCAGACTCAGTATTTACATTCTTATATTCAAAGAAAATCAGTAATATTTTTAAAAACTACAAGTCCTATTATATCAGCTGTGCATCGTTATGGTGTAAATATAACCTATCTATGAATTAGATCAAATGTAAAAGTCAGCCGAACTAGTGTTGATACTGCAAGGAAACGTATTGTGTGAAGAGAAATTGAAGATGTTATTTAATTGTTGATATATTTATGATCCACGTCAAGTATTCAGTTTCGGCGGCATTTCTTCCAGTTTTTCCAAAGGTTTTCTCATCAGGGCTCTATAAATAAAGAACTACGGCAGATCTGTAATATGTAATGCAGCCAAACCGTGTATTACCGCTACGTGCTCATGGCCATAGACTATTTCACAAAATGGCCAGGGGCGTATGCCCTCCATGATCAAGAAGCAGAGACAGTCACAGATGCCTTGGTGGCCGGCATGTTCAGCCGGTTTGGAGTACCGGAGACCCTGCACAGTGACATGGGGAGAAATTTCGAGTCCCGGGTGTTTGCCTCCATGTGCACACAACTGGGCATGCACAAAACACGCACCTCCCCTTTGCGACCTATGAGCGACGGACTAGTTGAGAGATTCCATCGCACCATGGGACAACAGCTGGCCATCCTCATGTCTCGGTATCAGCGCGACTGGGACGAGCATCTGCCCCTGGTGCTCATGGCATGTCGCTCGGCAGTACAGGAGTCCTCAGCCTGTTCTCCGGCCCTCCTCATGTTGGGGAGAGAGCTTCGCACCCCGGCTGTTTTGGCGCTTGGTCAGCCACCAGACTCCCTGGACACGCCTTCAGGGCCCGAGTATGCCAGGAGACTTCAGGACCGCCTCGATTCCGCGCACGCCTTTGCCCGCGATCAGCAGAAAAGCGCTGGCGTGAGACAGAAGCAGAACTATGACACCCGGACAAGAGGGCAGCATTTCCGGGCTGGGGAGATGGTGTGGGTCTACAGCCCGCAACGCACAAAAGGCCGGTGCCCAAAACTCGACAGCCAATGGGTGGGTCCTTGCAGAGTACTGGAGAGGGTGGGGGAAGTGGTCTACAGGGTGCAGCTGCCACCCAAGGGGAGAAAAGTGGTTCTCCACAGAGACAGGTTGGCTCCGAACAGAGGAGTCGCTTCCCCACAGGGAAACCCCACAGCTGGCCCTTCGACATCCTCACTCAGGTCCTCCGGCGAGCGGAGCAACAGGGCCTCATCCGGGACGGAGTGCTACCCACTTCGCGTTCCCCTTTCCCCGCCTGGGCCGGAACCGGCCACCCCAGACCCCTGCCGAGAAGGCAGTCACGACCCCCGAGTCGTTTATGAGACTTTGTGTGTTAGTAACTTTTTTAGTGAGACCCCTTGTTTATGGTAGAGGGCAAGAATGCGCCCTGGTCTCACTGGACGGGATGGTAGTCAACCCAGACCTTCCTAGTCAAAGTTCAGTGGTGTAGTTATAGTGTTTGTGCTGAGTGTTATTTGTTCCTCGGGGGCGAGGAACTTTGTAGTGGGGGGGTAGTGTAGCGACCCTGTATAGGAGGCTGAGGGTGTCACTCAGGCATCCCCCGTCTCTTGGCCAATCACAGAGCTGCACAGGATGCTGGTCTAGGTGCGGGCCTGTGGTTGGGGGAGCTGACGGGGGAGGGCGAGGAGCTGGTGACGTAGACACTGGTATATATAGGTGTGTGTGGGAGTTATATGTGTGTAAGGTGGAAACCCCAAGCTGTACCTGTACCTGTACCTGTACCTGTTTTCCTATAAGCTAAGAAGAGTTATTAAAGCCTAATAACTTGAAGCCTGTTTCCGACTCCATCTGTGAACGTTACAATATGGTATAATCTTCAATAACGTTACCATTATATTTCTACCAAACTCACCACACACATCAATAGTCTCCTGTTGGTCATACTACAGCAGAGAGTTTGGAAGAATATGGTTTGGAATAATTTTGGTGAATATTTATACTGTATAATAGTAACGTTATTGAAGATGATGCCCTGTTTATTGAAGATTTTACATTAGAAATATTCACCAAAATTATTCAAAAGCACATTCTTCCAAACTCTCTGCTGTAGTAGGAGCAACTGGAGACTATTGATGTGTGTAATGAGTTTGGTAGCACTCCACGGTATAATAGTGAAGATATTGAAGATTATACCATATTTATTGAAGATTTTACATGATAAATATTCCCCAAAATTATTCAAAAGCACATTCTTCCAAACTCTCTGCTGTAGTATGACCAACAGGAGACTATTGATGTGTGTAGTGAGTTTGGTAGAAATATACTGTATAAATGTGAAGTGATTGAATATTATTGTGTTCTCTTTTTTCGGAGTTGCACTTTGCAGACGGTCCCTGAGCACTCGTTTCTTCTCCGGCTGCAGATAGAGACCAATGTAATGTGTCCAGTTTGGAGGACAACACTATTGGCTTTTTAAAAAATCAAAATGTGATTGTAGTTCGTTGTCAACCTTACCACGGTACTTAGGAGACGTACTTTGTGTCTGAACAACGTTTTGTTCATGAGTTATTGATCCGTGAAATCTGAATCTGCAAATATCGTTCCAACTTTACTCAACTCGGTGAGGAGTTGTCAAACTCTACTCTAACGGCGCTTACAGCCGGCCAACTAAAAGTTGTTTTCCGTTCACGTTGTCATTTTTAGACTCCTTCGCTTCTTTGCTTGTGAATCCAAAAGCTGCAAGGCATGGCTGTTTTTGTTTTGCCATATTTGTTATCACAAAGCCAGAGTTAAAAAAATATCAATATGAACATTTCAAATACCGCGCTGGCATCGCCACCGTAACCATAGTAAGTACGTTGTATGTGGCGGCGCTGCATTCTTACTTACGTTGCTATGGTTACGGTGGCGATGCCAGCGCGGTATTTGAAATGTTCATATTGATATTTTTTAACTAGCGTACCGTAATTAGCGTAGTTAGCTTTTTAACTCTGGCTTTGTGATAACAAATATGGCAAAACAAAAACAGCCATGCCTTGCAGCTTTTGGATTCACAAGCAAAGAAGCGAAGGAGTCTAAAAATGACAACGTGAACGGAAAACAACTTTTAGTTGGCCGGCTGTAAGCGCCGTTAGAGTAGAGTTTGACAACTCCTCACCGAGTTGAGTAAAGTTGGAACGATATTTGCAGATTCAGATTTCACGGATCAATAACTCATGAACAAAACGTTGTTCAGACACAAAGTACGTCTCCTAAGTACCGTGGTAAGGTTGACAACGAACTACAATCACATTTTGATTTTTTAAAAAGCCAATAGTGTTGTCCTCCAAACTGGACACATTACATTGGTCTCTATCTGCAGCCGGAGAAGAAACGAGTGCTCAGGGACCGTCTGCAAAGTGCAACTCCGAAAAAAGAAAAACACAATGTCAAATACTTCGGAATTCCTGCCCTTATGTCTTGTAAAACATATTAAATCCTGCATTAACATTTTTAATTGTAATTTTCTATGAAACGTCAAGCTACCCCACAGCACCCCCTAGAGAAAATCTCTGGCACCGCCACTGGTGTGTGTGTGTGTGTGTGTGTGTGTGTGTGTGTGTGTGTGTGTGTGTGTGTGTGTGTGTGTGTATAACCCGGCTCTATTATAGAACGAAAAAAGCAAAGATCAAGAACTTCAAAGTAAAAGTATTTAATTATTCAATTTAAAAAAGGAAAAAGTCCCATCATAATAACGAGATGATCCAATCACAGAGCTCCAGTGCTCTGTAATTGGACGAGAGATGATCCAATCACAGTGCTCCAGTGCTCTGTCACTTATTTCATGAAATAGATCACTAACATAGTTGTATATAAAGGAGAAAATATCATACATAAGATCAAAAATATACAATAAATATATTACACTTCCAATAAATTCAATAATTTTATTTTTGCAATACTTTTCAGAATAAACATAAATACCATTTGAACTCTCATTGTAAACAGTTGATTAGTGGAAAGCTTTAAAAACATGAATTCACATTCCCTCCCTCTTTCCCTCCCTCCCCCCCCCCCTCTGACATCTCCCCCCCCCCCACATACACATACACACACAACCTTCCCTCATCCAGCACCAGTCACTTTTCTACCCATCTCCTCTGCTACTGCACTGAAACTGTACTTTGAACATTTTTCTATTTTGCACAAAAAATACTTGCATTAATGTCAATTCATGCTCTGTGAATTGTGTTTTAAAAATATATATATTATTAACCAGCACTTATTAATACTGTTACTTAGTTTTATACCCCGTTTATCTAGGCCCTTTTCGTATCTTGTTCTATGTGTCACACTGTGGGACTGCGGGAAACGGTATCTGGAGATTTCTGTATGTAACAAATGGAGACATGTTGACAATAAAGACTTTTTGACATAGTGGCACATTATCAAAAACCCACAGAGCAGAAAGGAAGGGGTGTTCTTTTTTTCATGATGACAGAATCTGGGAACGCTTAATGATCCCAAATCCTGTCACAATGCGGGGCAACCCTGAGACACAGGGGAACCCGATACAGTGACATTACATTTCATTCAAGTGGACTTCTTATCTTCTCTAATAACTGTTCTAATAAATGATCTAATAACTCAACTGATCTAATGACTGTTCTAATAACTGTTCTAATAACTGATCTAATAACTGTTCTAATAACTGATCTAATAACTGTTCTAATAACTGTTCTAATAACTGATCTAATAACTGTTCTAATAACTGATCTAATAACTCAACTGATCTAATAACTGTTCTAATAACTGATCTTCCTCCACAGCCCCCTCCTCCTCCCCCACCTCTTCCTACACAGCTCCCTCCTCCTCCTCCTCCTCCTCCTCCTCCCCAACCTGTCCACCTTTACTGAAGTAGACTATGTACTCTGGGATGTTCGGGCGGCCGTTGACGAAGGCTTTGAACCTCTTCAACAACGATGGTCTGCTCGTCGTTTTTAAGATCAGAACAGAGCTATGTTCAAACTCATCCACCCACTCCTCCTCCACCTCTTCCTCCACAGCCCCCTCTTCCCCCACCTCTTCCTCCACAGCCTCCTCCACAGCCTCCTCCACAGCCTTCTCCTCCCCCACCTCTTCCTCCACCTCTTCCTCCACAGCCTCCTCCTCCCCCACCTCTTCCTCCAGAGCCCCCTCCTCTTCCTCCTCCCCCCCCCCCTCCTCTTCCTCCTCCTCCTCCACCCCACATCGTAGATTCAGCGTCCGGATCTCCTCTCGCAGGCGGGCGATCTCCAGATCCTTCTCCTCTTTCTCCACATGGAGCTTTCTGTTGGTCCTCAACAAAGTGACGATCTCCACATCCTTGTCGTCAGCACACCGTTCCTTCAGTTCTCTCAGATCCTTGTTCTCCTTTCTCAAGATGTCCATCTCTGCTTCATGCTTCATCTGCATCTTGAGGAGATTTCCATATCTCAGGTTCAGGTTCTCCAAGTCATCCCTCAAGATATTCCGCTCAATCTCCAAACAAACATTTACTTCTTCAAAATGTTCCTTCTGTTCTTTAAGATCCTGGTTCTTCTTTAGCAAAGCATCTATCCCTCCATCCTTTACTTCCTCACAAGGTTCTTTAGGTTCTGTTTGATCCTGGTTCTCATTTAGCAAAGCGTCTATGTCTACATCCTTTACTTCCTCACAAGGTTCTTTAGGTTCTTTGAGATCCTGGTTCTCCTTTAGCAAAGCATCTATCTCTCCATCCTTTAGTTCCCCACAACGTTCTTTAGGTTCTGTGAGATCCTGGTTCTCCTTTAGCAAAGCGTCTATCTCTCCATCCTTTACTTCCTCACATCGTTCTTTAGAATCTGTGAGATCCTGGTTCTCCTTTAGCAAAGCGTCTATCTCTCCATCCTTTACTTCCTCACATGGTTCTTTAGGATCTGTGAGATCCTGGTTCTCCTTTAGCAAAGCTTCTATGCCTCCATCCTTTACTTCCTCACAAGGTTCTTTAGGTTCTGTGAGATCCTGGTTCTCCTTTAGCAAAGTGTCTATCTCTCCATCCTTTACTTCCTCACAAGGTTCTTTAGGTTCTGTGAGGTCCTGGTTCTCCTTTAGCAATGCGTCTATCCCTCCATCCTTTACTTCCTCACAAGGTTCTTTAAGCTCTGTGAGATCCTGGTTCTCCTTTAGCAATGGATCTATCTCTCCATCCTTTACTTCCTCACAAGGTTCTTTAGGTTCTGTGAGGTCCTGGTTCTCCTTTAGCAATGCGTCTATCCCTCCATCCTTTACTTCCTCACAAGGTTCTTTAAGCTCTGTGAGATCCTGGTTCTCCTTTAGCAATGGATCTATCCCTCCATCCTTTACTTCCTCACAAGGTTCTTTAGGTTCTGTGAGATCCTGGTTCTCCTTTAGCAAAGCATCTATCCCTCCATCCTTTACTTCCTCACAAGGTTCTTTAGGTTCTGTGAGATCCTGGTTCTCCTTTAGCAAAGCGTCTATCTCTCCATCCTTTACTTCCTCACGAGGTTCTTTAGGTTCTGTGAGATCCTGGTTCTCCTTTAGCAAAGCATCTATCCCTCCATCCTTTACTTCCTCACAAGGTTCTTTAGGTTCTGTGAGATCCTGGTTCTCCTTTAGCAAAGCATCTATCCCTCCATCCTTTAATTCCTCACATGGTTCTTTAGGTTCTTTTAGATCCTGGTTCTCCTCTAGCAAAGTATCTATCTCTCCATCCTTTACTTCCTCACAAGGTTCTTTAGTTTCTGTGAGATCCTGGTTCTCCTTTAGCAAAGCATCTATCCCTCCATCCTTTACTTCCTCACAAGGTTCTTTAGTTTCTGTGAGATCCTGGTTCTCCTTTAGCAAAGCATCTATCCCTCCATCCTTTACTTCCTCACAACGCTCTTTAGTTTCTGTGAGATCCTGGTTCTCCTCTAGCAAAGCATCTATCTCTCCATCCATTACTTCCTCACAAGGTTCTTTAGTTTCTGTGAGGTCCTGGTTCTCCTTTAGCAAAGCATCTATCCCTCCATCCTTTACTTCCTCACAAGGTTCTTTAGGTTCTTTTAGATCCTGGTTCTCCTCTAGCAAAGCATCTATCTCTCCATCCTTTACTTCCTCACAAGGTTCTTTAGTTTCTGTGAGATCCTGGTTCTCCTTTAGCAAAGCATCTATCCCTCCATCCTTTACATCCTCACAAGGTTCTTTAGGTTCTGTGAGATCCTGGTTCTCCTTTAGCAAAGCATCTATCTCTCCATCCTTTACTTCCTCACAAGGTTCTTTAGTTTCTGTGAGATCCTGGTTCTCCTTTAGCAAAGCATCTATCTCTCCATCCTTTACTTCCTCACAAGGTTCTTTAGTTTCTGTGAGGTCCTGGTTCTCCTTTAGCAAAGCATCTATCTCTCCATCCTTTACTTCCTCACAAGGTTCTTTAGTTTCTGTGAGATCCTGGTTCTCCTTTAGCAAAGCATCTATCCCTCCATCCTTTACTTCCTCACAAGGTTCTTTAGGTTCTGTGAGATCCTGGTTCTCCTTTAGCAAAGCATCTATCTCTCCATCCTTTACTTCCTCACAAGGTTCTTTAGTTTCTGTGAGATCCTGGTTCTCCTTTAGCAAAGCATCTATCCCTCCATCCTTTACTTCCTCACAAGGTTCTTTAGTTTCTGTGAGATCCTGGTTCTCCTTTAGCAAAGCATCTATCTCTCCATCCTTTACTTCCTCACAAGGTTCTTTAGTTTCTGTGAGGTCCTGGTTCTCCTTTAGCAAAGCATCTATCCCTCCATCCTTTACTTCCTCACAAGGTTCTTTAGTTTCTGTGAGATCCTGGTTCTCCTTTAGTGAAGCATCTATCCCTCCATCCTTTACTTCCTCACATGGTTCTTTAGGTTCTGTGAGATCCTGGTTCTCCTTTAGCAAAGTTTCTATCCCTCTATCCTTTACTTCCTCACAAGGTTCTTTAGGTTCTGTGAGGTCCTGGTTCTCCTTTAGCAAAGTGTCTATCTCTCCAAACTTTACTTCCTCACAACACTCTTTAGTTTCTGTGAGATCCTGGTTCTCCTTTAGCAAAGCGTCTATCTCTCCATCAATTACTTCCTCACAAGGTTCTTTAGGTTCTGTGAGGTCCTGGTTCTCCTTTAGCAAAGTGTCTGTCTCTCCAAACTTTACTTCCTCACAAGGTTCTTTAGGTTCTGTGAGGTCCTGGTTCTCCTCTAGCAAAGCATCTATCTCTCCATCCTTTACTTCCTCACAACGCTCTTTACGTTCTGTGAGATCCTGGTTCTCCTTTAGCAAAGTATCTATCTCTCCATCCTTTACTTCCTCACAAGGTTCTTTAAGCTCTGTGAGATCCTGGTTCTCCTTTAGCAAAGCATATATCTCTCCATCCTTTACTTCCTCACAAGGTTCTTTAGGTTCTGTGAGATTCCGGTTCTCCTTTAGCAAAGCATATACCTCTCCATCCTTTAGTTCCTCACAAGGTTCTTTAGGTTCTGTGAGGTCCTGGTTCTCCTCTAGCAAAGCATCTATCTCTCCATCCTTTAGTTCCTCACAAGGTTCTTTAGGTTCTGTGAGGTCCTGGTTCTCCTCTAGCAAAGCATCTATCTCTCCATCCTCTACTTCCTCACACGGTTCTGTAGGTTCTGTGACGTCCTGGTTCTCCTTTAGCAAAGCGTCTATCTCTACATTCTTTACTTCCTCACAAGGTTCTTTAGGTTCTGTGAGGTCCTGGTTCTCCTTTAGCAACGCGTTTATCTGTCCATCCTTTACTTCCTCACAAGGATCTTTAGGGTCTGTGAGATCCTGGTTCTCCTTTAGCAACGCATCTATCTCTCCATCCTTTACTTCCTCAAAAGGTTCTTTAGGTTCTGTGAGGTCCTGGTTCTCCTCTTGCAAAGCGTCTATCTCTCTTTTGGTCTTTTGGCACCACTTGAGGAGCTTTAAATATTTCTCGTTCAGCTCCTCATTGGTTAAGACTCTCTTCTCCTCCTTCAGGTCTTCGTCCTCCGTCTGAGAGGCCTGCTCCTGCTTCTTCTCCTCTTTCTCCTCCTTCAGGTCTTCCTCCTCCGTCTGAGTGGCCTTGTCCTGCATCTTCTCCTCCTTCTTTCTTCTTAAACTCCTCTCCAGCTCCAGCTTCCCGTCCTGAACCTGTTTCTTCAGAAGCTGGATCATAAACTCATGCACTTTGCAGCCCTTTGGTTTCACTGGAGGCTGATCTTTCTTCAGAGGAACATCTGAAGGAACATCTGATGGACTATCTGAAGAACTGACCGCCAGCTGCTCTCTGTTGTCCTCCATCTCTATGAATGAGCTGCTGTTTAGCTAACAGGGGATAAATGTACTTATTGGACTTTAAGGTCTACAGTGAATTGACTAAGTGTTATTCACCTGTGAAGATGACCTGACTAAACTATACGTGAAAGTATCCTAATGTTTGCTGACCACAAGCCCTGTTTCTGCTGCTCATGCTTTGATGACCTGTCTCTCAGAGATACCTGTAGATTCTGCAGACTCTCATATACTCTGTACATTCTCAGAGACCAAAGCCATTGATGAGGTCATAATTCTGAAGGTTCCATCTCAGAGACCAAAACCAGTGATGAGGTCACAAGTCTGAAGGTTCCATTCTAGATATGGAGTGATTGACAGTAACAGACCATGCTGTTGCCTGGCAACGCTGTTTTGTTCAAATCATATTAAGAAATGTAAACATCAATACAAAATACTCTATTGATCCCTAAACACAGGAAGTTAAAGTACTGAGCCAGGCCCGTTTCTACAGTGGTGCATAGGCATGCATTGCACCCTCAGTTTAAAGTAGAGACACTACATACTGATATACACCTGAACATCAGCAGGAGAGGACTCTATATAGTAGAGACACTACATAGGCCTACTGGTATACTTCTGGACATCAGCAGGAGAGGACTCTTTAAAGTAGAGGCACTGCATACTGATGTACACCTGAACATCAGCAGGAGAGGACTCGTTCAAGTAGAGACACCACATACTGATATACACCTGAACATCAGCAGGAGAGGACTCTTTAAAGTTGAGACACTACATACTGATATTAAACGAGCGACCTCCAGAAGTCTTCTTCACTTATTATCATTTAGTTTTCGTGTAGTGATGAAACTGGAGGCAGTTTACAAAGACTCTACAGAGAGATTAAACTCTGCTGTATGCAGCGATCAGGCAGGCCTGCTTTAATTGGCTCGATTCAATCAATTAGCATTTAATTTGGGGAAATCCCTAATCAATCCCTATTACTCTCATGCACTTTAGATTCGTTCTCCAAGCTCTTTTAATAATATTTTGCATACAAAAGGTCAATAAATGGCACAACACACTTTTTCCCATACAAAAGTGCCTTGCAGACATCTCTCGGTGGATGTCTGCTCACCACCTCAAGCTCAACCTTGACAAGACTGAACTGCTTTTCCTTCCAGGAAAAGATTGTCCCACTCTTGACCTAACAATCAACATCGACACCCCTATTGTTTCCCCGACTCAGACTGCAAGGAATCTGGGTGTGACCCTAGATAACAAACTGTCCTTCACTGCAAACATCGCTGCAACAACCCGCTACTGTAGATACACTCTTTACAACATCAGGAGGATACGTCCCCAGCTGACCCAGAAAGCGACGCAGGTTCTGGTCCAGGCTTTCGTCATCTCACGCCTAGACTACTGCAACTCCCTCCTGGCTGGTCTACCTGCATGTGCCATCCGACCTCTTCAGCTCATCCAGAATGCAGCGGCTCGTCTGGTCTTCAACCTTCCTAAATTCTCCCACACCACGCCGCTCCTCCGCTCCCTTCACTGGCTTCCAGTAACTGCTAGAATCACTTCAAGACAATGGTACTTGCGCACCATGCTGCGAATGGATCTGGCCCTTCGTACATCCAGGACATGGTTAAACTGTACACCCCAGCGCGTGCACTCTGCTCTGCATCAGCCAAACGGCTCGCTGCAGCCGCACTGCGAGGGGGACCCAAGTTCCCATCAGCAAAAACATGTGGGTTTGCTATCCTGGCTCCAAGTTTGTGGAATGAGCTCCCCATTGAAATCAGGACAGCAGAAGGCTTAGACATCTTCCGGCGCAGACTGAAAACTCATCTTTGTTAGAGCCATTTTTCCTTTTGTTATTATTGTCTGAATGTTAGGCTTAATAATAATATAAATTAGATTATACTGTAAATTATCGGCTATTTTTTGTGACTCACATTATGGTTTAAAATGTATTAATTTAAGGCTCACTTATTGTTTGTTATGTGCGTCAGTATCACGTGCATGGCTATGCCTATATATGGTAGATTGATAGTACACAGCTGGGGGTGATAGACGGGGAAACGGAAAAGTCTTTTGACCGTGTTCTTTTTGTTACTTTGGAAAATGATACACTTTTTAGTTACTATGAAGCGAATAAATGTGTCCTCCTGCATATGCCGTGTGGATCAATGAATAAAGCTCATCTGATTCAACTACGATCTCCGCTGAATTGTTTGGAAACAAAGAGAGGCGCGGTCAAAACCCACAACCCCGATAGAGGTGGCTATTAAATTGTAGACAAGGATTAAAACGCCACCACATTAGTCAAAAGACTCCGTAAACTGTGGATAAAAACTTCGAAGGACAAGCACAGGATTCGTGTGGATTTCAGCTCTGCTTTGGAAACAGCGAACGGACGTTCTAAAGTGCAGAGGAGGAGGCCGTGAGTAAGCCATGCCGGCCCGGAATTTATGAATGAAACGCTGTTTACAACGGGATCGCTTCGTCAAACAATGCAAGTACTGATGTGTGCATAGTTACGGATGTTTGACAAAACGAAACGGGAAATCCATCCAGTGATATCATGATGCTTACTGAAGATAATCCGCAATTGCTGTTCTATATCGTATAAGGCTTCGCCTTCTAAGGCTATCGCTATTGGGTAATCCCTCCTGCACGTGTGCAGCACTGACAGACTTAATCCACGCCCACCTATGACGTGGGCCCCACCTCCGGGCTCACTTCCGTATAAATAGGAAGTAGGCCCTTCCATCTACTCCCACTTTTCTTCAGCACTCCGTTGCAGAAGCATTGTCAGGCAAAAACAGTTATGTTAAGAGCTACTTACCGAAAAGCAAGCATTCCTCCTAAAAGGTTTTCCGGTAAAATGGAGACTGGACAGGAAAGTCAAGGCTGTGTCAGGGATTGCCTCGTATGCGGAACGGGCTACATTATGAGTTTTGACAGGCACTCACAGTGTGAGTCCTGCCTGGGATTAGAGCATGCGAACGCTGCTCTCAATCCCGGGGTGTCTTGCTCGCATTGTGCCCATCTCCCGCTGGCCCTCAGACAGCAGAGAGCGGACGCTCTCACTGCTGCAGCCGCCGAGGACGATTGGCCCGTCCAGGAGGAGTACTCCGGGGACAAAGTCCTTGACTTCCTGGATCCGAGTGGAGGGCGTGAGTCGGACGACTACGTCCCCTCCATTCAGGGATCACCGGGTGATTCCCCCATCATCTCTCCCCTCCGGACAGAGGAGACAGGTATGGGGCCCGGTGCAGGGCCGGTGTACGATCCAGTGATCCCTATCTCCGACGCCACGGCGTTGCCATCGATTGGCGGGATCCTCCTAGAACTTCCGGAGATTATATCTAAGGCGGCCGCCTGGAGAAATCTCCCCGTTCCCCTAGCTCAGGAGAGCTCATCGCCGGATGATATGTCCGGGGTGTTCTCCCGGGTGCACAGGGTTAGGAGTGAACCGAACTTGCCACGCTTCCCGGCCATAAGGAAGTACCAGGAGGGGGCAGCGAGGGATCCTGGAGCAATGAAAGCTCCGATAGGGACATACGTGCCCCTCACGAGAGTGGAGGGATTCAAGGACGTGAATTTCCCGACCGTGCCTCCTCTAGAGCCGAACCTCACGGCATTCTTTGGGGCTAGGCAGGCCAGCACGGTTTCCGGATGGCAACCCATGTTGGCTGCCGCCAAAGATCGGTTTGTCGCCTGACTGACCGCATGCATCAGGGTGCGTTCCAGGCGTCGGCGGCGGCAAACAATATAGCGTTGCTATCAAACTCCATGGTGGAAATATCCGAGCTGTCAAAAACGTCCTCAGTGGAAGCTGAGGAGATAGGTAAGGCGGCTAGTAATGCACTTACCCTGTGCGCAGCAGTCGCAGTCTCGCAGGCGCGGATTGTGACATGGGCGACACAGGTTCACCGGTACCTCTGGCTACAGCAGGGGAATATACCGGAGGGTGCAGGAAAGGAGCTGCTGGAGGCTCCAGTCAGTCCGGACGGACTGTTTGGGCACAGTTCCACACCATGGTGGAGTCTATGAAGTCTGCCGCGGAGCAGGCAGACGACATAAGGCGTCACGCTAGCTGGCTTCAGGACAAACGTCCTCAGCAACAGGAGCGACAGCAACGACAGCACCCGCAGCCCCCGCAACAGTCTCAGCGAGGGCAGCGGGGGCAACGGCGAGAACAGCAACGGCGTCAGAATCGCCCTTCGGCAGCTGCAGGGGCTCCGTCCCAGGTCTCCGCTCTTCCGCCACAGAGACAGGATCTGCAGGCGTCGAGTCGGAGGGGAAGGAAGAACCCCCGCTCCTGGTCTGCTCCTCCGAGAGAACCTCAGAGGAAACAGAACCGAAGATGATTCTTTGGGGGGGTTATGTGGGAAGAGAGGATTGTTAATAAAAATGATTCAAATCTCAACAGTGTGTCTGTAGCAACTGTGTCTCACATGTCCCCCACACTAGTCAGGCCGGCTGCCATTAATCTATTGGTTAAAAGGCAGCGGGACTTGTTGCATATTCCATCTGTTTTTTCCCTTTCGGGTAATAGACAGAGGGACTCGCCGTTTGAGCCAGCTGTTTCTAATCTGTCGGTTAGAAAACAGCAAGGCTCGCTGTATAAGCCTGCGGTATTTAACCAGTCGGTTAAAAGACAGCAGGGCTTGACATTTAAATCGGCTGCTTCTATCCTTTCGGGTAACAAGCAGCGCGTTTTTTTCTCTGTTCCAGTTGTGCCTACACACAGTCGTATTAAGCCTAGCGTGGCTATTACGCACGAGGTGAATAGCACTGCACACACCTCCACGAGTTGGAGCATAGACCCGCCTCAGGGTCCTGTTGATGAGTCTTCTCCTAAACAGAGACAGGATGAGAGCCGGTGTGTGATGCAGCGTGTGGAGACCCCTTCAAAGCCCTTTAGGGCGGGGCGCCCCTTGGGTTGCTTCACGGCAACGGCGGCAAGGGCTCTGGCATGGCTTGTGACCATGACTACCACAGCACAACAAAAACAGGTACGCCTGCTCTCAGAGCGGTGCTCAGAGTGGAGGCGGCTATGTTTAATGGACGGATGGATGAGCAGGCTGATCAGCAGAGGGTACTCTCTGCAATTTGTCTTAACCCCCGCAGTTCGAGGGGATTCAGGAAACGCTCCTGTCATCCCAAGAACAGTGTCTTGCGCTCCAGTCAGAGCTGCGGAGACTCCTGTTAAAGAAAGCAATTTCCAGGGTTCCTCAGGGGAAAGAAAATCGGGGGTTTTTCTCCCGTTATTTTCTTATCCCGAAAAAGACCGGGGGGATGAGACCAATCCTAGATCTGTCAGCATTCAACAGGGTGATAATGAAAAGACCGTTTCATATGCTGACAATCAAACAGGTAATGGAGTATGTTCACCAGGGAGATTGGTGCACCTCCATAGACCTGAAGGATGCTTACTTCCACATAACCATCATCCCAAAACACACGGGATTCCTGCGTTTCTCATTCCAGGGAATAGCGTACCAGTTCAATCGACTGCCGTTCGGATATTCTCTGGCTCCACGCACTTTTTCAAAGTGTGTGGAGACGGCGCTGGAGCCGCTACGCAGAAGAGGGATGAGAGTGTTATTTTATCTGGACGACCTGCTATTGCTGGCCCGCTCCAGAGAGGAAGCTGCTTTACAGACGGTACAACTTGTATCTCACCTGTCAAGCCTGGGTTTCATAATCAATTGGGAGAAGAGCTGTCCTCTTCCCTCCCAGATTATCATATATCTGGGGGTGGAATTAAATTCAGCCCGCATGAGAGCACGACTCTCACAGCGGAGAGTGGAGGATCTGACAGCTCTCCTCGGGCGCGTCACACCCGGCAGGGTGGTGACAGCCCTCTCCGTGATGCAGCTGTTGGGCATGATGTCAGCTGGTCACGTGGTGATTCTCCTGGGTCTCCTTCACATGAGGAGACTTCAGAGGTGGTTTATTCGCCTGCGCATCGACCCCGTGCGTCAGAAGAGACGCAAGGTGGGCATTCCTTTGTCCGTAGGTTTAGACCTGGCCTACTGGAAAAATCCCCACGTCCTGTCAGTGGGGGTTCCCCTTGGCAGAGTGACGTCACACACCTCGGTGTTTACAGACGCATCGCTCTCAAGGTGGGGAGGAACATCCATGTAGCAGGCAGTGGGGGGACAGTGGCCGCCGCACATGTCCCTTCATATAAACGTGCTGGAATTACTCGCCATATGGAGAGTAATCCGGCACTTTGCCCCGTTGCTCTGGAATCATCATGTGTTGATTAGAACGGACAGCAAGGCAGCGGCAGCATACATAAATCGTCAGGGAGCTGTACGATCAGCGCAGCTGCTGGACACAGCCGGGAAGCTGTTGTGCTGGGCGCGCACACACATACTCTCTGTCAGAGCAGTATATATTCCCGGCGAGCTGAACAGAGGGGCAGACCTCATGTCCAGAGGAGGTCCTCGACAAGGGGACTGGAGCCTCCACCGCGAGCTGGTCTCCCAGGTATTGAGAAGGTTCGGAAGAGCGGAGGTGGATCTGTTCGCTGCACGCGGGAACGCGCAATGTGCTCTCTGGTTCTCCCTGAGAACGCAGGATCACCCCCCTCTGGGGGTGGACGCGTTCGCACACAGACCTTGGCCCAGGGTGTTACTGTATGCTTTCCCACCAGTCCCTCTGATCCCTCGGTTCCTGGACCGAGTGCAGGAGGAGCGGCCGGTCTTAATAGCCCCGGAGCACACGGGAGCGTCCTGGTTTCCCTGCATACAGCGGATGCTGTCAGGGAGACCGTGGGAAATTCCGTGGCGGGGGGATGCTCTCTCCCAGGTGGAGGGAGCGATCAGCAGTCACCCAATGTTAGGCCAACGTTTGTGGGCATGGCCCCTGATCGGGAACACTTAGAGAGGCTTGGCCTCTCTCAAGATGTTGTGAGTACTATTCAGGGGTCTAGGGCCGCGTCCACCAGGGCTTCTTACACAGCCAAATGGACAGCGTTCCAGCGTTGGTGTGTAGGGAAAGGCTTGGACCCCGTTACGTGTCCCCTGCCTCACGTGCTGTCATTCCTCCAGCTGTTGCTGGACAGGAATTTGGCCTATAGCACGATAAAAACATATGCCGCTGCCATTTCTTCTTGCCACGTAGGTTTTGAGATCAGCACAGTGTTTAGTCACCCTCTGACAAAACGTTTTCTATGAGGAGTACAGAGACTCAGACCGGTATCACGCACTTTAGCGCCTCAATGGGATTTGGCTTTAGTGCTGCGCGCACTGGGTAAAGCTCCTTTTGAACCATTAGATCAGGTTCCCCTGAAGTTTTTGTCAGCCAAAGTCAGCTAAAAGTGTGAATAATGACTGAATACATAAGCTTAAGCAACAAAACATTGTTTATTTTTTTCAAGGTGCTACTTAACCAAGACCAACAGAAAAGTGCAATTTTTGCCATAAAGTGTAGCAATAGCATATTTAGGAATATAGTACAGTTCAGAGATTCAGGTAACCTATAGGTAGGTAGACCTTCTGTAAACTATAACACTTTGTTTTTTAAGTAAAACACAATACTTTCAAGTACATTCAGAACATTGGAAACCCTGACTATTAGAAAACATCTCTCTGTTGCTTCAGAGGCCATAACAGACTTTGTTGATTTACCAACAGTTGATTTAAAAAATCTAATCAATTTCAGTCCAACTCTCTAAATAACCTTGGCCAAAACAATAAACAGTTCAACATAAAGTGCCAGTTGCACCAACAACATAATAAATAGTTCAACATAAAGTGTACCATTTAAAATAAAATAAAAAAGTGCCAGTGATTGACCTCAATCCCTCCTATTCTTCCAATATCCTGATGAAAAATAAAATCTCTCTGTTGCATAGGCCACTGTTTGATCAACGCGAATTGGGTGTGGGTCCTTGTACTCCGAGTCGGGCTAACGTCCACGCTAGCTTCCACGCTAGCTGCTATATGTTTTGCATTGAGGTGATACTTGAGGCTTGATGTGCTGCGGTGATATGCGAATTCCTTTTTGCATAATTTGCAAACAACCGTGCTCTTATCGACGCTTCCATCCGTCCGTTTTTTAAAACAAAATGTCCCATCCACGGGGCCAACCAAAGCGGTCTCATCAACTTCTTCGTTCATGTTTGACTATTGTTCACTGTGGTTTGTTGTTGTCTGAAGTCATGAACGTTAGTTGGTGCCCCAGTATAATCGGTACCCCTGAAACTCATCCAGTGAGAAACGTTCCGCGGTGCAAAAATAAGTGCGATTAAAATGCGTAAATTTTTTTAACGTGTTAATTTTTGTGTAATTAATTCATCTTAATTAACGCGTTAAAGTCCCAGCCCTAATATATATATATCTTGTAAAATACAAGACGACATCTTGTATTTTAGTTACACCCGCTATTGATTAATTCGGACAAAATTAGACCTTGACACCGTCCACATAGCTATAGTGAAATACAAATAATAGAAAACATTAAGCCTCTTTGATGTAATAATCGGAGCTGAAACCTCTCTGCCATATAACACACACTTCCTTATTTATCTTTGAATAATAACATAAAAATAAAGACGATGTACTACAGATGATACTACCAACCGACTCTCTTCAGTCTGCGTATAAATGACACGACTTTACACATTGGAACATTTGTGCAATAGATACGCTAAAGTCAGATTCTGCGTGCCTATCATATGCCAACTATTCCCATTGAGTTCTGAGTCCGAGTTTTGCGTGCATATGAGACGCAAATGGATACGGTCGGGTCTGAGAAGACCGGAAGCTGTGTGATCCATAAAAACATGTTATTACTCAATATCAAGCCACGATTATTGATTTTATTTGTAATCGTATAATGTCTAACTTTTTTTGCCGTCCGTGAGGAAAAGAAATGGGGCTCAGAGCCTCAAAATACTGAAATCTGTATTCTTTTAAATCTTTTTTTCCTTCGAATTTGTTATCCTTTTCTAAATAACACACTGTTATTTACTCAACAATAACACACAATTATCCTTATTTTTATTTATTCGTTTAATTCTATAATATTGGGCTTTTTAGCCGTCCGTCAGGAACTGATTTTCAAAATAAAGTCACCGGAAACAGACGTAGGCCCGGTTCAAGCTCGATGATTGGATGTTGTAGCCGCAATGCACGCTGGGATATGGTGTTTCCCACATAGCACGTTATTTTTTTCATTTTCTTCGCTCCTCGGTCTCGGTCTCACCGGAAGTTGATTTTTCTGCGCCATCTTGAGTAGCGTCCCAATCAGTAGCGTGGCATGGGGAAAAAATTAGGGGAAGCCAATAATACGTCCTTTCTTTTGTGGTGGGGTGTGGTGGTCAATGTAATAACGTACCCAGAGGAGTGATTACAGCACCCGGTATCATTTTACACACATTTGTATCATACAGATGCAGGACTTACACACGCCTGTTATCTGACCGAAAGGTCCGCACGCACTCTCCAGCCGAAACTCTAATAAGCATTCATTCACAAACTAAATCAGGAGACCTTTAACGTTTTACGTCCGGTTCGCTCCTTTGTTCCTCGCTGTACACAGCTCCAGTTTGGGCATTGGCCTGTCATCAGATTGTATTTGTTGTTGCTGCTGCAGCGGAACTTTAGTACAATTATTTTTGATTAAATACTCAAAATCTCCACCCTCCATAATTGCACTTGCTTGGTGCAGTGACGCTATCTATCTTCTATCGATTAGATTTATGATTCGAAAATTATAAAAGTAGGGTAGACATGTGGACATTATCCGACTGAACAAAACGTGCATTTACCTAACAGGTTCTTTTTCCACTGACTTTTTTTCGAGCTATTTTCCAAAATCCTATGGAGAAATCCCATTGCTATTTTGTCGAGGGAAACCGAGCGCAGCTTACTTCCGCTTTTTGGGTCGCGTCACTGCAACACTAAATTGATGTGATTTGATTGGATTGTGAGGCAAGGGAAGCCAGCTGCCTCTGGCTTCCCTTGGCATGGCCCTGACCAATCACAGGGTGGCAGGGGCATGACGTGAAATACTAAATGAGAATGGGGGAGAGACGGGCCGGCAGCAACACACAATAAAGAATTTCCGAAACTAAACGAAGTGTTTTTATTTATTTATTAAAATTATAACTACAATCCGAAAAAACAGGGGAAGCCTGGCTTCCCTTGGCCTCCAGGAGAAAACGCCACTGGTCCCAATGGCCTTATTTTTGTCGGAGGAGCGAGGAGCGATAATGGAGGAGCTATAATGGAGGAACCACCAGACCATCCTCCGATGAAATCCTCAGACACTCGCCCCGCCCCCTTACTGTGTATCGCTCACTGATTGGAAGATGCAGTACTGATGTGATGCTTCTTGACATGAGAGCAGTTTCCCAGCGGAGTGAAGAAAATACATGAACCTCACGGGAGTCACTCCTCAGTTTATATCGTCTTTTGTTTCAATTAATGTATCATTTAGTTACAAATATGTGATATATCTGAAAAAAAGTGGGCAAAAATCATTTCATTCATTTTTTGGAAACATTTTCATGATCGCTTTTTTCGTTTTACATTTTTTAATTTATTCTCATTTTCATTCAGTCAGTCATTAAGTGCTATTTAAAATGTTAATTTGCTACATATCCAAACAAACAAACAAAGTGTGCAATCCAATGAATGTTAATCTAACTGGGCTTTGATAGATAACATATCTCTTTTTCTTCTCTCAATTATTTTATTTATTTTGCGCACTCTAATCAATATTAATCAAATTATTGTTCTTTTATACATTTTAAGAATGGCGTTTATCTTTTTTGAGAATTAGCTCTTATTTTATTTATTTGGCTCTACAACAGATGATACAAATGTTTGTGTCAGTAAATGTGTACTAAGGCCCTTTCTCATTTCTCTAACTCCCCTCCTCGACTCCCCTCCTCGACTCCTATCCTCGAGCCTTAGTCCCGCCCACAGGAGATGCGAGCGGAGGAGCCGAGGAGGGGAACCGAGGAGAGAGGAGTGGAAGCAGCAGGCGGTTAGAGAAATGAGAACTCCTCTCCTCTGAGCGGTCATTTTAAAGAGACGTCCATTAATGATGACAGGAGGCACAGCAGCACTCTGTCTGATGGACAGATGTGTTCATGACGAATATATTTACTTTCATTCATTCACAGTGCGGTATAATGAGGCTACAGGCTACAGATGCGGACACACACACACACACACACACACACACACACACACACACACACACACACACACACACACACACACACACACACACACACACACACACACACACACACACACACACACACACACACACACACACACACACACACACACACACACACATATTCAATTTCAGAATCAAACAGAGCACTCTCATAATAACGTAACACAATCAGAGACTGGATATATCCCCCTCTCCCCTCTCTGGTCACTACAATGAGGAAAATAAATTACGGGCCAAAAGTTTTATTTACAAGTATAAAAGTAAGCAGAGGACACCAAACCAACTGAGACCTGTCTGTCCGCTGCATCTACGCACACACTGTACCACACACACCTACACTACACACACGCATACAGCTCCTAAAACAGGCTACAGTCGTTGTGTATTTTATTATGTGAAGCACTAAATTGTTTTAGAAAAATATCGACTCTTTGTTTGTAGATATCTACTAAACTAAAGCAAATAAAGAGAGTAGGCCTTTTATACTGAGTGATATATATTATACACACTGCTCAGCTTTCTGCACGGACCTCACAGCTGTTCTCTCTGTAAACATCGCGTCGCGATGAAAGCAGTTAACAAAAAATAATATCCAGGGGATGCATGCAGAGCTTTCATTGGCTGAGATAATTCCGGCCATGCGTCACGACTCTTTGAAACATCTCTGTTCTCGGAAATGCATCCACGAAGGAGCCGTGGAGGACCGTGGAGGACCCATCAGTGTATCCTCGGTTATAGCTCCTCCAGAGAGCCTCCTCGACGCTCCTCGTGCATTTAGAGAAATAAGATGTCCTTCAACATGGCGCGCTGAAATTCATTTCCGGGTCACTACCGGAGGACCGGGGAGTCGAGGAGGGGGATTTGATGAAATGAGAAAGGGCCTAACAGAGGCGGGGGTGTGTGTGGAAATAACGGGGACAGAGCTGGCTGCTGTCAGACGATCAGCTGTGCAGCGTCATCACAAACGGACGTCGCTTCACGTGACGCTCCGGAGGAAAGGACGTCCCATTGCTCTTAAAACTCATTTCCCTGCTTCTCGTGGTTTCCTTAGCCTCATCCCAATACCCCTCCTCGACTCCTCCTTTCCCTCACTCGCATCCCTTCCTTGCATCTTAGCTCCGCCTCCGTAAGATGCGAGCGAGAGACACTGGGGTTGCGTTCGAATAGTCCATTTAGCTTAGGAACCTTCCTAACCGAGTGAAATGACCCAGAAGTTCCTCAGTGGCAGCCATGATAAGTGCCGTTCGAATTCTCTAGAATGATACGAAAGGAGGTTTCAAGCTTCTTTTATAACCTCCTTTAGCTTAGGAACCACTGGACCTCCCTAACCGAAAGGAGAGGAGAAAATGCTGCCCCACAATGCCTTGCAGCCGCAGCATTTGACGTCACACAACAGTCGGCCGTTCACGGACACAAACAATTATGACGGAGAAATTATATCATGAAAGTTACGGTGCTTATTAAGCATTTTAAAACGTATGTGGTAATTTGCCAAAGTGCTTTGTTTTGAACGTTCATCAGTATTATAATCAAAAAGAGAAATATGAACGTTAGTTTTTACTGAACTGATCCAATAAAGTCAACATTTCACTGAGCTGTGTGGGGTTTGTTCAACTTTTAAAAGATGTTTGAATGGTGATATAGGTGTTAAAGACTAACGTTTATAATAAATACATTTGTATTGATTTTAAGATATTTTCATAGTTCATACAATCATACGTATTGGGATCTTTTGTATTAATGTGGACTGGAGGGAGAGGGTGACGAGCATAAGTTTCACTTTCATTTTTTATTTCAATTCCAACTTTGGTCATGAAGAATATGTTTCTCTGTTGTTCATAAAGTATAAAGCAGCAGCATCAAAGCACGGTGCAGAGTCTCTAGATGAGTCCGTCGTTCTTATTAAACATCCATGTTGTAGTCCGTTGTATAGAAAACTGTAGTTTCCATAGTTTCCCCACAGCAGCAGACGCACACAATGACGTCCGCTGGCGCATCATAAACACGTCGGATAGTGAAAGTGCATTGGGATTCTCTAAAGTACCGCAGTCTCTTCTCCTAAGTCCTTTTGAATTCTCCTATCCACTATCCCTTAACCCCGTGACGTTTCACTCAGAGGTCAAGGAATAGGAGATAGGGTTAGAATTTAGGAGCTGATTTTTAAACTATCCGAACGCAACCGAGGAGGTGACGCGAGGACAGAGGAGTCCTCAGGTATTAATTGGGATGTCCTCATTCACTCAAACGTCACTCTTAGACGACGTCTGTTAATGATGACATGCGCACAGCTGTATCCCCTCTCATCGGGCTTAACTGAATAACCCCTTAGAACCGGCCCATTTCTGGTTAAATATGTATTTAAATGAATGAATCTTTCTCTTGTTAGTCAAGGAATTCAATGTATGATGGTTGGTCCTGCTTTTGTGTTCCGTTTTGGTGTAAAATGTAGCCTACATTTACATATATATGTAACCGGCTGTGTCTGACTCTGCGTTGTGTTGTGTAGAAAGACGACGACCCAGACGTGTAGCTTCATTCAGGATGTACATTTATTTTCACTCCTGACGAAACAGCGACAGAAAGAAAACATTTCTCCAGTCAGTACTCTCTTTAACGTGCCCCTCTCCCACAGAGATCAGTATCAAAAGGGCATAACGTAAAAAGTAACACAACATACCTGACGAAACAGCGACAGAAAGAAAACATTTCTCCAGTCAGTACTCTCTTTAACGTGCCCCTATACAAATTAAACAACACAGAAATACATTGTGAACACCCGTGAGACACTACAACAAAAATAAGTAATAAAAAGTAACTTAAAGTGCATAAAGTCGACACTAAAACACGGAAATTGCTTCTGGCTGAAGAGCCGCCTACCTCTCCCACAGAGATCAGTATCAAAAGGGGAGAACGATGCATGAACCCCGCGAAAAAAAGGGGAACAGTGTCACATACATAAGGAACGTAGGGGTACAAGCTAAAATTATAGTTCCACATACTGATGTGAGTCCTACTGCGTCAGGTATTAACACAAGATGAAACAAGAATAAACACAGATTTTGTGTAATTATATAGACATATTTACATAATATATTATATACAAATGAGACATAACTGTCCCTGTTACACTCACCCCGCTAGAATTATGCAGAATTCTGGGTCGCAAAACAATCCACATATAAACACACTGGCCATTACAACAAGCAACAAAACCATATGAAACAGCAATAAGAGCTTCCTACCTAAAGGATAAGAGAATGAGGGACTCGCTTGGGCCCAGCAAGAACCCACAGTACTCTACAGACAAGGTGAGGTGCAGTTTACACCCCACACCCTGGCCAAACGATGTGGATGAGCGAAAAATAAAATAAAAAAAGGCTCAATACAGCAGTATATCACCAGAGCACAAATAATGGCTAACACGCCACATTTCACACATTAATAACAGCACGCGGCCTTATCTCAACCCTCAAGAAGGGACTCAAGTTGTGCCATGGACTCAATGAAGCGGCGCACAGGTCTAATGACTCTGCCGAATCGTGAGGTAACCTGGCCATCTACATGTGATGCTTGACGCTTATTGGCAGGGGGCCGTTGTGGCAGAGGAGCTGGGAAAGCCATTGGGGTCTCTACAGCAGTTGCAGGGTCACTAGAAACGGGGGTGACCAACACAGAAGGAGGTGGTGGGTGGTCTGGATGAACAGAGTCATCAAAAGGGGACTGCTCAAGGACCCATGAGGCGGTGCGGCCATCCTCCCCGTCAACATCCGAGAGGGAACCAGCTAGGGATGGCCCAGCTGTTGCAGCTGCTGTGTCTAACTCGGACACCTCTGTCCCATGCCAATCAGATGCCGGAGCGGTATCGGTCATGCTAGGGGTAGGTGCGGGCACAGGAGCATCATCTTCACCATCCGAGGCCTCCTCCAGCGGAAGGAAGTTGACTTGCAGCAGCAGGTTTCGGTGAACAACACGCTCATGTCCCTCTGGATCCCTGATCCGGTAGATATGGAGGGCTGGTTTTGAGGCCACCACAGTGTGCACAACAGGCATCCACTTGTCAGAAAGCTTGCATTTTCCCTTGGCGCCTTTGTTCGCCAGCAGCACCTGGTCACCGACAGACAGAGGTTGGCCCCTGACCCGTTTGTTATACTGGTCACTCTGATGTCTCTGCTCCGCTGTGCAGTTTTTCTGGGCCAGTGCCATGGCACAGTGCAGGTCTTCCAAGAGGGATTTCACGTAGGCATTGTAGTCACACACAGTCACATCATGAAGTACATTCCTGAACAGAAGGTCCACTGGCAGCCTTGGGATTCTCCCGAACATCAAATAGAAGGGCGCGAACCCAGTGGTCTCATGGACAGTGCAATTGTACACGAAAGTCATTGTCTGTATTATCTGCGGCCACTTCTGTTTGGAGCGAAGTGGTAGAGACCTCAACATGTTGCCCAGGGTGCGGTTGAACCTCTCTGTGCCGCCGTTCCCCATAGGGTGGTAAGGTGTGGTGTGGGACTTGTCAACCCCTGACAACTGCAAGAGCTCAGCAATCAGCTCACTTTCAAAGTTTGCTCCCTGGTCAGAATGAAGGCGCTGAGGGAAGCCATAAACACAGAAAAAGTTGTCCCACAGCTTCTTGGCTACTCTCTTAGCTGTCTGATCCTGGCAGGGGAAAGCATGTGCCAACTTTGTATAGTGATCGGTGATCACAAGAACATCCACAGACTTGTTGTGACGGTCTTCAGCTGACCAGAAGTCGATGCACACAAGCTCCAGAGGGGCAGAGGTCTTAATGCTCTCCAGTGGGGCTCTTGCGGAAGGTTCAGGAGTCTTGCTGAGAACACATCTGTGGCAGTGCTTCACATGATTGCGGACATCCTTCTCCATGTCGTACCAGAAGAAACGCTGGCGGGCCAGAGACAGTGTGCGGGGCTGACCTTGATGGCCAGCATGGTCGTGAACACCAGATAATGCATCTGCCTTTAGCGACTCCGGCACCACGAACTGGGACCTCTTCTGTCTAGTCAAGGGATCTTTCGTGACCCTGTAGAGGACGCCATTCAGAAGAGTCAGTTTATCCCACTGCTTCAAGACTCTCAGAGTCGGCTGACTCTCATTGTAGCGTTCCCGTCTGGAAGGCCTGCGCTTCCTGTCGACATAGAGAGCGACCCTGGAAATTACTGGGTCCTGTTGCTGGTGTGACTGCAGCTCAGAAAGAGATAGGGAATGCAACGTGTCCTGGCCAGGTGGTTCAAAGGTGGTGAGGTGATCAACCAGGGAGGCTGCACGCTCCCTAGGAGCAGAGTCCCACTCGTCCAAGGAGGAAAGAAGAGAAGAGACCTCATCCTCAGACATTGAACCTTCAATGGCGTCAGAGTGAGATGGACCCTCCAGTGACTGTGGTTGGCAGGTGAGGCGGAAGGCATCTTGCACAGACCCATCACTGACGTCACAGACCTGGTCCAGTAGCTCCAAGTAGGGTTCACGCAGCAACCGTTCCCTCAAAGGTTTCACGAAAGGGTCTCTGCTGAGGGCATCCGCCACCACGTTCAACCTGCCGGGAATATGTTTGATTTCGAAGGAATACGGAGCCAACTTAGCAACCCACCGCTGCTCACAGGCGTCAAGTTTCGGCTTGGTCATGATATATGTGAGAGGATTGTTATCTGACCAGACGGTGAATCTGTGACCCTTGAGCCAGTGGCTAAACTTCTCACAAACCGCCCACTTTAGAGCCAAGAACTCCAGTCTGTGTGCAGGATAATTGAGCTGGCTGCGACTGAGAGTTTTGCTTGCAAAGGCGATGGGTCTTGCCTTCTCCTCACCAGCAGAAATTTGGGACAGTACAGCACCCAGACCATCAAGGGAAGCATCGGTGGAGAGGATGAAAGGCCTATCAAAGTCTGGGTGTGCCAGCACCACGCTGTTGAGGAGTGCGTGTCTCAGATCATCAAATGCCTTCTCACAGGCAGGGGTCCAATCCTGAGGAGTCAGTTCTCGAAAGGTGCCAGCTCTTCTCCGACCGAAAGAGCCCTTGGCTTTCCTCTTCTGCCCTGCAGTTAAGGCGTAGAGTGGCTTTGCGATGGAAGAACAGCCAGGAATGAAGTGTTGATAATACAGCACCATCCCGAGGAAAGACCTGACCTTCCGCTGAGATGGGGTGCAACCGTCGTCGTTCATGAGATCCTCCTTCCCGAAAGCTGAGATGACCCTCACCTTCTCTTGGTCGACTGAGACGCCACTGCTGTCTATCACGTGACCCAGAAACCCCACAGTCCTGCGAAGGAAGTAGCACTTCTTCTGAGACAGCTTCAGGTTGTTGGCTCTGAGCCGCGAGAAGACAGTCTCCAGCCGTTTCAGGGCTTCCTCCTCGGATGGAGCAAAGACAAGCAGGTCGTCCAAATAACAGAGGAGGCTGGAGAAGTTCAAATCACCAAACACACTCATCATCATCCGCATAAAGGACGCGGGACTGTTGCAAAGACCTTGGGGAAGTCTGTTGTACTCATACAGGCCTAAGGGTGTTGTGAATGCCGAGTACTTCCTGTCAGACTCATGGAGGGGGATGTTGTAGAACCCCGATGTGAGATCCATGGTGCTGAAAAAGGCGTTTCCACCAAGGGCAGCAAGACAGTCGGCCTGGTGAGGCAGCGGGTGGGCGTCCTTGACGGTCTTGGCATTAAGCCAGCGAAAGTCAGTGCAGATCCTTAACTCTCCTGACTTCTTCCAGACAAGGACCAGCGGCGATGCATACTCACTGACTGATTTACTGATGATGCCTTTCAACTCCATCTCAGACAGCACCTCTCTCAGTTTGTGATAGTGTGCTGGAGGGACACGGCGATAGGGTAGCCTGAAGGGGTGATCATCAGTGAGATGAATCCGGTGGACGAACTCTTTCGCTTCCCCACAGTCCAGCTTGTCTTTGGAGAAGACATCCTGGTAAGTGAGCAACAGTTCAGAGAGTCTCTTTTTCCATTCATCTGACACCGCACAGCCTTCGAGGTCGATGTCTGCCAATCCACAGTCTTTAAGCTGCTGAGTGTGGGTAGAGCTGGCATCTGAGTTGGGAGGAGGGTCAGCTGCCTGACTGGTCTGTGGCCTATTCACACCCTGAGAGAGGGGAAGGTCTTCCATCGCGACACAAGTAAACACATCGGCCACTTTAGCATTGCGGCGTAGTGTCACGGGACTCTTGGTTGGGTTAAGGACCTTCATAGGGACCCAACGATCTCCCCACATGGGTGCCACAACCCGTCCCACAATAATGTCTTTGGGGGCTGAACGGGAGGAGGTGGGCTCCACAATGACAGTGCTCCCAGGGGACACAGGAACACTGCCAGGTAGCTTTCCCCACACCAGATACTCCTTCTGTGGTGCTAGAGTGATAGCTTGCCGTAGCTTGACCGTGCCAACCTTGTCAGGCAGTTCAGGACCAGACCAACGAGTGATGCAGCTGAGCAACTGAAGAAACTGCTCACAGTCGGGGTCTGAGGTGTTGGACTGGATGAGCTCCCAGTACTTCTCATCAGACTTCATCCTCTGTAATATGGGCCTGATGACGTTGCTACCAATAATGAGTTCGTCTCTCTGCCCTGGGACAAGGAAAGTTGGCACAATGAATTTAGAACCGTAAACCTCAATCTCCAGGTCATAGATACATCTGGGTTGTGTCATAAGGCCACCACAGCCAACTAGGACCACCTTCTCTGGCACAGGCTGAGGACAAGGGAGGACACCAGCAGCTCTAAGATTGGACTCTGCCTCTTCGCTGAGTGTGCATGACATGCTCCCTGAATCAAGCATCCCCCTTAAAGTTGACTGACCCCCTACTAACACTGGGGTATAAAACAAGTCATTGGCTCCTTCAACTCTATGTGAACCCACAGCAATCACAGTTTTGTCATCAGGAAGATTACTACAGCAGTTCACATATGTTGATCTTAAGTCATTTTCCTCACTGAGGGTGTCACTAGTGCCGCCCATGCTATCCCTCTCACTGCACGGGCGGGCTAGTTTAAACCAGCATTGGAGGGAGAAGGTGGCATGGCTGAGGAAGGAGAGGCCTGTGGGCACTGATTTCTTATGTGACCAGGACTGAAGCAGTTAAGGCATAATCTGTAAAGCCTGCAGTGTGCATGGGTTGAATGGTCCCTGGAGCCACAAACCTTGCATGGAAAGGACTCAGATGCCTGCTGGTAACGGGGTCGACCATTCTGACGGTGGACTTGTTGGTGGTTGCCTGGCTGATGGTAGTCTGGCCTTTGACTGGTTGTAAGGGAAGCGTTGCACATAGCCAGAACTCTGTCAAACATTGCAACTACCTGTTGAACACCAGCGTCGGTAGTAGGTGGGTTGACGGTGGTAGGGGCTGGGTCAGAGACAGCAGAGAGAGGCAGGGATAAGGGGGACACTTGGGGACTCACCCTAGCATGGTCTGGCTGAGGCTGACTGTAAGCAAGGGCAGTGGCCGGTAGAGAGTTGGGAGGGGGGTCTGGTTGGTGCGCTAATGAGGCCTGAGACATCCCCAGATTGACAGGGCGAAAAGAATCAGTCACAGGGCTCTGACTATAAACTGACAGACCCACCACATTATGAGACTGCGCTGCTGTTTTTCTCACATTTCTCATATGGGCGTCCAGACGCTCCTGAACCTCAGCCGTGGTCCACCGCTCAGGTGCCTTCAGTTGGAATGATATGGCGAGACTGGGGTCAGGACAGTGATTAATGAACATCAAGACCACTTCTGCACTGGGGTCATCTACACATTTACCTCGCCTCCGGAGGCACTCGTCCGCAGCATCTATTGACTTGTTAAGGCGTATCCAATAGTCCATAGCACTTTCACCAGCACGTGGAACAGTGCCGTAAAAATCTTTCATGGGCAAGTTAGAGTATGACAGCTCACTAAAGTTACCCTTTAATATGTCAAACACAGCTGTGGGCAGGTCGGTCGCACTCAAGTCAGGTCGGCTGCGGATTGACACTTTCACCACATCCCTGGCTTTACCTGTTAGTCTTGACATAATCAGATCAAACCTTTCTACGTGAGTGTCACATTTCACTCTATTCAGGTAACATCTCATCATGTCCTCCCATTCATGAATAGAAAATACATCAGCACGATCACCCCTGAAGTAAGGCGGAGCCTTGGTGTCTGACTGCACCACAACCTTCAATTGAGACAAATCAGCCTGGTGGGACGGGTGTGGATTGGTGGGAGACTGAGGCTGGGCAGCACTGGGCTGGTGCATGGTGCTTGATATGTTCTCACCTATCTGTTTAGCCAAACTTGTTATCATTTCCCCAAAAGCTTCAACAGATACTACTTGTGTAAGTTTACGGTCTGGCTGCATAATAGGTGTGGAGCTTGCAGCAGGTGTTAATGTCGGGTTGAAATCACTAGCGAACCCAAATCTTTCACTACCTTTAAGTCGCTGGCCCCTCCCCAACCCAAATGTGACATCATGCCCACTAACATCCATATTGTTAATGACAACAAAAAAATCCCACAAAGCAATCAAAACACAGTTTAAAGCCACCCACAAGAGATAAAACACTAAAATAAAATAAAATGATAAAACACAGATAGACAGATATACTCAGTGGTAAGTGTCCTCTCAGACTCAGTGCATCTCTCAATTTGAATATGTACACTGTCCCTTTAACGCACCTGCCGTCACAGCAAGAGAGGGGGAAAAAAAAAAAAAAAAGAGGAAAAAAAAACACACACTCCAGTCTTTCCTTCTTCCCGCCGGTGGGCAGCAGCTTTACCCCGGGGACCAGACGGCGCTGGTCGCGGATACAACGGGTCGTCACGGCACCAAGTGTAACCGGCTGTGTCTGACTCTGCGTTGTGTTGTGTAGAAAGACGACGACCCAGACGTGTAGCTTCATTCAGGATGTACATTTATTTTCACTCCTGACGAAACAGCGACAGAAAGAAAACATTTCTCCAGTCAGTACTCTCTTTAACGTGCCCCTCTCCCACAGAGATCAGTATCAAAAGGGCATAACGTAAAAAGTAACACAACATACCTGACGAAACAGCGACAGAAAGAAAACATTTCTCCAGTCAGTACTCTCTTTAACGTGCCCCTATACAAATTAAACAACACAGAAATACATTGTGAACACCCGTGAGACACTACAACAAAAATAAGTAATAAAAAGTAACTTAAAGTGCATAAAGTCGACACTAAAACACGGAAATTGCTTCTGGCTGAAGAGCCGCCTACCTCTCCCACAGAGATCAGTATCAAAAGGGGAGAACGATGCATGAACCCCGCGAAAAAAAGGGGAACAGTGTCACATACATAAGGAACGTAGGGGTACACGCTAAAATTATAGTTCCACATACTGATGTGAGTCCTACTGCGTCAGGTATTAACACAAGATGAAACAAGAATAAACACAGATTTTGTGTAATTATATAGACATATTTACATAATATATTATATACAAATGAGACATAACTGTCCCTGTTACATATATATAAATATAATTATAGTAATGTGAAAGCCTTTTAGAAATGAATTGCACATAATAATTCCCACGGAGCTGTGAGCTCTTATACATTTACAGTATGTGACGCTTTTCTACTCATCTTCCAGTTGTCGGTTTTCCTCTGTTGAAATGGACCAGCTGTGAAGGTGGGGGCGGGGCTTTTAGATACGCGAGTGGTGAAAACACTTCCGCGTAGTCTGCTCGCGTGTATCCTCCCTTTCGTCTCCTCCCGCACCCCTCCTCCCTCACCCCTCCTCGACTCCTCCGTGTGCATTTCAGCTATTGGGACGTCCTTCAAAATGGCATGTCTTGATCGATTTCCGGGTCAACTCCCGCATACCTGCCAACCCTACCGATTTGGGCGGTAGTCTACCGCTTTTGACATGTTTCTACTGCCTACCGACTTAGCTGGCTTTCCCTACCGATTTTCAATCTTCCCAAACTATAACAAATAAAAATGACACTCCATAGACACTGGACTCCACTTTTGGCGGACACCGTTTGCAGCGTGTGATCGCATCATACAAACAGTCCTCTGTGTTTCTGAAAGAGAAACAACGTGCAGACCGGGGGTAAGGCAGCGTTACCCCCGACGAGGCATTTGGGTCTTGCAGGATTTTCCCGTTAATATCAGTGTCTCGAAAACACATGAAAGACATCCAGTGTTTGGTATTTTCCGGAAGCATCCTACAGTAGAGGTTTCTCAATACTCAAATTTCCCGAAGTGCATTTAGAGAAATGAGATGTCCTTCAACATGGCGCGCTGAAATTCATTTCCAGGTCACTACCGGAGGACCGAGGAGTCGAGGAGGGGGGAATTTGAGTATTGAGAAACCTCTAGTGTCTCAACTGAAAGAGGACCACAAACACACACAAAATATAATACAATTTTGAGATTTGGGGATATTTATCTCCCATTCTTTCACATTTTCTGACATTTTCAACACCAAACATGTCGTTAATGTCTCTTTTTAGTGAACTACAGCAATCTGAAAGCCTGTACATTATTTATATCACACTTTATCAGTAGAAAAATGCAGGAAATTACTTTTTTAATGCAGTATTTTCGGATTTATGGCGCAACACAAAGATATTTCGCTCTGTGCAAAACTTTGACTCTAATATGTCAACAACATGAAACAAGAATATGAACCTGGCTTTATCCAAGTTCACACAAGAGTTCTACATCCTGACACATTCTTCATCACTGTCTCAACTGAAAGAGGACCAGAAACACATTAAAAATAAGATCAAATGTGGAGACTTTGGGATATTTATCTCCCATTCTTTTACTTTTCAGGCATTTTACAGACCAGACATGTCGTTGATGTCACTATTTACCAAACTACCACTTTTTCTGAAAAATGCATAACATGATGCAATATATGTTAAATACATGGTTTATACATGTAATTACTGGGGTTCCATTTCTTCTGATTACCTCGTTTGGGCGTGCACATTTGCCACGCGCAAACCTACCTCTTTTGGATTTGGAAAGGTTGGCAAGTATGAGTCCCGGAGGGAAGAGAGGAGTCGAGGAGGGGTATTGAATGAGGCTCTTGCGTCTCTCCATGCTTCCCTGGTGGGAGGGACTAGTCACAGGGAAACGACGCAAGTGAGGGACGCAAGGAATCAATTTAACCGAAGTGAGAAGGGCCCGAAGAAGAAGAAGAAGAAGAAGAAGAAGAAGAAGAAGAAGAAGAAGAAGAAGAAGAAGAAGACGACGACATTGAGCCCCCCTTGACACGGAGTTCCTCGAGGTAAACCCGTTTTCTGTAATCTAATACAGACATTTACAGTGTTTTTTAAATGATTTCAGCTTTTGCATCACTTTACACAGCACCGTATGTCGACATACAAGCTTACGCGTGCAAATTATTTGCTAGGTAAACCGTAAACTGCTCAGTTAGCATCATTGATGTTAGCCTTAGCTAACGTCTATTGTTTTACGGAGCTGTTGCAGTTTAAAATCAATCGATAGTAACATAGTTGATCATGTTATGACATGGTTCTTCAGTTTTTTTTTACTTAGCCTGTGACAGCACCACACACAAACAGACTGTGTTAGTGTTAAGTAATGGTAGCCGACTGAACCCGCTTTAAACACATTTGTCAACCTGATTTAATCCCAAATGATTGGACATTTACTTCTTATAAATCATGTTTGGGGAAAAGGCATGTTAATGCATACATCTGTAAGTCTTATATGTCACTTGGTATCCCTGTTTAAGGTGATTATCGTACATAATACTTTACTGAATCCAGATCAGTATTTCTGGTTTTTTAAGCTTATATTCACTCTTCGAGCCAATCTGACGTCTGCTCAGATATTTGTCCCATTGATATTTAAACAGACATTACTAGCCGCGGCTAGCCGATACACGATCCGGTCCACATAAACTGTGAGTTTAGGAGTAGGCCTATATGGTTATGTAATTTATAATTTAAATCATATGTACATGTCGTGCTTTTAAACTAAACTAATAGTGTATAGATAGATACTTTATTCATCCCAAATTGGGAAATTATTTCGTTGCAGCCCAGTGTTATTGGGCATTACAAATTAATTAAAGATATGTAGGAGGAATATAAAATACAATACAAATAATTAGCATAAACAAATATATTCATATCAACAGTAGCTCAAAAGAGTATCTGAATAATAGAAATATAAAAAAAATTCTATTACTCTATAATAAAAATCGAAAAGAAAATTATGAATAAAACTGAATATATGAATATTTACTTCAGGAACATAAGAGCAATTTAATATTAAGTAGTAGTTTGACTACAGTAGAGTCTCTATCTAAAAAAACATGAATTATATCACGCAATAATTAATAATTAATTGCATTATTGTTATTCAGTTCCTGACGGACGCCAAAAAAGCCAGAGATTATGGAATTAAACAAATAAATAAAAACAAGGATAATTGTGTGTTATTGGTGAATAAATACTGTAACAGTGTGTTATTTTCAAAAGAATAACAAATTAGAAGGAAAAAAAGATTTAAAAAATACAGATTTCAGTATCCTCAGGCTCTGAGCCCCATTTATTTTCCTCACAGACGGCAACAAAAGTCAGAAATTATACGATTTAAAATAAAACCAATAATTGTGGCTTGATATTGAGTAAGGACCTAAGAACATGTTTTTATGAACCAAACAGCTTCCGGTCTTAACACATTGCCAGTAGAAATACATTGCTTTTAAAATCGTGCTGTGCAACACGAAAAAAAAAGGGGATAATCGTGTTGGTGAACACGAATCAATAGATTAAAAATCGTGTTGGTGTACACGAAATGCCATGAGACTGGGTTGTATGTAGACCTGTAGCTGGGGCAGTAACTATAGTATAAAAAATGTAATGCATTATTATTATTATTATTATTATTATTATTATTATTATTATTATTATTATTATTATTATTATTATTATCTTCAATGAGAAACACAGAACATTTTGAGACAGGTTTTTATATAAATGGATCAGGAAAAAAAGTGAGAGAATATTTTTTCCTGAAACTTTCAGAATCTCTTAATGCAGAGGGGACACATGTTGATGTAGAAACGTCATGAAAAAGTGGATTTTGCATAATAGGTGACCTTTAAAACATTTAATGTTTATTCTCTGAGGACAACCCAGTCCAGGATATGGTCGATATTGGGGTTATTAAGATAAACTCTGAGGGAGCATTAGAGGCAGATGACCCGGGTAGCATCAGGAGATCCCCACCTGTTCCTCTCACACAACTCAATCAACCATCCGTTCAGCGACAGATAGATGGTTCACACAGCCATGTAGAGGGTAAGCCTCACAACAATGTGTGAATTTCAGTCCCCACAACGAACACAGAGCTGTTTGCTGCTGAACTTGATAACCTTTGGCCTTTCATATTACATAAAGGAGCTGGATTCTCTGACTATGTCATAATAGGCCATGAAGATTATCTAATATTGTCTTTGCAAATCTCAGGAAATAAAAGGCATCCAGGATATAAAAAGTATATTAATATAATAAATATATTTAACAAAGAATGTTACTTGCATGCACTTAAACTTCTATTACCCCTGATTTGGTTGGAAATGAGAAAGTTATCTTTGTTTTGTAATGAATAAAAGACAGCAGGTCTGAAAATGTTGCATTAAACAAAAGTCTGTATTATTGCCAATACGCTAATGTTACAGCACCTGCAGGAACACATGCAGAACAATTGCTTATTAAAGCAAAGAGGAATCCATTTTTTTTTTTAAATATTCAGCTAAAGTTGGATCAGGATGGATCAGATTTATCCGAATTGCCCTGAGGCCAAACTTAAAACAATTTTAAGCAGACAATAATTCCACTTCTCATAAGTAACTGGGAAATGAGCACTGGGAAAGGACCCAAATCCAACTCTGTGCCATTGCTGCAGACTAAAATGTGAGTTTACCTGGATTACGTTTGTGCCAACACATACAAGCTGAAGTTGTTCCTCTCAAATGAAGCCCCCTGGCAGGCCTCAGTTAGGTTCCTGCTACTCCAGGCAGAGGAAACAACATCCCGATGTTTTGGAATGGCAGTGTGAAATTAATTTAACACAAAATATAATCAGACAAACATTAAATATTGGAAAAGGTCAAAAACAACTAACAGTATATGAGTGTTTCAAAGACCAAATAGCTGTTGAAACAAAAAGCTGTTAATTATAGCCTTGAGATTGAATGTCATTTTAATATTGTCAAATGTTTTACATGAGAAAGTAAAAAATATAAAGGTTTATTTGAAATATAAAGGTAAATGTGGACAAAATTATGAAGTATTATATCCTGATTAATTGATTATTAGGAATATATTAATGTTCAGAAACAAAAAAATAAAATCCAAAGCTGAGGCTCTCTAGTGCAGGGGTGTCAAACTCAAGGCCCGGGGGCCAAACCCGGCCCGTGACTTCATTTTATGTGGCCCACAAGAGCTTGCAAAGAATATAATATGTTTATTATACGGTTACATGCCGATTTACAGAAGCACGTTGCCCATAAACTACATGTCCCACAATGCATCTCAAATGTGACTTTTTTCTCAGAATTGGCCTTTTTCTCAGAATCTGACTTTTTTTTTCAAAATGTTATTTTTTTTTCAAAATGTCACTTGTTTTGGGGGATTTTGGCTTTTATTTAGGCAATAATGTAATATAATACATTATTTTATATATATTAAATATGTATATGTCTTTTTATATAGTCTTATATATAAAACTGGCCCTTTGAGTGCAACCATGATGCTAATATGGCCCGAGATGAAATTGTGTTTGATACCCCTGCTCTAGTGCCTATACTGTATGTTCATTAAACTACATTGTGCTTTAGTTAAGCTCAGTAAGAATCTATAAGTGATTGCATTCAGATTATTGGAAACAAGAAATTTCATTATTTATATATATTTTTGGATTAGAATGATCAGCTATGAATACATTATTATTATAACAACATCATCATCCATAGCCTTTAATCACTTGTTTGCATACGAGAGATAAATATGGTCATGAGTCTCGTGGCCTGACTAGACCGATTTATTATGACAGATTTTAGGAATGTGCTACTAATAGCAATGAGCTTCCTCTATCCTAGTTTCACTGACCTAGTTTACACAGCTGGGGGAGTCGGTCTGCTTAAGGCAATTCTACTCGAGTTAATAATTTATACAGATTGTCCACATGATTTAGCTCAGTCTGTATTTCTGGAAATGAATGAATCCCTTCATATTAATATATTGAAAACATTGCTATCCGACATTAAAGCCCCGGCCCCACGAAGACGATAACGGTCGTTTGCGTTACTGTTTAGTGTCATATAGACCGTTCTGCCACACTAGGACGACCGAATATGACAGTAAACAACTGCGGTAACGATAACGGGTCCCAAGGTGGATAGCACGACATACGGAACGCTCTGGGGGGTCCAACGGCTCCGTGTGTAGGACCTATACGATCATTTTGCGATATAGCCCCGCCTCTCCCCACAACTGCTGCTCACCCCCGCGTCAAAGTAACTGCACACACTGAATTCAGATTATTTATCTTTCTCTCGATATTGACATAAACGCGAGTGACGTCTAATCTGACAGGAGAGAGACACGCAGCTCTGCTCACCTGCAGCTCCTCCCGCTGTGATGCAGCGGTGAACGGAGCAAAACACACACTTCTAGTCAGATCATCACCTTTAGCTATTTTAATTACCTCTCAAACTACCTAAACTAGTTAAAAATATGTTTATTTTTACTCTCGGCCTGATCACTCATTACTGGATCAGCTACTGCATGACACTGACGCTGTCAGAAGAGAGGGAGGAAAAAGAGAGGCTCCGTGTATTTTATTATTATATAGAGTCGTTATTCATTTGTTTTAAAGCTCAATGAATAACAAAGAAGACCTTTGACCGGCAGCTTTATCATTTTGTCCGGAAGATTTAAACTTTAATTAATACACGTTGACTGGCAAAAAACCCTGCCCGGTTCCCTCGTACCCCACCGCGGAGAATAAACTGAAGGGTAACCATGACAACCATGCTTCTTCGATGCTTTTGTGGAGGAAGTTACAGCGCCACATACAGGCTCCGCATATGTACGGCAGCTTCTCCAGCGGTTGGAGCTAAACGGAGCTGTCTCGTGTGGACAGAAACTATCCGGTGAATATTGCGTGTGGACGGAAGCTTTTTTGCGATTGCGTTAATCCTATGCGTTTTGCCGTATGCGTCCTCGTGGGGCCGGGGCCTAAAACAGCAAACATATGTTGTGATTGAATCTAAAAAAGTATCAATGAAATCCATATTGTACTTTTTTAAATGAAAATGTAAATGTTATGCATGCACATTTCTTGCATTATTTCAAAAACATTATTTCCTTTCTTGACTTAAGCATATCTTATGATGCCTTGTTGAAGGAGCCTGGGACTTAACGTTATCATCGTTGTGCATAGGACACAGTAGCGTGGCGTGGGAAAAAAATTAGGGGATGCCAATAACACGTCCATTCTTTTGGGTCGGGGGTGTAATAACGTAATAATGTAATAACGTAACCAGATGAGTGATTACAGCACCCGGAATCATTTTACACACATTTGTATCATACAGATGCAAGACTTACACACGCCTGTGACCGACGGGTCCGCACCATAGACCGCAGGTACTCTCCAGCCGAAACTCTAATAAGCATTCATTCACAAACTAAATCAAGAGACCTTTAACGTTTTACGTCCGATTAGCGCCTTTTTTCCTCGCTGTGCACAGCTCCAGTTTGAGCATTGGCCTGTCATCAGATTGTATTTGTTGTTGCTGCTGTAGCGGAAATTTAGTAAAATTATTTTTGATTAAATACTCCAAATCTCAACCCTCCATAATTGCACTTGCTTCAGTTGTTTGCTACTTTCTAACGGCGGTGAGAGTGGTGCAGTGACACTATCGATCTTCTATCGATTAGATTTATGATTCGAAAATGATAAAAGTAGGGCAGACATGTGGATATTATCCGACTGAACAAAACATGCATTTATCTAACAGGTTAGTTTTCCACTGACCTTATTTCGAGCTATTTTTCCAAAATCCTATGGAGAAATCCCATTGCTTTTTTTGTCGATTTGTCATATAAATCCATGAGGAAACCGAGCGCAGTTTACTTGCGGGTTTTATGACGCGTCACTGCAACGGCATGGCCCTGACTAATCACAGGTTGGCAGGGGCATGACGTGAGCCTTGTCTGATTGGTCAATCCCTCCATTTTTTTTCACCAAGGGAAGCCAATTTCGGCTGGCCTCCTCTCGCAACAGAGTGTGCAATCTACTGTTTCACCATAACATCTAGAGGGGCGCTGTTTCACTCTTTCTAAAATACTCAATGAGAATGGGGGAGAGACGGGCCGGCAGCAACACACAACAAAGAATTTCCGAAACTAAACGAAGTGTTTTTATTTATTTATTAAAATTATAACTACAATCCGAAAAAACAGGGGAAGCCTGGCTTCCCTTGGACTCCAGGAGAAAACGCCACTGATAGGACATGTAACTATAGTTGACGCAACCCTATAGGCAACACACATTTACCAATATTGTATTCATTTGATTAAGCTGACACTTTTATTTGATGTCATTTATGATTTGTGTATTTGCAATGAGGGAGTAGCAGCAGGCCTATTGGTCGATGGGGAGCAAAGACAGTGGGCAGGAGAGTATGGTTTAACAATGTTCTGGGAATAGGAAGGGCCTGATCCAACACAGTAGGCCAGTATAGAGTCTTCATGCAGCTACTGCTAGCTAGTGAATAAAGTGTAGGAGCTCCCAAAATCAGTAATGTTAAAGCAGGGGGACGTTTCAGCCGAGACGAACACAGCAAAATGTGTATTAAAAACAAAAATGTGTAACTTTGTTTCCTTAAAGTAACAGCAACAAATGCACATCTTTTTAAAATGTACATCCACCTAACGCAGGGGTGGGGAACCTCCGGCCCCCGGGCCATATACGGCCCGCGACACCATTTGGTACGGCCCTCAAGGTAATTTATAAAAACACGCAAAAAATAAAAAAATTCAAGAAATCTAGACCGCAAAATAATTAAACAAGCGAGTGCCTTTTTTTCCTGGCCAAGGTCAGAGTCCTTGACACAACACGAGCCTAACGTGTCATCACGTGGTATATGTCTCGTCTGACAGGGGTTTAGTTCTAACGGAGAGCACCAGAACGCGGCTCCGGGACTTCACAAATTGCAATACCCATAAGGAGACGTACACATGCCGCAGTTTTTGCGTGGCTGTGCCTTTAGTTGAAAGCCCAATGGCGATCAGTTCATCTGTCATACTGATCATACAGTCAATAACTTTGTTATTATTAGCATCTGGTTAGCTAGCTATGCTAATTAATATAAGAAGCTTTTTCTCCAACCAGTGAGGTAAAGGCACATCTTTATATGATCATTACAGTTATAAAAAATAAGAAAATAAAGTAAACAGGTATAAAATACTATATGACAGTAAAAAAAAGTTATTATTATGAAACAAGAATAAAGTTTAAAAGGGTGTGATTTGTAAAATATCCATAAAGAAAAAAATCTGCTTACAGTTCTGTTTCATATGGGTGTTGAGAGATGTATCCATAGATCTATTAATTTTACTCTCAAAGTGCACCAGATTGATGCTTTTAACTTCAACATTTAAAAAAATCCACATGGATATGAAACTAAATACATTTGCACACATCTTGTGTCCATATCTTTCTGTTTGGGTGGTCATACCACGGTGCATGAATGCGCGGGTCATGGTCAAATATCTGGATTAAGAGGTTGCTTTTTCTTTGCACAGCATGAAAGAAAGGTGAAATGAATGGACTTTGATTTTAGTTTTTTAAGCAAACGTTGAGTTCAATAATTTGTACGGCCCTCGAAGGATGTTGTAAAAATTGAAATGGCCCTTGAGAGGAAAAAGGTTCCCCACCCCTGACCTAACGAGACACAATGCCCAGTGCACAGTTTGGAGGAAAGGTGTTGTTTGCACACCGTTCTCAGATTGAAAGAGCCCCAGCCATGTGTTTTCCATCAGATTTCAAAACATCTGTTGGGACATCACTGACTGGGCCTGGCCAAAATGCAACAGACAGCTCATATACTGTGGAGGGCAGTACAAGTTGCATATTCCTTCGAAAAATACCCACAAAGAGCTTTTTTTTTACCATCAAGGTAGATTTGGCCTTCATTACTATGTGCCAAAATAGCACATTACTCACATGTTTAAAAACATGGCCACTGCCACTGTAAAACCCTGCAGCCATGAGAGAGGGTTTGATTTAATTCCACATTTTACAATACTTATTTTGAAGACAAATTGAATTAAGAAGTTTAAAGATTTTTTTATTGCTTTCGTTATTCAAATTGAACTCTGAGATATACCACAGTTTTTCACCGACACGACACACTATTTCTTGCATGAGCAGTGACCTTTGGTTTCATCATAAAACAATGAGTGGCGCCCTGATAATATATTTAAATCGGGAATGTATGTACAGTCTGTGTGATAAGCTGTCTCTCTCCAATAGACTATGACCTAGAAATGTCCTCAGATCTCTCAGCAGCTGCCAGGACTGTCCTGCCACCGGCACCTGGTTTCAGTTAAGTCTTTTGTTGCCACTAGCAACCAATACTTGAACTGTGCCATACCAGTTGCCATTTAACATGGTCCATAGTTTTAATCTTTTATTTGATATTTTGTCATGATTGTTGATTTGAGATTTTTGCAAATACGATGTAGTCTACTTTTAGCCTGTTTTGTTTCTGTTTGCTTGAACATCATCATTTAAAAAATGCAAAAAAGAAAATAAATCATTAGTGGGGTCATGTTCCGCATGCAGCTCAATTGTTCCTCTTCCACACCTGATCTTTTTTTTAACCACAGATAAAGAAAACCAACATGAGCTCAGTTTATTTACTTTAAAAGATGTAAATCAGCATAACTTGAATCCAACAGTTTGAGTTAAAGTCTGTAGAATGTTTTAAAGTGTGGTGTATCGGGAGGAGGAATAGTTGTATATGTCACTTTCTTATAGTAGTGTTTGCATTATGATGGCAAGAGAATGGAGTTCAACTTGACTTCTAAATGACTATACTAACAAACCCACACTAGAGGGCAGCCTCTACCCGAATCAGGCCTCAGTCCAGTCCTTCCACCATAAAACTGTAGCAACCTCGTTGCCCGAGGACATCATTACACACTCAATAAAGCAATAGTCAGTCATTTTCTCTGCTTAATTGATCCCACTGCTACCCAACAACGTGTGGTGTGAAATGTTTTAATGCAGCAGGAACAGCAGCATGCCTCAGAGTAAGACATGCTATTTGTAATTATCTTGTTGTTCTGTTCTTACATGACTGGCCATCTGTAGACAGCATGCACTTGTTGCACTTGTTGGTAGCACTTGTTGGTCAGCGGCCGAGGTCAGGGGCTGAGCAGTGCATTCCTCTCAGAGCTGTCTGAAGGGCTGTAATGACATGGTGCTGGTATTTACCAGGGCTTGTGAAACACTCGTCTGGAGGACAATGGCAGAGCACGCTCTTGGCCAATCAAAAACCTTTTGGGAACAGATATGGAAATTGACAAAGTCGTAAACAAACAGTGTAAGCCTGATAAGATGTGAAGGTTTGTGTTTGCATGCAAGTTGAGAGCAAACAGTTGGTCTGTCTCTCACTAAACACGTGCACTTCACAATGAAAACAACGTGACTCAATGCTTTAGGAATGAAGTATTTATTACATTATATTATTCATAATTTTTTACTGTTTCTGTAATCATTGCCAACGATTATCTGTTTATCTAAACCTGTGCAGGATGAAGAGGACTGGAACTCCTCCTCACACACATTGGGAGAGGCTGGAAGGACAGGTCAACAAGTCCATCAGAGGGCTAACAGATAACATCCATTACATTTAGAGTTGAACTCATCAGAGCACCCCAAGGAAACCCAAGCTGACAAAGGGAGACGATTAAGGCCCCTGCCAGTTGTTGGGTGGTCCGACCCCTGACCTCCTTGCTGTAAGGTGGCAGGGCCATTCAATGCAAGGTGTCACCTGCTCAGGGACAATTAGGGGTTAAGTATTTTAGAATACATTAACATCCAATTGGTAGATGACCACTCTACCGATAAGCGTTGTGATTCTTGTGAGCAATTCACTGTCTATTGTTGAGTAAAGACATCTTTAACTGTATGTAATTGCATTATCTAAAAGCCTGAGTTTCCAAAATATAAAACTCAATCAATAGGAGCATGTACAATGGATTAAAGTACACAAGCTAGTCAGACATCCATGCCATGCTGGCAACTCCAATCACACATTTTCACAAATTAGCAAGTCAGACGTGTTATCGAGTGTTTGTGTGTGTTCCTGAATACTCCCTCCCACACACACTGCTTGAGCTCTCAGCATGGCAGGGTGGAGCCAACGGAGCTGCACATGTTTCCGGCATGTTCTGACGCTCCCCTCCTTGTGTTATTTCGTGCACGGCTAAGCTGAAAAATAAAAGAGGAGTGCCCAGTTTGTCAACCAGCAATGCTATTTTACCAATCACAGGGGTTTCCCCACCCTCTCTGTCTCCCTCCCTTTTTCACTCCCTCCCCTTTTCACTCCCTCCCTGTGTCTCTAGGCACACCAACCAAAGGGAAAAAAAAGTGCAGGGAAAAAAAAGTGATAAGCAGCTTCTGGGTTTTGCTTTCAAGCGCACTCCTGCTGAATTGGCGTGAGGGAGTGTGTGTTTGGGGCGTTTACTTTTTCTCCTGCCACAGTAGCAACACACTGCAGCAGCACCGGCCCCGAACAAAAGGCTAAGCACAGCAGAGCCACAGGAGGAGAGACTCAGGGATAAAAGAAGGCAGAGCAGCCCAGCGTGACTGCATTTCTCAGGGAGGAACTGAACCTGCCATTTAGCCCTTCTGGTCCCGGAGTGAAGACAGGACGCTAGACTACAGATAGACCAGCCTGTCGGTCACTGAGCTGTTTCCTCTTTCACTTCATTCATACACCTCAGTCTGTCATCCTTTACTGAGATTCCTGCACCTTCCCTTGTTCAACTGGGCGTCTTTCCTTTCCTCTACCTGTCATTCGAGATGTCAGAATATGACTGCCTGTCGCCCATCGGCCTGGACTGTTGCAGTTGCTGCTTGGACCTGGCCAATGGCTGTGATGAGTCAATGGCTCAGGGCCTCGGTTCTACAGGAGGCTTACCAGGAAGCCCCACCAGCCCGAGTGTCAGTCACTTTCGCCAGCTACGCAACCAGCTGATGTACCAGAACCTGAACACAGACAAGCTGAACAACATCATGAGGCAGGACTCCCTGGAATCTGTGGTGAGGGACCCCTGCTTCCTGTTCAATGAGGGGATCTGCAACAGCAACATTGACCAGACCATGCTGTCCATCCTGCTCTTCTTTCACAGGTATGTCTGTTATTTGCTGACAGGTTCATGCTTATCTGATAAGGGTTCGACTGAATAGAAAGGCTTATGTCATTAGGACATGAAACTAGAACTGAAAGTTTTTATTTACATCAGGTACAAAGTCCACATTTTTCCGTCTGGGACTCCATGTATCAAATCACAAAAAGAGTGCGGCTTAAGGAACTTGTTTTGCTTCAATGAAACCGATGACGAACAGTGGCTAATCATGTTTTGTTGGATCAGCACTTCTTATAATAAGGCTGACATCAGCGTTTATAGTCATGGATTAAGTTGAGGATAGTATGAGGGCGTACATATTGATTGTGTTCCAGAAATGAGTTTCAGATGAGACTCTGTTAGAACACATTATAACTTACTTCACAACTAAATGTAGAGCAAAGTATTCAAAAATAAAATGTAGATTATCAGGTTATAACTGCTCTCTGTTAAAAGCACTACAGTACTGTATGTGTTTTTCTTACTTCCAATTGAAAGCAAATTAATTATGGATTAAAAACATTCAACAATGTCCAAATATTTATGCAGCTCACAGTGTCTATTTACATTCACACATCCATGACATAAGTGCAGCTTATTTGTGAGCTTATCACTTCAAAACAACTACACTTTAAACATAATCCAGAGAACGGAAGAACACAAAATTGAATCTTAAAATAACGGCTAACAAAAACACAATTTCATTCTACCAGATTGAAGTCACATTGATTCAATTAAAATTATCTTTTATATCTAAGGGTCAAATAAACTGGCTTGATTCCTTTTCTGATTTTGCTGTTTATAAAACAGTGTTTGGCAGCTCACCCCACACTGTTTGTGTGGAAGAGAATGTACTACTGTGCTGCCAGTTCGTTTAGTTTGCAGCTCCTGCTCAATAAATTCAGCCTCAAATTAACAGTTGCCATCTTCCAAGTTGGCCGCAGTTTTGACCGATGCTGATCTCCTGAACCCGAGCCAGAAGTTACTTTGCAGTGTTTACTAAGAAAGCTGTAATTACGTATGGTATGTCTGTAAAGATCTACTGGGAAATAGCAGCAAATGCTACTGTACACAAACCTGTTATCAGCGTAAGAGCCACCTTTGAATGTTATACTCTGAGGTTGTCGTCATTTGAGTCAGTAAAACAGAGATATATGTCAAAGGATCATGACATATAGTTAGACACGTATGTTATATGATAAAAAATGTCTGATAATGTAGTTATGTTTATGATGGTGAACAGCAGGTATCTTGATATCAAATTTGGCCTTCGCCCCTGTCTTACCACGTTTGTCAGAGGGCTGTTTTCTTTCTGTCACTATATTTACAAAAACATTACAGACAGACTTTTAAACCTACAGACTCTTGATGATGCAAACCCATCTCCCTTTCATTAAACTAAAAAACAAAGTTACTGTTCCATTAAGATTTTATGGGTAAACATTTAATATTTGCTTTGGTTTTAGATTCAAAACCAAGTCCTATACTTTTTATAACATTTTTAACATAAGTTGCCTTTTTGGAATAAACATCCTTTACTAAAACATTTTTTTATATTGAGTGCCATTAATCAGCCCTAATCAGTTGGAAACAAATGTTTTTCCCATTTTTGTAAGATAAAATATCTGTGGAAATGTTTATGCTGATAAGATGTACCTGACATGAACATGGCACTGGTGTTTATCATCATTGATTCAGTTATTTGCAGATGTTATCATATCAGCAATGTTCTCCGCCAATAACCATTATCAGTACTTTATCAAGTTTCTCCAGAAGCTAAACTGGCTGGGAAAATATCCAAAAAGTTAAATTTTAACCTGGCTTAACTTTTTTGTATGCTACAGACCATTCTTATCTTCTGTGGTGATGATTAATAACGCATGTGTATGGACCGTACAATAGAGGTAAACACATTTACTGTGCACGCCAACTGATGACATTAGTGATAAGACTTTAACTGGGTTTAACTGGAATTGGATCTTATGTCTGTAAAAACACATCAGTGCCTTCTCTCAGAGAGTTGGAAAATATGAAATGTTGACACATTACAGTTTGAAAAAAAGGGGTTACCTCTAGCTGAATAACACATCACATCAGTTCTAGACTATAACCTCCACACACTAACTTCACTAAGCAATACTTTTCATACCAATAAGTTTGAGTTATACTATACTGCCCTGGCCTCAGACCACCACAGCCTGACAACGGCACAGCGAACTAAGAAGAGGATTAAACCTGTTTCCTTGATGTTTGTCTCCGTGGAATGGGCCGGTAGGCCTACATAGACCGGTTGCTATAATATAGCTTTTGATCTTGGCGTCGGGGGTCTCAATAGCTCCATAGAGTCCCCTATCGGTTGGGGCCCTTGGGGGAACTGTTGGACCACCGCCGGGCACAGCCAAATCCAGCCTCTCCTCCTGGCTGGCTGGAGAAGAAGGTTGCACGGCCACGGATACAGCTTCACTTGTGGAGCTAGATGGCAATGATGGTGGTGAGCTATCGTTAGCCTCCGGCTCCGGCTGCCGCTGCACGTCAACATTGCTAACGTTAGCGCTCGATTTCGAGGACGATGTATGACAAAACAAACGGTCTAATTTGGTCAGTTTAGCTGTTACATCTCCATGTTCTCTCTTGTCCTTTGTCTTTTGAGCGACGCTCTTGTGCTTTGGTTTGCTGTACATTATAAATGCAAGCTATTACATTTTGTATAATGCTGCCGAACTTGCTGCTGCTAGCTACAGTACAGTACAGTATAGGTTGATTAAACGGTTCGCTCGTCACGCAAGGTATCACATGACATGAAACGGAGCAAGGTCATTGGACAGACAAATTACAAATTAATTTAGGTTGCTTGGTTACTTTGAAGAATGCGTGAACCGGTCAATGCCATTGGGGCCCTTGCCGGCTCGGGGCCCCGGTACAACGTCGATAGTTACGCCACTGGTTGAGTTATTGGTTACTGCATTCAGTGTTTACAGTACCAGCTTGAATAATGCCTGTTGGCAGGGCTTTGTTTAAAGTGTTACACAATATTTGTTTTCTTTGCTGCTACGCAGTCATAATCACACAGCTAATTTCTAAACTAACCAAGGACTTACCCTTGTATAGTTGAATATTCATAGAAACAAAAGAAAGTTATGCCATGTGAAAATGAAGCAATATTGAAATCTTGACCTCCCTATGTCTTCATGTGAAAAAAGTATGTGTAGTTCAGATGAGAATGTATACACTGAACTGGCATCTCGTTTAAAAAAAAGAAAAGTTAAGAAATAAATAAACTGGTTATAAGTGCCAATATTTTCAGGTCCAGAGGAAAAGTGTGGGGGCATCGGTCTGGGCCAGCTCAACTGTTTGCTTGACAAACAGCCTTTAGCCAGGACACTTTGTTCCTGGACCTTTCATTCTCAGGAAGGAATCACAGACACGGATCATGTGGCTTTGGTGGCTTGGCTTTCTCACAGGATTAATCATTGATTTCAAATGTGTACCCTTTACAGTATTAAAACACAAACACACTCATTCATTCACACATGTACTCACAGTCTATCCCGTGGGATGAAACAAGAAAGCTGCCTTGCTAAGCTGTGGTTTGCAGAAGCTCATACATTTTTTTAAGTACTCACTTCGGGAGGGCCCGGCTTCTGATGAAAGCGTTGCTGAGGTTTATACTGTGACCTCACCCTGGGTGGTCAATCTTCCGAGCAGCCATCATTCTCCTTTGCCACTTGTTAACACAATTAAATGTTCAGCATAGCCTGAGGAAACATGTCAGAACATTTGTTGGACTTGTTGAGTATCAGTAAGAGGCATTGGCAATTAAACTTGTTATGTAAATGATTGAGAAATGTGCAGAGTGGAACATTTGAACTCTTAAGTCGTGTTTGGTGTTTGAGGCAGAGCCAGGGAGCCCTGAGTGTGTGTGGGTGGGACTCGATCGGTAATTTTCACAGAATAAAACCAGAAGAAAGTGTGCTGATTTACTTTAAGGCTTAGATAGACAAACTTTGACCGAAATGGGAGAGGCCTGGCTGCACACCTTCACCCCGGGCATTGAGTCAGTACTTAGCAGCCACTAAACACCATACATGGCAGGGTGAAGAGCCTGGAGTGAGGTGACACAGGTTTATCACAGGGCTGTGACCAGTCAGTCAGCCAGGAAGTCAAAGTAGAAAGGATAAAGAACTTAGTGGCAGCACAAAAGATTTCACAAAGTGTCAAAGACCTCATGAAAGAGGTTTTCTCTGCAGCAGCCACTAATGTAAGCACATGACAGCCCACAGAGGTCCCCTCCAGGTTTATAGACATCATAACAATGATCTATCCTTTAAATCTTTAACGATGGAACAAGTTGTTTTAAATAATATGTTTTTGCAGACTTCCATGTCCCAGTCTGGAGCCCATAGCTGCAAAAAGGATAACATTTTGAAAACCAGGTAAGAAAGTTAGTCCGTTAAGTGTTTCAAATGACATGAAACCAGCGAGAAAAGAGAAGGCAAGAAGGCAAGAAGGCAAGAATGTGTAAAGATGAATTTACTTTCCGTATAGGAGGTGATATTCCCAGACTCGAAGGTTGTGCTTTGAATGATAAATGTAAAAGAAAAGAAAGGAAGTCAAAGTATTTTGACAGAGAAGTTACAACCTCTGGCTGGATCTGATTTCCTGCTCCTACACAGCTATTTGACCTATTAGCACTTTGTTTTCTTACTAGCCAAGTCCTACAGTGGTATAAGTTCATTACTTTGGCCTCAGACGATCACAGGCCTTTGGCTTCGTTTCAGTTTACGACTGAACATCACAACCACTCTCAAAATGCAGACAGGATCCAGCTGTATCAGAGATCCGACTGCGCTTTAGAAACTGATCAAAAATATAAACCACAAAATAACTTTGCAAGAAGTGCAAAACATACATTTAGTAATCTGCTGTTGAGATTATGGAAAGCGACTTTGTTATGCGAAACACATGTCTGTGAAACTAGTAGAAGCATTTTTACTCAAATAAATAATGCCCTCTCAGTTTGCATCTTTGTATGATAAGACAATTTCATGTTTTATTTTATTTACATGGCAGTGGATCAATTCTTTACAATACGTAAATACCTTCTATATCTCGTAAATGACTGGACAGTGACATGTTGCATTCATTTCCATGCCGGTCATACTGAATTACTTTTAAAAGAGAGCTGAACATGGGCCCAAAAGTTGGGGATGTCACAGAAATAATGGTGCATCCAGTTTCCTTAACGTGTAAGGTGGGGAGAGGAGAACCTGGAAACTGGAACACATTCACCTTATGATATTTAAAATAAACAACATCTGCTTAGGTATTTAGACGTCTGCAGATAACATTGTGGCCGTATGGAAGCACGCAAATCCATATTAAATGAAAAGATGTAAGGAAACACTGCTTCCTCTGATTTCTCTGCTACTATAAAAGTGGCAAACAAACGCTATATAAGGAAAAACATCTCCAGAGCAAAGGGGACACTAAAAACAAACATACAGCACAATTACAGCCCCGCTGCTTATGAATTATCATGTAAGATGCTATATAGCGTATATATACAACAATAAAGGATGAGGTAGGCAAAATAGTGTGAAACAAATCTTCCCATTGGTTATGTTTACCACATAGAAGGTACACTTGTCATATCCTTGCTGACATCAGAATCTTTATCCAAATATATTTGTTTTATTCAAGTTCCTTTTTGAAACACAAATAAACAGTGCAACTTGGTGGCTCTGGTAAAATGGAAAAACGCTGTGTCCTTCAGAACTTCGAAGAGCGTTACACAACGTCATGGGTTGCAGGAGGCATGGATGTAAACAGAAAACGGATTAGTGGCGAGTAGACAAAGGGAAGGATGTCGCGTTGGCAAAACAGATTCATGGCCTCCTGGAAGTCTTGGGAGCCAATACCTGACAAACAAAGGCCACGGAGGGGAGGTTTGAGCAATGTCTGGGGAAAGAGAGGGAGAGCTACAGGGAGAGATAGCTAGAGAGAGAGTCAGGGGTAGACAAACAGCCCAACAGGAGGCCGGACAAAGACAAAACACAGACAGGACTTGTTAAAAATAGTGTGCTGTTGACGTTAGGTAGAACTCTAATATGTAGGTAGACTGCTGATGTCTGTGTGAAAGTCTCAACCTTTTTTTATAACTTAAGGAAGTCATTCTTTACTGTTGACAGGAAGTCAAAAGCCATAACAAGTGTTTGTTATACAGTTGGTTTTTTATGGGTTTCCTCATACACAGGTTTGGACTTATGTTGAGTGACTAGTCATCGTGACTATGTTAAAAAGACACTCAGGGAGCAAGAGATTGATCCACAATATTGGAAACTACTGGAAAACAAACACATTTGGTGTATGGTATGTATTTGGTGTTTTTGCCCAACAAATTAGGCCTCTGTGTGATTTTATCACCAACGGAGCAATTTAAGGAGGGATGTACAATAATGTCTTCTTAATGGACCTCTTGAGTTACTGACTTGTTGTGTCGCGACTGTGTGAAAAGGCTGCCCTTGGTGCGGTGCCAGTAGATGCCTGGAACCACTGCTCAATCGTTTGTGTACAAGTTTATGTTCTTTTCTGTATATGTGTCTGCTTGTGTGTATATGTAGAGAGTACTTCATTACTGGACTAGACATTGTCTTCTGTCTATAAAGTGGTGATTAAACTGTTGGTGAATGCACAGTTTCCAGAAAGTGCAATACATTTACCTCCCGAATGCAACCTTCAGACATCAGTGTGTGTCAACTCAGAATCCTCCGCCACACCCTGCAGCTGCCAGAAGCTGATGCAACGTCCTGCACTCGGCCCTGTCTTTACCAACATGCTGTGGTTCCATGTTCTGTTGCCCCGAGCAACACAATAAACATAACATGCTAATCAGATTGCAGTTACAGTATCTCTTACCATGCTTTATTCTCTGTGCACTTCTTTTGATCGCTTCAAAAGTTGGTTTCCATCTAAATCACTTTCTAGAAAATGACAAGTTGAACTAATTTTAAGTTTTGCAATGGTTGACATGTTCCTTCATCACAATGACCTTGGGCATGGTGGTTAATTTTGAAATGATAACACACACCATCCGAATGCTGTAAATAGTGGCTATAGGAGTGAAAATAGACCTCAAAACACACTTTTTTTTTTCGGTTGAGAAACATTTGCCAGAAACAACTATTCATACTTGTTTTAAGAAATCATTAAAAAAATCCAACTGTATGTTCACAACCGTTTTCTTTTTGTGCTTTTAAAGTCAGAACAAGTGAGTATTGTGTTCATGCAGGCAGTTTGGGAAGTCTAAACACGTAGAAAACTGCACATAATTAATGAAAAATACAGTCTGCCATATTATTTAAGGATTGGCTGGGAAGACTTGATGAAGAGAATTAAAGCAAATACCTCTTTTAATAAATAAACCCTTTAATCTTATAATGAACCTATGTTTTCAATGACAGCTGCAAGGCTCAGGAATGACTCATCTATATGTCTGCCTGCAGAAAATAAGACACACTCCTTGGCAACACAAACACAAGCACATCAATATGAACACACTAACAGTATACAATACATGCAGGTGACCCACAATGCTATGCTGTTGATGATACGTCACCAGCATAGAACCCAGCTAAGCTCCTTTTTCATGTGCGACAGAGCGTGGAGTCAAGTATGTAGCAGAGAGGTTAAGAAATATATAAGTAAAACTATATTAAGCTTGCTATCCAAGTTGTCAACGTAAGATCTGGAAAACAAAAGTCATAATTGATGCATGAAAAAGAGACCTAACAGGTTTCACAAAGGTGCTTTCAACAATAATTAACTTATTTTAATGTTACTACTAACTATGCTTTCAGGAAATACAGTAAATAGACCTTCACTTACCCTTACCCTAAACCAACTAAATGTGGCAGTTGAGCTTTAAACCAAACAATTTAATTATATTGAAATCAAAGTGTAATTTATGATTGCTTTATGTCTATTTTAAGATTGTTTTTATGCTGTGGTTCTTAATCATATATATGCAACCTCCAAGTGTTATACTGGGTTATTTGTGTTGTGGTCATTAAGCAAAATGTGTCCAGAATAATTTTGTGGGTGATGTTGAAAACTCTCTGTACAGAAGCCAATACATGTCAGCCTTGCCATATAAACATGACTTAAAATTGTGGCAAAGATTTCCAGGAAAAAATCTATGTAGTATGGAAACATAATAAAAACGACATCAGGCCTTTCCTGCAGGGAAGCTGAGTGCAGATACCTTTGGAAAGTTCAAATCAGGCCAAATTTTTGGACAACAAAAAGAAGGAAGTATTAAAAAACGGATCCCAAAAATACTTCAAAAGAGAGAAGCAGTTCCACCCATCGAATCAGACCCTTTCTTCTTTAATGCTTTATGTTTGCGCAACAGTTTTTGTCCTTCCCTCTTTTATTTGCCACATCTTTTGCCCTCTTATCCTTGTTTGTTCCTCCCTCTCTGTTTCTTCTCCTTCTTTCTTTTCTCAATCACTCCATCTCGGTTCTTCTAGTTCGCAACCGTTAAACTTATGTAAGTCGGAGGGAGCAGGGCGGATTGGAGTGACCATGGCTTGTGCCAGCAGCCTTATCTGTTTGGACCATGGCTATGGCGCCTACTTAGATAATAAGACAGCCTGTCAACACTTGCCATCACACACACTCCCACACGTAAACAGACCTGTATTTGGGAGTGACTAATAGTGTTAAACAGTCAATCTGTTATAATTACACTCATTAAATAGGCATTAGACAGTACCACAGCTTGCTTAATACTTGCTTTTACGGGTTAGTATTTGTCTGGTTTGTCTTTTCAGCTTGCACACAACAACCTGCACCTTTAGTCAGGCAATGGAAAATATTAGTTTTGTCTCCATAGTTCATGCAGGGAGCTGACATTATGTTTTCAGAAATGCACTCTCCATACCACCACTAAGGGTTATAAGCTGCTGGTTGGAGGGCAGTAAAATAATCACTCTGTGTTATTTTTGTTGGGGAAGGCTTGGGATTCCCACTTTCCCCCGATTTTTAACAAACTCAAACTGCATGAGAAGTAAGAATGTGGTTAAGCACATTGTTACTAAGAGCCAAGTTAAAGGTTGGCTGAGGTGAGGAACAGTAGATCTGGAGTGGAAAGAAATGTTTCCTTCTCATGATCCACGATGAATAAAAGATTCACCCGGCTGAATATCCAAAAGCTTTACTGACGTTTAAATATGTATCCAAAGTGAAAGAGTAGGGATAGAAACTCAACAATGCATTCTTGGAGCACGCCTTAAAAGGACTGGCTGACCCAGACTTTATTTCAGATTCATACCGATGCTTATCATCAGTTTCTCTGTGGATGCCTGTTTCAGAGTCCAAAGTGCATTCGTCCTACACTGAGTACATTTATTTCTCACCACAATAGTCTGCAACACAATGCAGCCAGACAGTGATTTTGTTAAGCTGGTCTGAGCCAGGCCTTTCATTAGCCTATCTTACTCTCCCCTGGCACTATTCACACGCAGGTTGGGTACATGGTTTTCCCTGGGTGTGCACACACACACACACACACACACACACACACACACACACACACACACACACACACACACACACACACACACACACACACACACACACACACACACACACACACACACACACACACACACACACACACACAGACAACTCTAGTAAAGGTAGTGTTCATGAGTGGCAAATGACTCGATATAGCACACTGTGAGAATCTGCAGTAAATCACCAGTTTTTATTGTCAGATTGACAGTGTATCCGTCATCCCTCATCCCCCTCAAGACCTCCATGTAATCCCTAAAAAAGTGACACGCATGCACAGTGAAGAGAAAAGGACAAAAGTGGAGGAAATGTATAATGTGCATCAAAAAATATCTTCTCTGCTCAGAGCACACCCAGACATACGTGTAAAGCCTTATCAATTATCCACGAGTACACACATAAACTTACAGAAACCATCTCAAAATGCACTTTCCCCTGCAAGGAGATCTAGAGATATACTGTAGCAACGGAGTTACAGCCCATTACTGAGAAATGCTCCTAGAGTTTTTGGGAAAGAAAACAATTACATCTCGAGGCTTCCGCAGGTCATGATGACATGACAAACACAGGGAAGGTTACACACTACGAACAATCACATATTCTATTTTTGAATTTACTGGAAATCTGCAGTGGCAACACGATGGGTTTTTTAAATAGCTGTGTGTCTGTGTTCATTCAACAATTTGAAGGTCTGGGGGTGGATGTGTAATTTAGAGAGAGTAAGAGTTATTTATTTTTCCATACTCTCCTGTCATGTAATGGCCGTAATGAGTTTGGTATTAAAAACAGACAGGGAGCACGTCACGCTCAGTTAAGCGGCATTATGCTGTTTTGGCCCAATTAAACATTACAGTAATGTAATGTGTAATTGGATTCATACCGGAGTCTCTGACATCTGTTTACCATCAAACAATCAAAATCCTTAATTTAATCTACAGTACCTGAGTGTTGTTTTAACATTTAGTTCAATTAAAGCTTTCTGAAGTGTTTACCTCATTTTGTAAGACGTGTCACCTCTACACCCCCGCCCTGTCCCAGTTCTGAAAACCCCTGTGCTGTCATCCGTAATTGCATCATTAAATGTTGCTTTTGCGCAACATTAAAAATGTGAGAAAAATAAACAAGCGAAAGATTTCACACAGCTGTCTAGCTGGGAAACTGAGTGGAGAACATCTTAAGCAACCTGCTTTTGTCTTGGTGCAATGAGTCAGATGTTTTCATCAGATGAATCCAAGTATGCAATAAACTTGCTAAATCAAGAAAACATTTTAATTTTTACTCTGTGGGCAGACCTTGGCAGAACTTAAATGTAATATAACTGCCACTATGAATTATAGTTTGCAGTATACATGATCCAGAAAAGGCCAGATGACTGGCAAATCCCCATGAACCATAATCAAACTCTGACTTTAGTGAAATGAATAGGGTTTCCTGTTTGTTACTATTGCGTCCACATTTCCAAACTCTCACTGGCTTCAACTGTGCCTGTAGAACTGAAGACGGACTGTAAACGAAAGGAAAAAAAGAAAGAAACTGCAGAAAAAGTCCAAAACAACCCAAAAAAGGAAAAGATAAAAACAAAAAACCTCCAGATTAACCAATTTTCCAGGATGACAATGGAGTTATCACGGTGAGTCACAGAGTTGGTCAAGTCAGCAGTTTCTTGCGGACAACCTCTCAAAATAAATTCAGTTCTCCTCAATAAAACTTTAAGAGAAAAAGGAGAGGCGGACTGAGGACCGGTTTGGTCCCAGTGGCAAACTTAATAGGTGGAGCTCTTTTACCAAGCTCTTCCTCTCTCTGTGGATTTCTGGCAGACAAGTGCCTGCGAGACTGAAATGAGAAAAGGGAGCCAGAGAGGGTGACTTTGAGTGAAAATAACAAGATGCTTCCTGTCCAAGAGCTCACTTCTTTGTGTCACTGGGATTAAAAGAGGCAGTCGTACCATGGAGCAGCCCGGGCCAGTTCAAGTATCTGATGGGGCTTTATGCCTCAATCCCCTGCCATATAACTGTGCCATCAGAAGGAGCAATTAGCACCAGTGACATTAAAGGACCTCCTTCTGCATTCCTTCCAGGATGGTGTCATCGGGACGAATGAGGCACAGATCATCATTATGTTTGCATGCTGGGGTGTTTACACAGTCTGGGATTAGGCTAAACAGCGGCCCTCGGAAAGCCTGAAAGCATTTAGATGCTTCTGCTGTAAAGTAACAGATACTGGGCGTAGGAAGCAGCGAAAATCAAGAAAGAGTTGGACTTTGGGAGGATTGTTGACCAAGTTTGAAACTCTGTTTTCCTCCCTTTTCTTCATTCCTCCCATCGGCCTCATCCTCATGGGCATCTACTCCAGCATACCACTCACATATAAACACACACACACAGAGATCCAGGCTGCCTTCGACTATCCTGTCATCAGTCTTTCAGGGACCTGTATGCACACAAAGGCCTATTTATTTCTAGCTTGCATAGAAGGTGTCATGTAAGGGAAGTGGAGCCTGCCTCGCTCTTGCAGAGAGAGAGAGAGGACGGGAGTTTATGTAACAGACGGGGTCACAACCTTTCAGTACATGTGAGCCGACTGTGTGGAAGTTAGCTGAGGTCAAGACATTTTCTTGCTTCAGTAGAGGCGTCTATAACTAGAAAAGTTTGACGAGAGCAGAAAATATGATAGATTTCTTCACTTAAAAAATTACAGCTCAGTGCTCAGGACGCCCTGAAGTAGTCAAGAGAATAGTATCCAGTCGAGAGATTTTAGAGCAGATTAAAGTGTTTCAAGAAGGTCCACCTTTAAACTTATAATTACTAATGCTCATAGCAGCAGTTCACATGTTCATAATTTTCCATGCTGCCAAAGTAGTAGCTCATATCTGCAGGAATTCAACAGGAAATCATCTGCAAGGTGCATGACTCTTTTCGCTCCTTCACCTAAATATTTCCATCTGTCTTTTCCACACGCTCTGCCTGGCCTTAATGTTCAAACTGATGCATCACCCTCAGGATTGTTTAGCATAATTTAAACATTTATTTTTCTTATGATGTGTGGGAGATAAAAAAGTTCACATACAGAATATAACTTTCTCAACTTTTATTTTCCTGTTGCATGTTGGGTTTTTCTAAGGATTGAGGGGATAAAATGATAAAGTTAAAACAACTGCTGTTGCATATTTGCCATATGGTGGATTTAAGTTTCATTATGTGTTCTGATACAACTGCACGCAAGTAAAGCAAATTTAAAGCAAATGAAGGGATGCTTGAGGGCTTTGTTTTCAATAAAAGTACATGGCACGTAATGTATGGATCAGGATTCCCAACACGTCTCACGTACTGTAAGTGCCTGAGGGTAAATCCAGCTAACATATGGGTGATGAGCGGCGTGTCTGCGTAGTAGCGGTCGATAGGTTAATGTTCTGACACTCCAACCATGACTAATCTATGTCTACTGTAAAGGCTAGAGCTCCTCCTGAGTCCAAGACCATGTCCTGTTCTCACCAAAGGTTACATAACAAACAGACAGACACAACAGTGTTGAAATGTTGGCGCAACACAGGCAATCCTTTCATTCTTTTTTCCAGGATTTTATCAGCAGAATCCTCAGTTTGAATCGTAACGAATGCCTTATCTGATCCATTTAGTGGTTAGAGTGAGAGGTTTGCTGTATTTATGGCTCTTTTTGTTCATGGGCCCATGCACTTCCGTCTAGGGAAAGGATGCTATTGTAGCTCCGATCAGTGGGATATTCAGAGAAACACCCTGGAAAAAAAACAACGTCCCCTGCTGCTATTCTATGACAGCCGGCAAGAGGGGATATAAAATAAAAAAAATGAACTGATATACTAGCAGGATACTTCCTCCCATTCATATTCAAATATACTTTCTTGAAGGGGATATCAGATTCAGACGAGACAGCGCTTGTCCCCATGAGTGCAGTAATATCTAGGCCATTGATAACAGCTCGCTAAGCGGGTCTCCTGGGGCCTGTCTTTGTAGGTAAGGCTCTCATTTACCTTCTCATGTTAGCGTTTATACAGGCATTGTGTTGAGGCGGATGGAAACAAACGCCATAGTTCAACTTGAATGGGAACACATAACAAGCATTTTGTGAATGATCCTTCAGGAAATCCATATTATGAGATTTGTGATGTTAAAAAGATCAATACTAAACTACATGTGCAAATATCTTGAATGTAGTTTAAAGGTTTCTACCGGGACCATAATGGTAACAACACTAATACAAAGTAATTTTAAAAACCTTTGCCCAGCAATTATAGTCCAAACAGTCATTGGCATCGCTGTCACTAACACAATGAGACGTGCAGTGGGACGGGTTAAAGATTTAGCTTGTCATCTCGACACCATGATAAGAGGCTAGCACATTTTGCAAATGTCTGTACTGTTTCTCCTGCACAAAATCCCTCAAACAAGCTTTAAAATGTGTCGTCTAATAAACACAGTTGCGGATTTGATCTTGCACACCAGACTATTATTCCTTTTTTCTACGGTTATATTATATTACAATGTAATGTTTATTTTCATAACCTGCCAGAAGAACGTGTTGAATAAAGTCTCAGGTACAACTTTGTGCTGATTGTGTAAACTCCAAGCCAAAAGAGAATCATTTATTATTTCGATTTTGTGTCTTAGCCAAATCAAGACTTTATTACACCAGCACGCCAAAGCTCATTACTCAAGGTAACCATGTTTTTTGACAGTTTACCTAAAGAACTGGGAGTACAGCCAAGGCTTGTATCAGAGGAAACACTAACAGCAGCTGTGAACGCCCTCTCCTCCTCCCTCCCCCTCCTCCTCCTCTCCTTTTCTCTTCCTCATTTTTGCATTTTCCTGTTTCGGTGTTTGGTAGCTCTCTGCTCAGTCTTTGATACAAAGAGAGGGGCTGTCATCAGGCACACAGTATCTGGTGAACTGAGGAAAGGCAACACCTTAGATCCTTGTTATTGTGATTCTTGTTATTGCACTAATATGTCCGACTGTGGTTTTACTTTTCACATTGTCAGACAGATTTGTTATAAGAGCTGAGAGAAAATAGAAAAAATAAACAAAAAACATTATCGTTAATATTCTGCAGTAATAAAATTAAACCTACAATCGGTTAACCTTCGAATCTGTCAACGGGCATGTAGTGTGCATTATCAGATAAGAAATTGGACACCCATTGGGAGTATCAAGTTTTTCCTATATGCTTTCAGTTCTGAGGATGTTTGCTTTACTGTTACTTCAGCAAAATGGAGGACATATTGCCTGAATATGTGGTTCCCTATATCTTCAAGTTAAAGGAAAATACATTTCTTGCAGTACTTCCTAAACTGGCATGGGCGTGTCACGAAGTCTTTAATCAGTTTGAACACAGGTCATAAATGTGCTGTACATGGCATATGCAGTATAGTATTTGTATATGTTCTTACACAATGGCTTGTCACACAAAATGTCACATAAGTTCCTGTGTGTATGAGTGTGAGTGTGTTGGTGTGTGTGTGTGTGTGTGTGTGTGTGTGTGTGTGTGTGTGTGTGTGTGTGTGTGTGTGTGTGTGTGTGTGTGTGTGTGTGTGTGTGTGTGTGTGTGTGTGTGTGTGTGTGTGTGTGTGTGTGTGTGTGTGTGTGTGTGTGTGTGTGTGTGTGTGTGTGTGTGTGTGTGTGTGTGTTGCCTATTATCTGCTCAACAGAAAGAAGAAGATGCCTCCCAAATGTTTTATTTTCATTTTCTTTCACAATAGGGTACGGGCATGTTACGACAGCACTCTCTCTTTATGCTAGCACTCAGCCATGGTTCACTTGTAGAGTAAACACAGGAATCTAAATTCATCTTGCATAAGGGCGCTGTTGTTTAACAATCACCCCACCAACCTGTCATCCAGATTCAGTTCTCAGTAACATACTGGCTCTGTACAGCCACACCTGTGCCAAATATAGGCAGGCGTGTACGAGACAACAACTTTATGATGAGGGAGGTCAGAGACAGGATAACTATCTCGTGCCAGGTTGGGCTGCCCTGAAGAACACCAGTCAAATACGATTTACTGCGCAGAGACTATGTGAAAGACAGGAATAACAACCTCTGTAAGAGGAGGAGGCGTGCAGCGCAGACAGAGAAGAAGAACAGAGGGAGTGAGAGAACCAAAACAAACAAGACAGATGACACGGATAGCAGGACAAATGACTGTGCACAAGGTGGCAGGCAAGACACAAAAGTGACACGGCTAAAACCCCCTCATTGGCAAGATACATTCAGATATGATCAACTCCAATATTTAAGGGACATAATGTTCCCAATTTGAGGTTTGAAGCGATGTCTCTGTTGTAAAGATTGGCAGGTACCTTGCAGGCGCCACACCGTGCTACTTCCTCAGCGGTTGGGATATAATTATAGTCTCACCAAGAAAGCACACCACATTAAACTGGTGTGATAAAAACAATCAGTCTCATGGAAAAACAAAGATAATAACCGTGTGCAAGAACCTGGTGTGTGTGCAGGTCAGGAGTTGTGTGTATGAGACTTTTAATTTTAGTTTCAGTTCTGCAAATCCTTAAATAGTTCCTCAAAATAGCGTGTATAGCTCAACTGACATTGGTTCACTTATGATTCCCAGGTTAATTAATTTTAATAACAAAGAAGGCCAGATGCAAAAAGTGTTTTGTTTTTTAAAATACAGTTATCTTTGTGAGCATTTGTAAAGATAACGATAAATCTCACATTGTGACATTTAAACGACCTGGATCCCAAGAAATGTGGCAATATAAAATGAATTGGCCAAAATACTTTTGTTACAACACAGTTAGAATGACAGAATGATCAACAGTTTGATTGCAGGCAGATAATTTATTAAGATTTAGCAAAACTCTAAAACAAACTCACTGACACCTGCTGCTGTTGTGTGCAATAAGTCTGAAACAACAAAGCTAAGCTGGGAATTCTCCTCCAGTTTTAAATGCACTGCAGTGTGCTCTTGTGTTATTGCAGGGTGGAAGCCAAAAACAAACGCAGATCTGTATGCTGCTCCGGAGTGCACTGACTGAGTTCTTGACCTCATTGACCTCCATCTGTCGCTTCCTCTTTCTAATATATTCTCTTGATAGTTTAAAATTGCTTTCCAAAGGAACACGTTTGAATAGTTTGTACTCCCTCACCTTGCTGTGCCAATACAAAGCTGAATCTGTAACCAAGCTGGTGGGAACCTTTTCCTTCGATGAACTCTGTGATTCGGGTATCAAGATAAGATGACATCTCACTGGCTCCAAAACAATACTTACGTGAGCAGCAAATCTGTCCATCTGCAAAATAATAAAGAGCTCTTGTGCACGTCTCATTGTCAAAATGCCAGATCTGATTACAGATTTGAAGTCACCCTCAGCTTCCATTAGACAAATCACAAGCATAACCATCATCTTGTTCTTGTTCATTTACCATGCAGATGCTAAAGGGCTGTTTTGATTGATACCAAAGAACGACTTCTTTCTGATTAAATTTCCATTTTTCTTTTACGTCAGCTCCTAGCAGTGCTAATTCTTAAATCTCCAATAACTTTTCCTTCTAAATTGTATTTAATCCATTGTAAAAAGAGATCATTCCTACAAAAGGTGTCAAGCTGAAGAAGAATGTGAGTGGCTGCCAAATGCTGTAAAACGACACGTCCGGACAGACAAAAACACAGAGCACAAAGTACTTGTGTGTGTGTGTGTGTGTGTGTGTGTGTGTGTGTGTGTGTGTGTGTGTGTGTGTGTGTGTGTGTGTGTGTGTGTGTGTGTGTGTGTGTGTGTGTGTGTGTGTGTGTGTGTGTGTGTGTGTGTGTGTGTGTGTGTGTGTGTGTGTGTGTGTGTGTGTGTGTGTGTGTGTGTGTGTGTGTGTGTGTGTGTGTGTGTGTGTGTGTGTGTGTGTGTGTGTGTGTGTATGCTTCACCTTCTTACGTCAATGGAAGCAAATTAGTGTGAATATCATACAAATCAGTTTCTGTTTCTGTATCTACATATTTTTGTGCATGTTTGTCCTTTTTGCATGCCCTTATGGGTCTCTCAGTAATCCACGCTTGAATTCACTTCTTTACTTGCATGGAAGAACGGTTGCACCTGAGTGTTGCGTGCGTGCAGAACAGATACGTGAGTGTACTGTGGTTTTATAAGTGAACTTTGGACCTCTTAGGTACACGTTGGAGGGAGGCCAATTTGGCCTACATTGTTTACCCGAGCCTTTATACAATGACTGGGATGGCAGGTCGTGTTTACTCACTCTTCTGTGCAGCTTGGAAACCAGGAAAATGACATCTAAAAAAGACAATTTGTCCCGTGTACTCTGAGTAACTCCAAGTTCAAGAGTCACTTCAAGTGGAAGTATTTCCTGTTTGTTTCTCAGAAGGGATCTTGAACCTTATCTTTGCGTTCAGCTATTCGTCTTCTGAACAAACTTTAAGTTTAAAGAGAATATTTTATTCATGGAAATCAAATTCAGGTGAAAATTAATACTGGCTTTAATCCCTCACATTAACTCATGTTTGTATTTAACAAGCAGATAACATTTTCCTATGAGACTTGTTGCAACCTCACAACAAATGTGCAATTATTCAAAACCACTTTGTTTATGCAAATTGCAAAAAAGTGACACCATTAGTGTCATTATTCAGCAGCTACAGCACTTGCTCAGTTCAAACATTTGCATTTATTACAAAGCGACATTCTCAATTTGCAGATGCTGGGAAGTGTTTTCAAGAAAAATGCCTTTATAAAGAGTTGAGCTTTACTCATTTGTTTCTTTCACAGTCGCTCTCAAAGTAGCCAGAAAATTACACTGATGGAAGTGGCTTCTCTAACCCCAGTAAATGCAATGTTTTGTGAAACTGCTTATATGTTTATTTTATTCACATGATTTCTTAGTCAATGTGAGGTTCTGTCTCACATTGAATTTGTACGATTTCTTTGACTAACCCAAACATCCCGAAGAAAAGTTCCTATTTGTTTCCTTCTCCCTAACCCTAATGCACGTCCGCAAATGGAGCATGACCAAAAAACTGACAAAAAACCCTAACATCAGGACCAATCAGTAAAGCTTATGAGACTTGCGTCTTTGTGTGAGGGGAAGGCGTTCGGGCCTTTTGAAGGCAGGATATGCTGGGTTCCTGTCCACTCCCAAACAACCTCTCGGCGCAGCACTTGACGGTGCTGGATATCACCATGTTCCCGGTTTATTTGGATCACGCAACAGCTTTTGATCCTGATCCTTCCCCTTGCTGACTCCCATCCTGAAATAGTGCTCTTGTGTTGCACGATCCGGCCTGCTGAACTGATGCCATTCATAAGCAATAACAAGAGCTGGATACATGAGGTCTGGAGAATCTTTAATGATGATCAGGGATACATGGCTACAGCCTCATACACTAAATCAATTAGAATATGTGTATATATTTAGTACATTCCACATAACTTAATTATAACACACTTTGTACAGTTCTACAGCACATCAGGGAGTGAATCTTAGTTAATGAAAAGCCATGTGGGAATCTCTACTGTTGGATCCAACTTACATAAACTGTCTATGCAGTGACAAATGTACTGTAGCATACCGCTAGTAGGGGGCCCTACAGTTTGTTATACAACTGCATATCATGAATTAAAGATGTTCTTTCAGGCACGCATAAAGTAGCCTACACACTATTGATACAAGGCAGATGTAGGAATACACTATTACTGTAGGTATTAAGTGTGAGAAATGAAAAAAAAACACATTGATGAAGCTTAATTAAACTGATATCAACGTAGAATTCAAGACAAACAAGAAGATTTACTTATTTGACTTGATATTACAATATGAAAAATATCTTTCTGGCAGGAAAACATACATCTACTCTATTAATATTTTCATAACCATATATGCCTGTTGATATAGTGTGAAGTAAAGATAATACAGTAATGAACAGTTTAATGTTGAAATGCTTGATCGTGACTTTATCACATTACTTTATGATGGTTGTAACAAATAAGTGCGTTTACAGCCTGGACATATTTTGTTTACAGTCTTCACAGGGGTGGCCGACATCTGGATATACATTTAAGTGTTTCTCCTTAAAAATATGTGGCTTCCTTAATTGCACTTTCTAATTAATGTTTTCTTGAAGCATTCTTCTATTAAATGCCAACATATTTCCTTTTGAGACTCAGTGGAATGGGGCCCGCACATCTGGCCCCGTCCTCAGTCTGTCTCCGTCCGTCCCCTGACAGTAGGGGATCTTCAGTGAGGAAACACTGCGTACACCGTGTTCTCTCCGTCTCCAGCCCTCCTCTCTGTTTGCATGAGAACCAAACTGTACCTCTGTGGGACGGCACAGGCTTATCCCCCTGTGGTTTTTCAGACTCCAACTTGAATGGTTTTCATTTGTGATGCTATTTGGAAGGGAGAATTATTGGAGGTGCTGAATATACATGAGCCCCCTGATGTAACCCTTCACAGAGTTATATCAGGTCCCTCTTTGAGAGAAAGTAAAAAGTGGCCTGTGAATGGTTTTATTACGACATAGCTTGGCTAAATTTATGTGCATATTTACATATGAAGGCAGCGTCGCTTGATGTCCGACCGCACAGATACTGTGTCTGCAGCAATCAATCTGTTTTCAATAGTCGCCCCAAGTTTAAACACAACAACCAGGGGCAGGATCCCTGGAGTGGACGTTAGATCTGGAGAGTACATTCAGAACCGCGGTCAAAGTCTACTTTTTATTAACTTTTCTATTCTGTCTCTAAACACAGTGTTAAGTGTCCTCTGTGTGTGCCTATAGATAGTGTAAAGTCTATAAGGTATTACAAAAAATGATATCCTTTAACATTTTGCTTCCATTTGAGGGCGCTAAATAGTTTCACCTGCCACGAATACTACAGAGTGGCTTTATATATGCAGTGGGCATACAGACCCCCTGTAGATCAATTGTTATTCCTTCATTACAGTTCAGATTCACAGCTCTCTTGCTTGAGACAGAGCATGCTGTGTGGAAATAGGAAAGCTGATTGAATTATGATCCGAGTCATTCCTGTGGTCTTGTTGAAGGAGAATAATACCATTCACTTGGCTTGTAGAGATCAGTGGAAGCTGATGAAATGTCCTCAGGCTAAAATGAGCAACTTCGTTGAAACGCAGGCCACTACTATCTCTGACTTTGAGGCTTTAGACACACATATGTTAAACATATACGATTCTGAAGGTGACTTTGCAAGAAATGAGTGATATATTTGAAGTTTTCCTTTTGAACGGATTCAAAAAGAGTAATTTTTACTAGATGACAATGTTTCATGAGCATGATTCATTATGAAAACGATTAACACATAGCACAAAATGCAAATTAGTTACAAAATGTATTAGGAAATGCTTGACAAAATAGTCCATATTTAGTTATTTGTGCATGTATTATTTGAACTTTTACTACTATAATTTAGTTAAAATATTTTAAGTTTGGTCATATTGTAATATTATTCAACTCATTTAGGCTGTTAAGGAACTTTCCTTCAACAATGACCGTCAATGACTTGTCTTCAATGGTCCGTGGGAAATGAGTTGTTGTTCCATCGTCACCTCACAGGTGACTTTGGATTCGCTTCAGCGCTCAGCGGAGGAGCCTGCAGGAGTCTGTGGGAACGATTCTGTGTTTGGATGACACTGACAGCGATAGTTAGCAGGGTGCCTGTCATCCAGTTAAATCCACATCGTGCTGACGAGGCCAGGCGTGCATGAGATGCGAGTGTGTGGAGAACCGCACGCATCGACGTACACACGGGCAAACAAAAACACAAGCAAGCACACAAACATACATCAGGGGACGTCTGACTGAGGGTCCAGCTCCCTCCAGTGTTGTCCCAGTTGCCGTTCACTTGGGTCACACAGCTGCAAGCTCAGCCAGGCACACGGCTGCAAAAAGACGAGGAGGGTGGGGATATGGAAACAGGGAGAGGTTGACAGGGGAGAAATACATTTTCTTTGGGAGAAGAAGAGAAATGTGAGAGAATACAGAAAGAGGTGATATTAATAATAAACAACGAGATAATCATCCTGATTCTTTCATATTTCAAAGACTGCGCAAGGGGATTTTATTAGTAGTTCCCAAAATAAATGAAGCAATAAAATAGCTTATTATTTGTTTTGATTCATCCATCACACTGTTATTTTGCTCTAAAATATATTCTCAAAGTTATTTTTCATTGTGGATTGTCTTTGTCATTTGCTTAAAAGAAGCACAGCCTTCATTTAGAAACTGTATTTACTTATAGCACAGACAATGCCTTATAAACAGCTTTTGCTTTGCACTGATATTAATTTCTTGGGCCAGGACTCTCTTGAAAAAGAGATTTTTAATCTCAATGAGACCTATCCTGGTTAAATAAAGGTAAAATAAATAAATAATGTACTGCTCAGACACTGCCAACTTCTTAGTGATGTGCCAAAACCATTTTTGTTATGACATTGAAAATTGTAGCATATTAAAGATCATCAGATGCCACAGCTTGCAGTTTCCACCCCACTGCTTTGCCAATTTGGTGTTTTAGACAACTTCACAGCACATACAGTAGATTTTTCATTTTTCTCTGCAATGACAGTCGTTTGATGGATTTCAGGGCAGTATGTACCCTGGTGGGATGTCAACACTCCACAGCTGAGTGACTCAGATTGGACATAGAGATACACATAGAGGATCAACAGCAACTACGACAGCTGAGCAGTCCACAGTTCGCTAAAGTAACACAGGCACGTGAACATGGACAGATGGCACTGAACTCTGTAACATTTTGTCCTGGGACGTGATCCAGCCGACAGTGTATTTATCACAGGTGTCATGCAAAGTGGCAGACATGTGTGTTTTGGATAGTCGTTTGAGTATCACTAAAGATACTTTGTATGTAAACACATCATGCTTTACCCTGTTTTACTTTAGGTGATGTGTATTTACAGTATTAAACCCGACCAAAAATGATGCGCAGTCAAACAGCTTTCCCTTCAAAGATTGTGGTTAACTAGGTGACCCGTATAGTCAGCGCTTTGACACAGCTAATAAAAAGTCCACAGCTTTTTAACACTGCATGGCCAATTGCGTCCACCTTTGACCTTTTGAAGAGCATCCACAGAGCCATTAGTGAGACCACTTAAATACATCCTGAGAGTATAATCCCTTAACAGCCATAGCAGAGAAACTCCTGAACACATGTTTGCACTGAAACACAGATGGGAATCATATGACGTAGAACATACTGTTATTTCTTCTTAGGTGGGTGTGGGGTTGAGGGATGAATTTAGCATGACAGGGGTTCACCACACTGAGATATTCCCCTAACACACTCCTCTGGGTCTCTGCTCTACAGTATTTTCACAGTAAATTTAACCAGGACATTCTCCCTGTTATAGGACAAGGTAAATCTTTACATTATGGCCTGAAGCTGGTAGACTTCTGCTGAATTACAGCCTGGTGCCAGATGGTCCCCAAGCTTGTTAAATGCAATTCACTGCACACTGCACCATTAGCTACAGGACTGCTTGTCCTGCTGTAAACTGCTATTAAGTGCAGTGAAGGCTACTGTAAGTGAACTCGTATCACTTTGTATCAACTGAAATTAATTTGAAATTAAGCATTAAAGTGGTCCTTTGTGTTATCTCAAGAAAAGAAATGAAGGCAAGTGAGGAGAAGATCCTGTCTTATTTTCGCAATGAAAACATTTTAGCAAGTCACACAGGAATGTAAGTAGGAATAACTTGCATAATGATTTAAAGGACAATCATTGATCAAGTAAGGGGTGGGAATTAATAAGCATTTGCTTCCTCCTTCTCCCTTTCGGAAATATATGATTTATTATTCATAAGAAAACTTTTTTTGTTGAATATATAAATATTATCATGAATGTGGATAAATACTGTATTTTAACAATACGTTATTCTGTTTTTCACATTTGTTATTGTTTATTTTTTTATCTGTTCTAATCTATAAAGATTGAAATTAAATGAATAAAATGAAGATACTAAAACCTAGCAAAGGAGATCCTTCATCAAGGGACTAATTAAATGTCTTACTTAAGGGATACAGAACAGGGGAAGAGATGTTTATGTTTCCTGCAATGCAAATCATAAACAACATCTCTGCCAACATTTAATGGTATGACAGACATTTTTCTCTCTACCCTTCATTCATGTGCTTCTTTTCTTCAGATTTAGGGAAAACAACGTCAGTAAATAAACAAACCACATAATAACACCATGAATGGCCTTGTCACTTACAGTACACTTGCAGTTCTCCTGGATGTGTGTTATGTGACTTCCCTTGTTTGTTCAGACAGTGTTGGTAACATGTGTGAGAACATAAGTACAGTAGGAGACATGACGCGTGTATAGCAATATGATCACTATTGATTGGTTGGCTTGGGTCACATGGATATGGGCGGCATTCATTATAATCCTGTTCACCTGCGTGAGGTGTGTTTGTGTGGAAGAGAGGGTGACACTGACACAGGTTCGTTGTACTTTTTGTTGACCGCAAGTTTAATGATTGCTTTGATTATTAAAACAATGTCTAAGGATAATAAGTTGATCATCCCAGTTTTCATTAAATTATATTTCAACAGAGTTTTGATCTCAAGGGGGGTTTTTGGTAGCGTGTCACACAATAGCAAACAGGCCCGGCCTCAGCCTCTCAGCGACTTTGTTTTTTTCCTGCTGTCACTATAAGTACTACTTGTGTGGCAGAAAAAGAAACTCCCTTTGGTTAGCAGTATCTGTAAATAGACATACAGTATCTATGATGTCAACCATTTAGATATCTAACGACAAGTATTAATAGGATATAGGCCATGAATGTTTTTCCCAACTTAAACTTCAGTCAATTTGAGAAGAAGAGAAAATAAAAAAGGGAAAATTAAATGTTTAAATGACCAACCGGGAAAAAAAGGATTGTTTGGTATACATTTTTAATGAAGTGCTCCTGACATGATGGGTGTTAACAGGCCCAGTGAAAGCAATTCTGTGCAAGATTACTGACATGACGCTGAACCGATCCAAAACATAACACTGCTTTATGATTGTGATCAGTAATTGTTAGAAACTGAACTGAGTGCACCCTCAATTCCACAGCTACAAGATAAAATAGATCACAGTGTGTTGACTTCGAGGGTGTCTGCTTACATAAACCCAACACAATTGTATATACATGTAAAACCTACATTGCTATGAATCTAATATTTTTCTATAAATATTCGTATTCTTCCAGAGGTAAAATTAGAATCTCCTTTTTAAAGGCTCTTTATGGTTTTTAGTTGACATACTGCAGACATTTAGTTTTTGCTCTGAATGTATAACTTAATGGCACCAAATATTACATCAAATCATTTGTAGTGATAAGGGCCAATGAGCAAAGGAATTGTGAATTTCGCACGAAGATGGCCTCGAACTTGGTCAAAAGCCAAGCAACAGCCGAAGCAAGTACGATGCCTATAGACCACACGATGGAACCCGAACCACACACGAAAATATGGTCGTAGACTTTACTGATGATTTAGAATTAATCCAGACTCAACCTAAGAGCGTGTGCCTCTTCGGGGGGTGCTAACATTTAAACATACACTTTATTCTTTAATTTCTCCGTCTTTATATGTAGATTAGAAGATATTACTTATCTCCGTCATGTTGTTTCCATAGCAACTACAACTTCCGTTCAACAGCGTAAACTCGCCTTCAAAATAAAAGCATCTAAATAAAACAGGAAGTTAACCTAAATTCAATTTATTTATAATATGTTTACATGATTTTGTTGTGCAATAAATGCAATTTCGGTGTCATCATACTATAATACGATGGCTACACACGACGGCATTGTGAGGCATAGCAACAACAACTTCCTGTCAACAGCGTAAACTCGCCTTAAAAATAAAAGCATGCCAAATTAGACTTAAGACATACAACTGCAACCAAAGTAACAAACACAATGCAACATCCTTTTCAATTTCAAAGAACACAAATTGGGTTATTTACAGGTGTTGTTTTGTGTGGTATTAGGGTTAGGGTCATCGCTGTCATTGATGCGTTTTGCACCCCGGGCCGTTGTTTTGATATTCCGCTGAAGTATACAATGTGACGTAATAACTCTTTTTTTTTTTTTTTTCGAGGGAAGGGTTGGCGGTCAGAGGGCCTAGGTATAAAAGTCACGGCTCGCCACTGCATCTGTGTAACACAATCCGTAAACTCAATAACCCAAAATATCACTTACCAAAAAGATGGATTAAATGCAGACAGAGAAGCGACAAATAAAGGCAGAACTGTCAACCTTGATAGCAGTTTAATCCGGGTGTGGGTGGCTTACTTTTGCTTACACCTTAACCAGCAGCAAAAGCTCTTTAAACATTAGTAGATTAATTACAACCCTCATGACACAGCAGGCTTACTGAAACTGACGAACCTACTTAATCACAGTTTAAAAGTGTATAGGGATTGTGAACACTCTATTTGAATTGTTGCATACAATACCACTAAACTAAATGATCTGTCAAGGCATGATTTTAAAAACAAGCTCTAAGTAGTGGTGAAATAATTTATTTGCTGTAAGGAGCTATAAAACCTGAGCAAAAACTCAGTTTCCTATTATTTTGCTGCCTCTAATGACCTGGAAAATCTATTGCCGAATAAGGTCATACTATGGAGAACAAGTTGCTAGCATCATGAACAATGGCCCAATTATGTTTTTTATTACACATATTACCACAGAATGAGCTATGGAGAGAGGCATGCTGATTTTCAGGTACACTTTGAGAAAGATATGTTGCTCTATCTGCTTGAAACAGACAATTCAACAGAGTTGAGATGGCGCCTTTACAGGAAACTGTCATTTTCATTGTGCCTCTTGGACATTGTGTTCCACTGAATTGGACACACATCATACGAGTGCCAGTCAGAGCATAGCACCCACAGTTATGACTGCATATCCAGAGGTATTGCCAGTGCTCAATCGTCTCTTTGTGCTTTGAGAACACAGTAGCTGAGAACAAACAACAGCAGAACCGTGAGGAAACAGTCAAAGGGCTCTGTGCTGTTCAGTCCCCTTCATTTGTTAGCCAAGATGGGACACTCTCAGTCGCGTCCCAGTGCATGTGTGCCCATCGGGGCTTTGCCACCATCTCCAAGGACGGTGTGCGCCCTCCGCCTGGCCGAACCGCCCCATCGATTCTGCTGCCACTACCAGCACTTCAGCTATCCTGAGAGAGCTATGAGCTACTCGCCACCTTACTCACCGAGTCTGTTCAAGAAGCCAGATCGGCGGTAAGTGGGGGAAAGTCAGAGTTTATCTTGTGTGCGAGAAGACATCTGCCATGACAGTGATGAGTGTCAGTGACAAATGTGCACATTAAAGACAGTTCAGGAGAAGATGGATGTTAAACGGCAATGTGTCAGCGTCTGAATGATGTAGAGTGGTGGGTGGAGTATTTGTCACGAAATGGCTGGATTACAATTCATGCATGGCAGCGGTGAAACTGTTTTCCATCATGTTCAATCTTGCCAAATAGAGAACTAAACAGGACAGGAAATGAAGCTGTAACATCTCTGCTTCTGTGTTTAACAAGCTGCTATGTCACTGAATATCATATTTTCTCTCAAATAACCTTGATGATCATGTTGTTGAAAGACAACTTTTGCATCTCTAATGATTGCTGGCTGCAGGATTGAAAGCAGGCTGCCCTTGAATAACAATGCCAGTCCTGTCAACATCCTCTGCATGCACTTAATGTTTGATACACCTATCACATGAGGTTATACATGCAATCCAAGGGCAGGAATTGACAGCCTGTTACATTTATTGAAAAACCTCAGGAGCAAGACCAAGGCCATGTGCCTCGATTCACTCAGGAGACTTATAGGTGATGTGATAATAATGAGTGCCTCTGGGTGTCCTCGTGTGTGTATAGTGTTCAGTATTCATTGGTTGTTACCGCTCCTGTTGCCCTCACCGACAGCTTCCTCTGAGACGGCCTCTGGCTGCAGGTTATGGCAGGGCTGCGTGTTCTCAGGACACACTCTCATACACGCCATGTATTCCTAATTCTGAGAGCGCATGTGGGACACTTGCAGTAAAAAGAAAAGGAAACCATCATCACAATTTGATGACCAGTGTCTTTGTTTTTGAGCTATAATGTGTTCATGTTGAATTTGTTGTGTCAAAACCCTCAACATCTGCTCACAACAAAAGCTGAGACATTGGCTGCATGTCTTTGCTTCGTTTCTCTTCAGCCAATGGTGCAGATGAATCACAGTATTATAAAGGCTCCTGGGATATAAATTGTGGCCCATCGCCTAGCCCTGCAGTGACTCACAGGATTGGGCACGTTCCCTCCATGGTCGGGCAGAATGAGTTTCTCAGAAATCTAAAGGGCTTTATTTCCTGAAAAGACGGCGTAGGTCACAGTGTGGCACTGGCCAAGCTATGAGATACAGATACTAATTGCTTATGTTCTGTGAAAATGTCCGACACTTGCTAGGATTTTTGTTGGAGCAATATTTAAACTGTAAATAGAGCAGGTAGAAAGATTGTGTACATTCTAGTTTACACTGTCTTCTTACAACATGTGGCTTATTAGGTATGTTTTACTTGTACCGTGCATGAAGGCTCCCCACTGTCTGTAGTTTCTTTCTGTGCATCTCAGCAGAGCCAAAGGCAATCGGTGTGACTTCCCCTTCCTAAGTGGGACTATCACAGCAGGGTAAGGTAATTCACCAGCCTCTCATCGCCAGAGCAGAGCTTGATATTAAACCTGGCAGCTGTACTTTCACAGTACAAAATCTGAGACGACAGGCACTATGGGGCCTAATGCACAGTCCATGTGCTTTCTGCTTAGGCTTGTTAGGCCTACTAAAAGTCAGCCTTTCCACTCTAATTATTTTGTTACACAACGGAACACTCCAAAAATGTGGTACAACATAGTTTGCTCGAGAAAGAGTCAGAAAGATGCAGGCTTTTGGTCATTTGATGTTCGTGTTTAATGTTTCTGTGTGGTGTGACCTTTAGGAAATGCGCAAAACATGTATTTGTGTTATGAAATCTATAATTCAATATATCCAATAATTGTGTATTTAGAGTCTATGGGTTACGCAATTAACCACATTTAATGGCTACTATTCTCTGCGGACCCACTCAGCAGAGAATTTCCATAAACGTTCATTTGAGCAGCGGGTAATATTCTACATGTTGTTGGTGCTTTGGAAGAAAACAATGTTGTGCAACAGAGGCTCTCTAATAGCAATTTAATTGGATTATTATCAGTATTGGATCAGATAATCGTAAAAGCAAAATGGAACGTAATATGACAGCTAAGAGGCGCCGAGCAATTATATTAAAGCTAATAAAACCTGCATGAACGCCTCACTGAAAACAACATCTATTGCTCCATAGAGCTGCCAATACTCAGTGGAAATTCCTGTGAAAAGAAAGATAACAGCAGTTATGTATTTTCCCAGAGGTCGGTTTCTACTACAAATGGTTGATAACAGTCTGCAGAATGCTCATTAATGTTGCAAGTTCAATAGACTATGTGAATATGAAGATCTCATACAAAAAGAGAACAGTGCTTTATGTTTTGCGTAGGTCTTGTATGCCCTCCAAATCAATGGATATTGAAACTGTATACTATATGTGGTGGTATATATATATATATCTGTGTTACCCAGAAAAGTCCTAAATTGCTTTGTTGCTATTCCACACATTAGGGTGATCTAGAATTTCAAATCAAATCAAATCAAGTTTTATTTATATAGCACATTTTTAAACGATTTTTGGTCGAGCCATACATACATACATATACGTACATATGTACATATGTACATATAATAAAAATACCCTTCACTAAAGACACTTTACATCAATGAATTTGATAAAAAAAAAAAAACTAAAAAAACAAGCCTTACGCTAAAAACATGTGAACACTGTTAATGAATAAATAAAAGAACGAGTCTACATTGCCCATTGAAAATGTTCCATAATTGTCCAAGCTATAAAAACAACCTGGATTTTTTTTTATGTCTGAAGGCAGGAAAAGGTGACGGAAAATTCCGTCGGTAACACTGTGTCCAGGAACAGCCTATAGTCATTAATAACTTCCCCAACGGGCCGGTGTATTCTGCAGGTCTACCAGTAGAGACCGATAGAGGTCAGACATAGACTGAGGGGAAATGTACCAGGAGAGCGTGGAAAAGTACATTTGCAGAGTACCGTGTGCAGCATACAGACAGTAACAAACAACAGTAAAGTGATGGGAACAAATGTATTTGATTGCTACAACAACAGTGTAAGTAATAAGCATAGTTTGCAAACGTTTTCTGAGTTGTGAAACTGTACACCAGGCAAATACAAAACTATTAAACTAATCCTTTTAGATTGCACACAATCGCTTCTATGACAAGTTCATTGATTCCCGTGAACATCAGATGATACAAATTATTGCAGCATGCATCATCTCGGTTGACATATTGACTTCTGTAGGCAATATACGAGTGACCTATTCATGCAGACCATGTAATTACATTTGTGTTGGAGGTTGTTATGATGTTGTTTGTTGCATCGAATATGTTTACGTCTTGTGGGTTAACCGTTAACCGTTAACTGCAGAAACCAATGTGGCAATGGCAGAGGAAAAGTTCATAAGCAGGGCATAAGGGATGGTGCGTTCAAATGCTCCCCGTCAACTCGTTCTTTCAAGCGTCGATGTTGTTTACTAATAATATATCTTATGCAACTTCATGGTACCGTTGTCATGGCCTGAAAAAAAATGGAAAGATACTTAGAGTTGACTGTTAACACTTTATATTATTATATGTTTTGTAATTATTATTAATAATTCTTTATTTTGTTGTCTTGATTAGTTGTTGATCAATCCTCAGCTGTCAATCAAACCCTTATATCTATAGATAAATATAATATATATCTCATTTTAGAAATATCCCTTTTTATATGTATAATCTGTAGTATTTGTTAACACAGTGATGGAAACTCTATTTTAAATAAGATTGTATGGGCTCAGAACAGTCTCATAATACACACATGCACACAGAAGAATTCAAACTTGTATTACATGATCCGCAAAAGGATTCACACTTGTATTTCCGGATCCACACTTGTGTTTTTCAATGCACACACAAATGTGTTCCGTTTCATATACATGTAAATAAAATCCAAATACAGAAAAAAGTTTTAAATGTGTATTTTTGATCCACACATATTTGTTTTCCGTTTAAAACCTCTGAACCTGCAAACACAAACAGCTTTCTGTGCTTGGATCGCTGTGCATTCGTGTGTGGGTTTTTTGAGACTCCCCTGACGTCCAGCCGATTCGTACTTGTAATTTTTTCTATCTATAGCCAATCAGATGTCTCCTCTAATCTAAGCCAATCACATGAGCGCGCCCCCACGAGGTTAGATTTCTTGCGTTCATGACGTAGCGCTTCATGTACGCATTTTGCGCAGTCCGGAGCTGACAGGTCCATGGAGCTAATCTCAGGACACCTCCACTCTCAGTACATTGTTACAGCGCCACTTTCCGAACCATTGATGAATGCTTGTGTGTACACAAAAACGGCGGGCAAAACCGTTTTAAATTTGTGTTTCCTGTATGGCGAATACAGCTGCTTTATTTATGTCTGTATGAAGTTGTTGTGAGTGTGGAGGGAGCAGCTACAGGTTAGCTTAGCCTAATCGATCAGTGCACTACGAAGCCAGTGCTAGACAGTGAACTGTCAACGGGGGGAGCCCCGCCGGTCATTATCGGCCGATATTCACTCTAAATAGTTTGATCGGTGCTCTCTATAAAGGCTGATCAGGAGAGCTGGATCTGATCGATATGGACATAAACGCGAGTGAAGTGTAACCGGACGCGAGAGAGAGATCAGATCAGCTGCTGAGTCTGACGGAGACACGCAGCACTGCATGATCACCTGATGCTCCGCCCTATGTTTAGCGAGCTGACCGGACAGCGCAAAATGCGTAAGTGTCATGAATGCAAGAAATCTACCCTCGTGGCAGCGCGCTCATGTGATTGGCTTAGACTGGAGGAGACATCTGATTAGCTATAGATGATAGAAATTACAAGTACGAATCGGCTGACCGTCAGGGGAGTCTAAAAAAAAACACACACGAATGCACAGCGATCCATGCACAGAAAGCGGTTTGTGTTTGTAGGTTCAGAGGATTTAAACGGAAAACAAATATTTGTGGATCAAAAATACATATGTAAAACTTTTTTCTGTGTTTGGATTGTATTTACATGTATATGAAACGGAACACATTTGTGTGTGCATTGAAAAACACAAGTGTGGATCATTTTGCGGATCATGAAATACAAGTGTGAATCCTTCTGTGTGCATGTGTGTATTATGAGACTGTTCCGAGCCCATAAGATTTTAATTAATGACAAAAATAGTTCCGAATTAAAGTTTCAATTAAAGTAAAAGCATAAAGCTCAAGTAATGGCAGTACTCTTGTAGCATCTGAGTTGTGTGTCAACAACATATATGGTAAAATCAAACGCCCACACTATTAGTCTTCAAACAAAGCAGTTCTCTTAAAATTAATGCATTAAATTAGTTGTAGGTTGTATACTATATTGCATCAAATGATATGGTTTTACATGTATGTGTTAGGCCTACATGTAATCTGTTTTCTGCATTATATCATAAGCACAATAGAAAAATCACCTCTAGTAGCCTCCACAGAGTAAAAGTAAAATAAAGTAAAAGTCTCCAAATAACCAAATGTTTCCAGAATCAGCCTTTTGAATACTAGAGGAACTGAATCAAACTAATCTTAATTTATGTTAATCTCCCATGGATTTGTGTGAGAAGTTAATGTGGCATGTTTTTATAAAGGTCCGGGTCCTGAATGTAGTTTTTCCTACGGCACTCAAAGGCACCTTACTATCCGACCCGCCAACCCTGACTAAAATATGCACGCGTCAGATGACGTCAGATGGCAAGTCATACAAATATCAGCCGGTGGCAGAAATAGCATCAGACAGTCGCTTGTTTTTACCGGCGAAGCTCACACCCGACACAGCACAGCACTGCGCCTAAACAGCAGCAGCAAGTTAGTGCATCGATACTATTGACGAAACTATTCCGGATATCACTTAGGTGACCAACCAGTCGCAAACCTGGCGAGAAGCGTAATCCAAACGAGTCTGGTACTCAACATGAGCACGGAGATGTTCAGTAAAACCGACATGGAGGTGGCCGTGTATCAGCTGCACAACTTCTCCATCTCCTTCTTCTCCTCGTTTGTGGGAGGAGATGTTGTATCGGTCAAACTTGACAACAGGTAAATATCTGACACAGCCGCAATAACTTAGAAAATACATTATTTATAATTAATGCGTTAGATTAGTTATAAATCGGATAATTAACTTACTCAAACTTTACTGCAGGCCTCCAACTAACGGTACTGTATTTTCATAAAGCGGATCAAAACACATCGTGTGCAATGTGTGATGAAGTTTTTATTTACAAAATGCCTTAATGCCCTGTGCCCAAATATATTTCTCTCTGCTGCTATTTGCTTGGACTTTGAACATATTTTGCCAAACTACTGTCTCACCTAACAATATGTGTGCTCGTTATCACCTAAAAAGCTATTTTAACCTCAAAGCAATACACTTGCAGTTTATATTAAAAACAAATATAATAATACATAAAAATGAATTTCATGGAAGCAGGTTGAACAGTTTTCCTTTCTGTTTTGCACACTTTCTGTTTTACTCCCAGAGGCCTGCTATCTGGGTGAAACAGCAACATTTCTTTGTTTTCTTAAAAGTTTTGTGTTGAGTGTTTTCAATGAGTGAGGCAGTTGTGGCTTTGAACTTTTCATTTATGGCTCTTTTTTTTCTCTCTCTGCAGTGCCTCTGGTGCTAGCGTTGTGGCCATCGACAACAAGATTGAACAGGCGATGGTAAGCCCAGATAACAAACACACACACCAGACAAACACTTGAGAATGGGTTGCAATATACTATACTATACTATACAATACATGTATATATTTAGTGTTCAAATCCTAGTTCATAGATTGGATTTTGTCCTGAAAGAAACTGTTATGTTTATCAGAGCAGTTATAATACATGCTATACATTCTGCACAAAAGCAGCACTTGTTGAATGTTCTTGAAGAATACGGTTTATTATATTAAAATGACAACACAGAAAACAAGTGCAGAAAATGACAGCAATAAGTAAAAAAACAACAACTGATTGATAACATTGTTGCAGCACAAAATAATTAAAAACACTCTTGATTCAAAGGCTTTTATGCCAGTAAATGAAAAAATATGATATACAGAAATTATCTGACAGCAAACGCCATATATTTTTAGCATGGATTACCTGCAAAGCCAAGCACATCAGCCTCAACATTTCCTCATGTTTTTATATCAAAACTGATCCAACTATTTTTCTCTATTATGACAGGATCTTGTCAAGAACCACCTCATGTATGCCGTGCGAGAGGAGGTGGAGGTCCTCAAAGAGCAGATCAAAGAGCTGGCAGAGAAGAACAACCAGCTGGAGCGGGAGAACTACCTTCTGAAGAACCTGGCCAGTCCAGAGCAGATGGAGAAGTTCCAGTCCCGCATCCCCACAGACGTGCTGCTACCGCTGGACAACCTGAGCGCCCAGCTGACCCCAGACCAGCATCTGCCCTGTACTCGCATCGCTGGCTCTGCTGTATAAGTGGCTCTGCTTTGGGGCGGGCAGAGCCACCGTCTCTTTACAATAATGGACCTCCATTTGAACCTAATCGTTAAGAAATTGCTGCCACCGACAACCCTTCGTGAAAATGAAGGGCGAAGCACCGGGGCTGTAAACGATCGATGGGACACAAAAGGACACTGATCAGCACAACACAGAACTTGAGATGCTCTGTCTGGTGTGCCAGTCAGGCCCGCTCTCTGATACCTTCAAACTCTTTGTCGTAGTCTCTCTATGTAGACAAAAGCGCTAAGAATAGAGAGGGCTGACGCTTGCTTTCAGACGGCAGGGTGGGCTTTCCCTGCCTAGCCGAAACCCTTCCTACAAACACCCTTTGCTCTAGCAATTGGGAGTGAAGAGGTGTGGATTGGGCTAGCCCTGCAGGTGCTAACTTGAAAAGGTGTTGGGGAAGAGACCCAACCTGAGACGGTCCTCCATGTGTCAACAAGAAGAGCCACATCAGGTGGATTCAGATCTAAAAAACACAAGTTTGAAGGACTCCCAACCGCATATTTCAGCCCCTTAACAGGGACCTTTCTTGTGCCTAAAATGTGTTGCTCATGTATTCATGTACATCTAAGCATAACAAGAATAATCAACAGGATAAGCTAAGAGGTGGAGGTTAATGCAGTATAGCCTGTTAGAGCTGGTGGACCGCTGCAGTACACTGAATATACTGTAATAATTCATGAAATATAATCTTGTATTGCCTGCAGTTGGGGCTTGCTGCTTATGGGGGAAATGTAATTCTGCAATATCTTCTGTTTTTGTTTGTGATTCCGAACAAAAATCAGTGGTTTCTAAAAAGGCACTGTACAGATTTATTTTGTAATACTGGACAGGAATATCTGCCCACCATGTACGCCTAGCTCTTCACAGCAAAAGATAAATGTAACTGCAATGTACCTAAAGTTGAAACGTCCAGGAGGAAGAGCAGTGGAGATGGTGAGCAACCACAAGAGCCAGCAGATGCACTCCTGATTTTAGCAGCGTCGTCCAGTATCTGGTCTGTTTCTTACGTTCTCGCTCGGATGCCAACTTGAAAACAATGGCATGACAACAGTGCCTGTTCGTAGTAAGAGAGGAACACATTTCCTCAAAGAGCTCTGTTATTGTTGTGTTCTAGCTACCAAAGACTTTTTGCCTTCTTTTTTTTGGTCTTGCAACAGAAGCCAAGCAACCAGGACCATGTGTACAACGTCACAGGGAGAAGTGTTGTTTGTACCTAATGCTAAAGTGTATACGTGTTTTGTAAAGATAACGGTATTGTTGCTGTAAAGTATCCTTAAAAAGTTCTTCACTATGGTGTTTGGATACAACTGCACATTTGCAATAAACCTTGTGTTTACATTATACATTACGTTGACGCATGTTGTCTTTTTGTTCCTCAACTGTGCCCACATAGTGTGTGTGGTCCAAAGAAATGAAAGCTTTATGATGTGTATGTTACAACATTACAAACTCAGTGCAGGAAAGACCTTCTAATGATCTATCTAATGTTTTAATTTGACCTTATTATAAATACACAGTAACTACCTCCTACCTAAAGAGCCCACTGTTTAAAAGGGAGATTTAATGAATGCTAGGACAGATTTCTGCAGAAGCTTTATCAGGGGAAAACCACTGACTCCAGACCTTATTTTTTTTCCTTTTCCCTTATGGTGGTATATTTGAGGTTAGATATTGTGTCTGCAGTAGACCAATGTATTCATTGGAAATCCAGTCAGGGAAGACCGATGAGACTGCAATAACAACCATGATGATTCGATTTTCTGGTGCGGAAAGTATTGCAAAATACCCCTTTCTTTAATTTCAGACTCAACATCACATTCTCTGTGCGCAAAACTCAACTCTTGAAAGTTATCTTAGACATGATGTCACAGGTCAGGTCAGGCTTGGATTTGTAAAATGGATCACATGTTGTAGATAGGCATGAGGCTCTTCTGGTTAAAAGATAATTTAAACATAGAAAATATATTTTGTTGTTGACTTATGTGAAAAACACACACACTAAAGTAAACAAACTTTTTTCCATAGTCAAAAAAGCATGTGACCACTAATGACAGTGAAGTAATAATAGATGGTTGCCAGATGATTGGAATGAGAGTGAGAAAACAGTTTGTCCCCGTTTGGTTTCCCTTCAGACGGACTGGCAGCCAGTCAGTTCTGCCTGAGTGTAACTGGATATGCTGCGGCTTCCCTGGTGGAGCAGGCTCTCATCCATCCTTCGCTGAGAGCAGAGTCTCAGCCAGGCCTTAAAACCACCACCACATATCAAAAAGCACCATCGTAAACATGGTGTCTTCCCCTGTTGCTCACTTTTACTGCTCCCTCCTGGTGTTTTGTGTCAAAACAACCGATTGTATGTGTTCAATAAGGCTGCTATAAAATGCTTGCTGCATTGAATTAGAGGCAGGCAGGATGGTCAGCGTATTGACTTAGAAAGACATTTGTTTAATGTAGAGGAGAGTGACAGGCGTTTATTGGCTCTTTTGCACAAGATAATTTCAGTCAGTCTTTATCCAGACACCTGAATACCTTGTGCGTGCCAAGAAAAAGAGGCTGCAGGGTCTTATAAACAGAAAGTTGTAGTGCAGCTTTATTATGCTTGTGCTAATAGCTAATGCAGCTTCAAAGACAGTGGAAAATATGATCTGGGTTGCACAGCTAGCATGTACATGCCACAAAATAGAGGCTCACCAACACACTGAAGACAATTAAGGCTTCGAGTTGATTTTGTGTTTTGCTTTAACACGTGTCCTGTCATTCTATATTTGGAGAGGTTAAGGAACAGTGTGTTCATGAATAACTGAGTGCATGTGGCTTTTTATTTAAAACTGTCATGTTGGAGCCCCATCAGGAAAATGGGACGTAGTTGGCAACGCCTTGTCCCCTTCAGTTAACTCTCATATTAAAGTTGTTTTTGAGGTCATAGTCTTATATCTTATATAGGTCCACACTATTTTGGTTGTACTATTCTTACCACACTATAACATTTAAACACAACACTTCAAACCATATTTTCTTAATCATATAAGCCCATTTTCAACATGTTTTGCTCAGTATCCTCAATCAAACATTGATCTCAACCCTAGTAAAAAGCTCACTAGCTAATGTACAAGATGTGTTCACATTCATTCATTTGTTAACGTCTGAACACATGCACCCATTTCTGGTTACTGCCGGATTTTCTTGAAAGCAAAAAAACAGAAGATCTGACTTCACATTAAGTTAAATATTAAACGTGTGGGAGGAGCCCTAGGTGTGGAAATAAACTCTAGATTGGAGCTTACTTGAAACCAGGCAGCCAAGAGAGGAGTCTTTGTTGGATTACTAGTGTTATGCAATGAAAACAAATAGAACATCTGTGTCGGATGGAAATTCAGGGGTTGTGCTGGGATAAGCCAGCCCTGCCTTAATGTGGTTGGGATCGCATGCAGGGGAATAATTTGGTCTGACTGCTTTTCACGGAGACATACACAACTTGTGTGTTCTTTTGAATGTCGGTGTATTTATCATGTCAACATTAAAGCAAGAGCTGAGTGAAACAAATGTCAGAGTTGAGCCATTGACTATACTCTAATGCAATGTCCTGCATTGCTCATTTCCTCTAATGCGAAGTTGCTCGGCTTTTTCCAAATAACCCTGTCAATAGAATTGTTTATGACACATGGTTTTATAACATGAAAAAGGGTCCATGATTACTCGCTCAATAAGTAAACTTATAGCTTCAGGGTCACAGCATGTTACACACTTAAAAACAAGACTTAATTGATTCTTTAACACTACTTATTTTATCTGCTGACAGGGCAATGTGACCTCTTTAAAGTCATAGACCTCTTAAGAAGAGAGGGTTAACGAACAAAACACAATGCACAAGTTCATGCAAGAGTTAGTTTCAGCACAGCCAGATTTATTTATTCATTGCTGCCTGTTTATGACTTCTTCACCCATTTGATGTTTAGCGGACACAATTCTTGCCTCTGTAACCTCCTCAGACAAACAGTGCACAGACACGTTGTTGCACCACAGAACGAAGATGGATATGCCTTATCTTTCATAATCACACTTATCCTTGGCTAAGCCTTTGTGTATCTGATGTGGCTGTGTATCTTACATGTTTTATTCTATTTTTCCACATGATAGACCTAACAGGATCCTCAAAGTTGTCAACATTCTAAATGAGGTCAGAAGGTTTGTTTGTGTGTGGTTTTGGTGGAAAGATTGACGTATAAAAGTGCTCATTATGCCATGTTTTTACCAAACATACCCAAGTGTGAACGCAACAATAGTAGTTGGTTCCTCTCATTTTGTTGACATGATATTTGAATAATTCAACTTTTAATATACATTTCTTTGTTTGAAGGTCACAAATGATCCCTAATTTGAGACATCTCACATTTTAAATAAGTGGCATTGATAATACTTTTAGGAAGATGCACCGGATGAACCAGAACTACACGTAAGGGAGTATGTGGGTCAAGTGTCTGGAGTTTGTCACTCTTCTGGAAAAAACATGTGAAACTAAAATGTTTATTAAATGAGGGAAGAGCATGACCTTAATCCAAGCTGTCGGTTTGATTTATTATACTGACTAAAAATAGTCCAAAACAAACCAAAACATGAACAAGACATAAATTATGCATTTGTTCTGGACAGTTATTCTGTGACAAATTGTTGAATTTCCAACATTTCAAAATGTATGATATGGGGTCTTTTTTCCATGATCATAATAAAATGCATATTCAATATGATTTGGTTGTTTTTCAGAGAAATTGGACATAAGAGAGGAAAATGAAACAGCACTGCTGGAATCATAGCGGTTAGGGTGAAGGCTCCCTTGGGAACATCTTGTTTTTCTTCTGGATGATGGAAGCTGTGTTTGTATCCCAACGGATCAAAGCCTCTTTAGGAATGCAGCCTACCCAGGACATATTATTCATAAGGACAAAGGGTCAGGGGCCACTGGTTTCGGATTTACGGTGATACCCCGGTTCATGGCACCGCTGCACAGCAAGAGCCTGCACATAATTTAAAGCCCCGCTGGGTGACCACCACACAAGCATGTGACAACAAAGGGTCAAGAGGGAGATGGTTCAATACCTTGTGTAATAATGAAAGTGTACATGTTCCTTCATAACAGTGGACAACCATCACAAGCTTATTCCCATGACTGTTTCTGACATATCAAGACAATATTGAAGGGGATTTCCTGTAATATAGTCATTACATTTTAATGCTAGGATTTGTGTTTGAAAGTGTTTGTAAACCAAAGTGGCTCAATTGTACTCTTTAAGGGTAACTATGTAATGCAGATGTTTCAAGACTTGCAAAAAAAAAACCTGGACAGGCAGTCTCTTCATTTATATTTAACATATTTATATGCAATAAAATATGTAATAAAAATGCAAGTAAAATAGCAACAAATGAAAATGTTGCAGTGTTTTTTTGTAGCGATACTTTGGTTAAGACTGAGTTTATTGAACAGTTTACTGCGACATGTTTATGGTTACTTACTACCACGACAGCTATTTGAGTTTTTCAGGAGTCATGCAACCCTCCCTCTCTATTGTGGTCTATTTGTGTGACTGTGCCCTTTGTGTGGTAAACATCCCTCATCCTCTGTGCTCGTTGTTGCTTGAAGAGAACTTTCAGTGGGCTGCAGGAAGTTTAAGATGTAAACAAGGCAGGAAAGGAACTCCAGATAACCTTGGGAGTATATTTTTGTTTGTGTTATCTGATAGGGGGTTTCCCTTAAAGCCAACACAGACTAAAAAATTGATTAGTTAATTGCATGTTTTATGTGAAAAGCTTTGAAGATTAACTGTTACATATGAAAAGACCATTATAGGTAACCATCTGTCATGATCCTTGAGGTAGACAGGCTTTTAGATGATCACATTTGACAGCATCAATTGACACATTTGTTACATTTTAATGTGTGGCTTAAGAGGTATTGCTTCCCTCTTGTGCAGCATGAGCTGCTATAGCTTCTTGACATCAAAACAATGTTCCCAAATTCAGGTTTAACCTCTTTGTGCTGTTGGGTGGAGTTGGAAGGGAGTTGGCTAGATGGCCTTACAAGCAAGTCATGGCAGGACAGGGCACGCATATCAAAACAAGAACAGATGACGATAAAACCAGTATACTGTCACTGTTCCTTTTAGAGTTTGCATATTATTCCTTCCTTAGTTGTGATACATACGGTACGGAAAAACATAAACAAGCAAAAATAAATACAGGCAATGTCATGCAAAGCCAGCAGAGTAAATGCACAGCACTGTGGTAATGTGCACTTTGAACATTTGCTCTTCAACAATGTTCATTTGCCCGAGAAATACTAAGAAGTAGTTATCATGCTTCTCTGTAAGTGTCATCTCAACGTTATTTTTCCATCACACTTTATCAAGTACATTTTTTATGTGTGTCCGTCATTGTTACCTCAGCCAATGACGTTATTTTGAAATGCAATAGGCATTTTTCATGGAAAACAATTAGACTTGTCACTAAGCACCGGTGTTACAGATAACATGAACAATGGCCCTGTTTTTTGTTTCCCAGTAAGTCATGGCTGTGTGACAGCGTGTCTTATACAGGGGCTCACAAACAGAACTAATGAAGTGGAATGTATACATTTTAGTCGTATAACTGTGCTTTATAATTAATTTATCAAATCTAAATGGTATCCATTGAATGGCCAATGAAACTGGCGCAACTAAATGCAATGAAGTCGTTAGAGATGTGATTAATTACATCTGTGTTTTTCCTGGTATGAAATGTCTGCCATGAAAAGGGCGTACAGTCTGACAGTGGAGCATGTTTGAGAGCTCAAAATGGCAGCCACTTATTAAAAAAAATCATTAGCAAAAATATAAACAAACTAATCTTGGATTCCTGCATGAGGTAACAGTTATTGATAAGATTTCTATTTTATTTTTGTATTGTTTACAACATGTATCTGTATTTAAAAATAAACACAATAAACCATTGTTCTGTTTCAGACAGTACAGAGAAGTGTATTTTTGTCTTCAATGCATCACAGAGACAAATTGTCCATGTACGTTATACAAATATATGTTGAAATCAGTTAGACATGGAGTGAGGAAAACATTTTTACTTTATACAGTATAAGTGCTCAGCGTGTCATGTGATCTCTTGCTCTCATTGAGTTTGAAATTGTGCGCTCAGATGGTGGATGATCTTGTGAGCAGGCAACAGTTTCCACATTGGTTTCTTGGAAATTCACAAGGGAAATATTTTGAAAGGGGAAAAAAAACAGGCTGACTCAGCATATGTTCCCTTTTCCCAGAGCTTTTACATTTCTCAACTCATCTTGCGCAAATATGTCTGAAAAATTACAAATGCAATATGTTCAACCTTTCATTTGTTACATGAACACAAAGGGCCAATAACAGACACGTGAGGAACAAAACCATTTATCTTAACAGTTACTTATCGTGTCTGACGGGTTGACGTCCCAAAAGTGAACGTGAGGAAACATGCAAGTCAAACAGGTGATGTCAAAACATTGCCCAACCTTCAGTCTCCTCTTCAGAAACATTAGACACAAACAAGTTCACAAAATAATCTAGAAACAGACACAAAGGCACACGTCTGATAACAGAATTACATATTATCTTTATCATTGCTGTGATTGTGACTATTATTAATATACAAAAAAGTGGAACTCACTATCGTAAGAAAATAGTTTTATTGAATGTTTTAAAATAATATCTACACACATAACCTCACATTTAATCTAATCTAATTGCATTGTGTTTCCAACGTTGGCTCATTACCACACAGTGTGATATTCCAGAGGAAGAATAACAAATCCCTGTTTTTGTACACCCTGCTCCTCAGTTTGCGTTGAATCTTAACATTGGGTCTATACATGAACAGATATAATGAAATCATATAATTGCACGCTTGGCGAGGGAACAGAGTGAGTCTGAGCAAAGTTCACACCTGTCCCGTCCTGCTCTGAGCTACTTTTGGATGGCAGAACAGCGTGTTCTCTGATGCTTTATTGCCTTCCTGCGGTTTTCCAGGGTTGTGAACTTTATGAGGGGTTGCTTTACAGCCATTTAACCTGTCCCCAGCTGTGTGCAGCTATTGTGGATCAGAAACGATTGTTTGCTAGTGGGCCAAATCTTTATGTTCCCATATTGGCAGCTACACGATAATGTTTCTTTTTTCTGAATTACTAATCAGGCCACCCCTGTTTCGTTAGCTGGCTTTGTACTGCTGTTGTTATTCCCCACAGGTGAATTTAATGATCCAAACTAAAGTTGTTCTTGCTTTTCAGGATTAGGCAGGTAATCGTCCTTTCTTTTATTTTGCAACTACAATTCAGAATTAAATTTAAGGGGAAATAAACATGTGCAGAGTAACTTAATTAATATATGAATGCACATTTGCACATTACATTTACAAATAAAGATAAACAAAAAACAATTGCAGCTCCAATATACAGAATATGCCTTATCTGTTCTTTTTTACGAATGAAATCAAATCAAAAAAGTATTGCAGAGAATAATGTCATAAGTAAGATTTGTATTGTATTGTTTTCACATTTTTTCACATTTTAAAAACGTATAATTATTGTCAATCATGGAGTCTGAACATTTTGACAACTGTCTGTGTCTCCCTTTTATTGTTTTTCCTTTGTGCTACAATTGTTACCCTGAGCAGAGACATGTACTCAGCACTTCTGAATGCAATTTTAAATATTTGGTCTCATAGGAACAGTTCCTTTCTGACGGTGAGAAGTGACAAAGACTGAACTAAACTTCTGACAGTGATACAAATGAGATGGATGAATGGATGGCCCTTCTGTGTATTTGTTAGAAGTTCAGACTGCATATAAAATAAGATTAACTGTAGAATAATGTGTGTTTTGTTAGAAATGTATCAGTGGGAAAATAATAACTTTCAATGAATGTCCTTCCTGGAATACTTAACTTCATGATTTATGAGTTTTAAGCTTTACGTTTGAATCTGGAAGCAACATTGACAATAAAAGAAGATGTGATGTTCTTTATTGGTCTGAGCATTGCTATCTGTTCCCAAGTTGTAGTACTAAAATGCGCAGTTTATACATGAAACATAATATTGTTTTCAATTTTTTTTTTTTTTAATTCAACCATGCAATGCATTAAACTAATTGGAATAAAGGTGAAGCGAATGTGTTCCCGCTGAGCCGGTCACACTTTGCATTTATGAGTTACATAACACGTTTTATTGCAAGCCACATATTAACACATCTCCAAGGTGCAAAATAACGTGTCAACACACATTAAACAGTTTCAATCTATGTTTCACTTAATACTCCAGAGCAATTACACTGGTATTTAACTGCCAAACACATCACCACATGAATGCTTGCAGGCAAATATTAATGTTGCTTGATAAGCTGCGAACCTCTGCTTTCGAATGTTAGAGAATGTAACAATATCTAAGATAGACAGGTTAGCATTTATTTTTTATCATCCTCATATTCATGATGCATTGCAAACAACGTAATCATTCAATAACTCATAAGTTATTTATAAAATGTCTTCAGAGCTTTGAGTCAAGTGCGTATTATGCTAATGCTATCAGTGTCGTTTATCACTCTTTATCGTGCATGTCTACAGCATCTTTAAATCTTTATTCATTTGTCATCAAGTGGTGTTGGTGATCTTTGAAGCTCTGAGGTGTCGATTTCCCGAGGCATATCGCTAAACAACATTCCCAGCTGCTTGGTTCCAGTTGACAGCTCGATAGAAAGAGAGATAACAAACCGTTACTATAGAGAGGAGCGTGAGGCGCTCATAGAACAGATATGACGGGTTTGACAGGTTTACATGGAGCAAACATTCATCCCGAAGCAAGGAGCACATATTGTACATACTTTTCTTAAAGACATCAGAAGGATAACAAAAGTTCACTTGAGTGCAATGCGTCATTTGTAGAAGGAAACAATCTTTGCAGAAGACAACGTGAACATTTGAGACATTTTCAGAATCAGTAAAAATATTTCTAGCATTTTCAGCAATAATGTCTGTCTTTATCTTTATCTTTCCTAATTTAGTCTCATTGCCTTTTTAGGCAGTGTTGTGGTCATCCCATTCCCTCGCAAACTGCTTTTGAAGAAAGCTGAACATTGAAATCTAACTCTCGGCTTCAGGGAAGCCACAGTTGCGGCCGTAAAGGTTAAAAGTAACTTGGCCTGGATAAGAGTGCTGCCCCGCTATGCTGGAGGCGCACCATTGCTATGGTATGGAATAAGGGGAGAGCGCTCACACGCAAATGCACACAATAAAAATAAACTTTTTGTTCCGCACATGCATTCAACTCAAACACAAAATGTCCCAGCACATCCAAAGTCAACACATGCACGCAAACAAACACACAAACACAACTCTGCTTATGCCTTCACGCTGAGGCTTATGCAAGGGTTGTTTATGCAGAAAGGTCACAAACATGCACCTCTTTTCTATATGCTATCAAGACTCGACCTTTGACACCTGTTTTGATCATGAGGAAGAAACTCTTTCAACCAACAAACACATACCGCTGGACTTAGGAGATCTAAAGGTGCATCGTCTTTTTGAGAAATTAGCTCGACCTGCTCAGTTCAAAACAGAAAATGTGTCATTGGTAACCTCAGCTGCAAAGAATATTCAAAATATTTGTCACCAATTAGCTAGCTGTTGCAGAATAAGTGATACCTCTTTTGAAACGTGTCGTTTACTAGAGTCTGCAAAAACCCGTGAAAAAAACGATCTGTTTACAACGCTTGACTCGCACACTGACTATATGGAGGCTTTAGGCTTTGTGAAAGGGTTACATAAATGTGTAGGATTCTGCCCGACAGCACATTCTTCACACCTTTAGATCACATAAATATTTTCTTTCCCATGACAAGTTAATTTACAGCAGCGCTTGTCAGGACGTCTGTCTGTCACAACAGCTCTCCCTTCAGGACAATCTGTTCCAAGTCATTTAACGTAATTGTTACCCATACTATAGTGACGAAAGCTTATAGTAAGAGTTAACTTCTGTGCAACAACAGGCCCTTAAAAACTGCTGCCCTTTGGCATTGTGCTTTCAACTGATGGTATGAGATTTAGTCTGGGTGTCTTGTTTCTCTTAATCCTTGTTTACTGGGTCAAAGGACAGTTTCAACGTGTTTACTTATTTTATTGAAATCTATTGTTTGTAAATAAGTTTGAGATGTGGTGTTTTTCGCTTGTTGTAAAAGTCATCACAGTATGTTTTCCTTTCGCTCAATACATTGTTTTAATTTAATTGTTGAAGTATAATGACTATTTATGAAGATTCATGGGCTACTGAATTACGAAATACATATGCTTTTCTCGGTAAGGACCTTATACGTAGGGTAGTTTTACCACAAGAAAAGTAATTCTGGCTAAACAAAACTTAGTGGATATTGGTAACAAAACCAAAACTCCAAGTTCTTATAGTTAGATAACTATAAATTATAATCAAAATATAAGAACAAAAATTGATTTTCATTTGCAAAGCCTTTAATAGTGAATCAGGATTCCTTGCACATACAGCCCCTGCGAGCAATGTTGCCCATACTACCATTTGACACATGGCTGACCTTAACTCACCGTCTTTTTGTTGCGTCAGTCCTAATGCAAAGCACATTGGCAGATCAGGCCTCCCTCTCTATATTTAGGTTGTATAATCCCAAGGGAAAGAAAGAGGCTATTCTCAGCAAACTATACTCATAATGCACAAACACAACTAGTACTGCACAAACATGGGCTGGTGAATCAACACACGCTGCACGCAGAGTGAAGCTGTCAGATTATAAAATCTAAAAATAAAACTAGCTGCACACACAGAGGTACATACATATATTACAACTTTCCTGACCCCTATATATGCTTTATTTCACTCTTCCTTGGTTCGTGATGAAGTGTTGTGCATGGTAAAGTGAACATGTTGTAAAGTACAATGAATTAATCTTGTCACATCATAAATAAACCCGTAAACCTCAGGCCAGACTAATGAATAGTACCATTGTAGCCAGGGGTCATAACAGTGACAGGTGAGTATGACATATGATAAAACTGTCTGCATGGTAGCATTTGCGTCCCAGAACTTGCTGTACTGAACTAAATAGATGTAAGGTAGCGGTAAGAACGCATGCTTCCTTTTTTTTTTTTTTTTTCACAATTGCTTAATTGCAATCTTATTTAACTCTTCATGTCTGCCAACATGCCTCTCAAGCAGGTTTAAAAACTAAAATGTAATGCATAGTTGCATCGTGCAAAAATCCAGGCCTTATTTTTGTTGAACATTTAAAAACTCCAACAGGAAACAAATCTGTAAATCATAAAATGTTCTTGCTTCAGTGTTTTGAACAAATAATTCCAGTTGGTCAGGTACCTGCATTTAAGTGTATTACTGCCCATTAAAAGAACAACAGACTACTGTGCAATGTAGATTAAAACATTAATATGCATTATATCAATGTTGCTAATAATAACACAAATATGTTGTTGAAGAAACTTTAACCCCCAAAAATATGGCTTTCGATTTGTGACACAATTTATGTCCGACATTTAAGGCAGACTTATCAAGTTAGAAGAAAATAGAGTAGAATTAATTGGAAGACCCCATCGATCCTTATCAAAAAACAATATATGATGTACTTTTAAAACTTTGGTTAGAATACAGCCCAGCTGTACAAGCTGTACAGGGCAGGATGCCAGGCAGGTTGCTGCTCTCCAGATCATCAGCTGCACTTGGCATCAAGTAGGTTTGTTTTAGTGGTGTTTCAACTTTGGACGAGAGAAAAACTGATTAATTGTGCTACTTCTTCGATGCAGGGCAAGGCCATGCAGTTGAACGTCACGGATTGAAACTGACAGGTTAAACATCAGGAGGACAAAAGGTCAGATGGGATGGCAGGAGAAGTGCTATGGGGTCACATCTGTCCTTGCTTCTTAGGCCTGTCAGCAGAATTGATTTGTGTGTTTTTGTGGTAATATGTCACTATGAGAGGACATAGTCGGAAGTGCAATGTGAGGTAATCTAGCAGTCGCCTTTTGCCTGTGCAGCACCCGTGGTTTCGACAATTGGGTTGAGAGAGCATATAATCACCATGCAACAGTACAAGCAAGCTCAAAAATAATTCTACACACTGCATGGGGTAACATGTTTAAGAGCATTTTGAGAAACTATGTTTTTTTCCCCCAGTTAAAGGACACCATCTATTTCTTACACTGCATAATACAAATATAATTTGTCGTAAAGATTAAATGTAATATCTTATGGAGGACAACTGTACTGTAAAGAATATTAAAAGCCTCCCAGTACACCGACTGGACCACGGTCCAAATAAATAAATACATTCCACGGATTCTGAGAGCCATGTCTGCATAAAAAAAAAACATTTTCCAAGAGTGTTATCTTTAATGCAGCGTTTTCAAAAGAAAATGCCCCATGAAGGAGTCAGTTGGATCTATTCATCTCTGGTGGTCCTTGTTGTTTATAAGCTGTAACAGATATTTTTTTTCATAGTAGAGGACTTTGTTGAGGGTAAGGGCTTAGCTTTGGTCAACCTATATTTGGTCTTAGATTGGGGTCAATATCTTCCAGATGCATGCATAACAGGCATAACTGGAATTCATGGTCTTATGTAAGACAACTTTTTCATTTTGGACTTTTCACGCTTTGGATTTGCAGTACGCTCCTATATTTGATTTTACTACTAAAGCAAGAACCCAGAGGAGGTTAGATCTGTTGATTTAGCTGTCCAGGTCACTCAGTTTACTTCCCTGCACAACAAGTCAAGACGTGTTTTATTGGTTAAGATAGCCCAAAAAAATAAGAAAAAGCATAACTTTAGAAAGATATTTTTTTCACTGCAGGCATTCATTCAAAGCGGCCCTACTCAGTCAGCTGAACTTCAGACAGAAAAGCGTTTTGGGGGAAAGGAATTCAAATCAATGAGATCCCTGCAGCCAATGAGAAGCTAACGTTTGGTGTGGCCAAGCCTGTGTTGCATAACTTTGAGGCAGACAGAAACTGTCTGGCCTGCAGACTCAACAAGCTTCACACGCAACACTCCCCAAGTGCAGGGTTAGTGTGTACATACAAGTTAATGTGTGTGTGTGTGTGTGTGTGTGTGTGTGTGTGTGTGTGTCTGTGTGTGTGTGTGTGTGTGTGTGTGTGTGTGTGTGTGTGTGTGTGTGTGCGTGCTTAGGTGTGTGTGTGTGTGTGTGTGTGTGTGTGTGTGTGTGTGTGTGTGTGTGTGTGTGTGTGTGTGTGTGTGTGTGTGTGTGTGTGTGTGTGTGTGTGTGTGTGTGTGTGTGTGTGTGCTTAGGTGTGTATGTTTAAGTTTTGCTTATTTTGCTTTATTTACTTGAATCCCCAGCTGATGGTAACACAAAGTATAGCTTAGACAATGTCTTTAAAATGGAAACCATTGTGGCCCTTACTTCATATTTCTATGTTATTATTTTCTTGTAGGCATTCATTAACAGAATGTTCTGGCATCCTTTATGTTACATTAACATTATCTCAATACTTTCTGCTGAAAAGTTATTTTAGTGAGGGGGAAATAGGAACACTGCAACAGCAAAAGATCAGCAGATAGGAAATAAGAAACCACAATTACATTTTTATTTTCAGTTGAGGTTTCATTCTTAACATTTAATCAGATATAAAATATATATAATTAATCAAATGCAAAAAGAGCTAAATTCTGAATATAACTTCTGATATTATCTGCTTTTATGAATTGTACTTTTATTCTGTTCGTTTGTCTGTGTTTTTATTTGACAGTTGCAGTGTTCTTTTTAATCTTTGGTCAACTTTTATCTAAAAATGTGCTCTATCGATTAACATTACTTGGTTAACTTATAGGACACAGTTCTACTAATAGATCCTGTTAATCATGCAGGATGTATGTCTGACTGATTTTCTCAGCGTTCTACGAAAGATATAGATAAAACATAAGCAACAAATAGCCAAGGGAATCAATCACACATACTGCAGATAGGGTCCTTCGATTCTGAGTAACAGTTATTCATTATTTCTACAAAAAACACAGAACAATCAGTACAGTGCAGGCTTGGACAGGATCCAGCTGCCTGTGATGGAAATAATAATCACACATGAAGACACAAATCAAATGAACATACAGGACATGTTACATTTTGTAACACTAAAATATAAGTTGTAAAACTAAGGTTGGCAATACCTGATTCTTGGTCCTAGCTAAAGAACTAACTGTGACAAACAAATAACTTTTGCAGTAAGCTGATCCAAGCGACGTTCAAATCATGAAGTTGTTTCCATATTTTCCAACCAATGTCCTGTTCTCAGTGTGGCAGTGTCACTCTCTCTGTGGCCGGGTTCACTGGCATCATAATATATTATTTGAATATCTGTTTTTCTTTTTAGCTTTTACTATTTGAATTGAATATATGTTACATTTTGAATAGCCTCAACACACACTGAATCAACAGTTAAACTAATACCACAAAGGTAAGGAAATGTACACATTCATTCAGTGAATAGTGATGACATTTCATTGGAAAAGCCAGTGTGTGGGATCTTTTCTTTATCATATACTCGAGGTGTCGGTGTAAGGGCAAACACTGGAATCCAGGCTAAAGTAAGCAGCATCGTATGGCAAAACTCCAGTTTTTTCTATTCTCTGTGAAGCTGAGGGTTTACAAAAATTGAATCAGGAGGAGCAGAGGAAGTGAGAGCTGTGCAATGAAAACAACATATGGCAAAATACAAAGGCTGGTAAAGTCCCAGAGGAACATATTTTATTTTCTGCGTCAAACAAGGTCAAGGAAATGTTAATGGTTCCACTTTCCTGTCTTGGTGGCCCACACTTGTCTGGGGATTTTTGTTTTCATGGTTTTCATATCGGTGGTTAAAAATAGTAGCAATCATATACGTTTTTATGTGCATGTAATAATTAATTGATTCAGGAGGTGCTAAAGCTCAGCCCCAAAATAAACCCATGTACGTTAAATAAGGAGCAGTTTAGTGTAAATGTATGTGTTGTGTTACAAATAAAGGGCACATTTTAACTGGGACACTTTCTAGCAAATATTAAGCACATTAGACTTCAGTGCCAGATTATGTTTCAATTTGCTTGATATCCCTGCTATTTCCTGCTCATGGAGCTATCAACAATAGGTTCTCACAGTGTTGCTGAGATGAAAATAAACTGAGGAACGATTTGAAATCCTCCTGGCTTTTCCTGGTGCTGTCTCAGCTGTGGTGTGGGACTCACAAAGCACTATTCAGGTCTGACTGTGCGTTTTGAAGGAGTTTCCTGAGGGAAAGCTATTCTGGCAGGTGGACAAGACAAACATGCTCTCTCCCTCTCTTCTGTAGCCGCAGGGACTTGTGGGCCTGTTACTTGCACAGGAAGGATCGCTGGTCTACTTCATAATAATTTCCTCTCAGCTGTCAAAGCACCGGTTGGCCAGTGAAGAGTGGGTCGGTTCACTTATAACAGAGCAGAGCAGTGTGAAGTCAGGGCCGGCTGTTTCCTGTATCTGTTCAAGACGTAGCCTCTGCATCTAAGTGCCACACAATCTCTCCTACGAGATACTGGATGACTTTGTAAGGAGTGCATTACGCTGCTATCTGCATTTACAAACACAACAATGTGTGGTTTTCAATTGTATGTAGCCTACAATAACGTACCTTGGTTGGTGATTGGCTAATGGTTACACAACCAAAAAATCCTCATAAAGTGGTCAAAATCTGATCAGCTCATTTTCAGACAGTTTTTTTAAATAAATGGATCAGGACACAAAGTGAGCAAAACTTTTACCTGAAACTTTCAGAATCTCTTTACACAGAGGGGACACATGTGGACATGTGGATTTTGCATAATAAGTGACCTTTAATGTTATGCACAATGGGATGTTGCGTAACACGGCCTTCTGAGAGTTAGATGAGAAGATTCATACTTTCACTTTGGAAGCAGGGGCAAACAGCTGGCTCTGCCCATACTGTAGGGCAGTGGTTTTCAACTGGTCAGGCCTCGGGACACACTTTTTCCTTTGTCAATAAATGACGACCCAAAATTTTGAACCACTCAAATCTATTCAACAAAAAAATCGTGCTGTAATATATACGCTTTTCAGCATACAATATTAATTAAAGTGAAGTACAGTGCATCCCTTATATCCCTTCACATAACTAAAGTATGCTTTTAAATAAGGTTTAATGAGATGATGGAAACAAAGCTAAACTGTATAACATAAAAAGGAACACATGCTGAAAAGTCAACCCCAGAAGGGGGGCCTGGGGGCATTCCCCCCCAGGAGATTTTTTAGAAATACTAACATATAAACTACGCATTCTGGTACTCTCTGAGAAGAAAATAAATAGATGTATTACTACCCGACATATTAATAATATTTTATGCCATTGTTTGTTTTTCACTTTGCTCTGACAGCTGAACTTGCTGCTCCACACAGAGAGAAGATAGTCTGTGTGAAGTACTTTAAATTGTGGATAAGGGTAGATAGCTCCCATTGTTCTGTGACCTGTCAATCATCAAACCGGGGGTCATATTTCATTATGTGTTCATTTTTATCTGAAGTTGTACCCATGGATGTATAAAGAAGAGTTCTACCGCAAAGTTATTCTCCGTGGGAACATCCGGCTACAATCTTGATTCTGATTGGCCAGAAGACTCTCGTAAAAACATCAGCAAAGATCTTTTATTGAAAAGATGATCACGAAGTGACAGAAATTTTCAAAACCGTTTATGGTCTCCGGTACTTCCAGTCCAACGCCTAATGGATGCACAGCGTTAGAAAATCGGGCCTTCAAAATAACAATTTGATTTAAAAAGTTAAAAAAGTTAAAAAGTTTTTCTTCACTCACACATCTGCGACCCACTCGAAACGGGTCCCACCAGTTGAGAACCACTGCTGTAGGGTATAGTTTATAGAAGGTTCCCCCTCGTTTGTTAAATCGGTAATAAAAAAAGGCAAGGTCTTTAAATGACAACTTGTGGCCATGTGCCTATTACTTGGCTGCAAGCAGGGACTTCCAGGAGTTGAGACATTAAGAACATGATACACGTGAGCTACATACATGTGTAAAGTTGTTAATTCTGGAAAGTATGCATCCCGGGAAAAACTCCTACCCTTCCACTTACAGTAAAGTTATGGCATGTGACATTCTGTAGTATTGGACATACTGACCTGCATTTATTCACATGTTAACCTCAGACTGAGTTCTGGCTCAGTTGGTTTGTTTTTAGGTCATGTGGGATCACAGATTAGAGAACATTCCTGCCGACCATTGTTAAATTCAATGTGTATGAAGGACTCAGGGTGGACTGGGTGAGTGTATTTCTTCTGTTTAGCACAAAACAATAGACGGATTAGGATCATGTTTTAATAACTTGCCTTTTGTGTCCCCCTCTATTGTCCCTGCATTCTTCACCAAATTGCCCTCATCTAACTTTCTTTAGTAATAAAAGTGTTAATTTACCAGAGCAGAAGTATATACATTTATGAAAACAAACACTTCTGGACAGCTTTTTCCTTATTGACTCTTAACTAATGATGTAAAAAACATCATGTCTAGGTATTTACTAACTGGGTGTTCCAAACTTTTTACCCATTCATCTACTCACGACACACGTTTTCTGTTGATGAAATACACACATGCGGTATATATTCTTAATGTTATTGCTACATATTATGTTGTTTGTGCACTTTCATTGATTGAGATCAAACTAAATCTAAACATTTTTTGACTATTTATTATGTCATATAGATTTGAGCTTCACTGCTGCTTGGGTCCAAATACACGCTGGCACAGAGATGTTCCTTCCCAATAGTCTTTGCTTCTGTGCATAATCTGACCCCAAACTTTAAAACGGATCAGAGCAAAGTTTCTAAGGCCCTGTGTAAGGCGCTCAAACGTGCTTATCACGGCAAATACCTTTATTTATAAAAAACTGTGACCCTTTCCCATGGAGCTTAAGAGTCCTGTGCAGCACTTGATTTTACTCAAACACCAACCTTACACGAGCGTGTAAACACACACGTGCATATGCAGCATAACTGGGGCACAGAAATACTGATGATATTATAGCTCTACACTCATCTGTATTCTGTTTGGTTCAGTTTTTAAACAACCACATTGATGCTAGTACATATTTCTCAATAAAAACATGTCCTGAAGACTCTTTCAGTTAATTTCCTCTGTTTATTATGCATAACGAATGTCACTCTGAATGGGGGAAACATTTAGCTTTAATTTGGCATAGAATGCATGGGGCGTTTTATACCTTCATTTAAATGATTTTTTAGGTTGAGAAGAGAAACACAACAGACGTTAAAAGATGACATCATGCCTTTTGGATTTAACTAAAACAACATCAAAAGTTTCAAAGCCTGCAACACATTGACATGCATTGCATTTATATACCTATAAAGCTAGTCAATGAAAATAGCTGCTGAACTAGCAGAACGCATTTTAATGGATCTTGGATTCAACACGTGCACAGTAAAGGGTTTTGTGTATAAGTCTGAGCTGTGGTGAAAGTGTAATTTCTCATCAACTTTACAGCTCTTTTACTATCCACAATATAACTAATTGCCTAAAATAATTGAGATCCAGAATCCAACTCTGCTGTGGTGAGGAAAAATAAACATGAAAACTGCTCTAGTGTGACCTACATCGAAGTTGCTGATGGGATTTGATGCAAAGTTGTCACGCTACAGACCAAATGTGTTCGTAGTGTGCACAGACAGATAATGTCATACTTGTTGAAAATGGCCTTTATACGATGTAGGAGTTCCCTTATAATACAACAGTGGTGGCTGTTGTTCATACTGGTTACGACTGCATCATTGTGAGGCTCTGACAGATAATGTCCCATTGCGTCCGACACGATGAGTCACCGGCTAACAATGCGCAAAAGGTGACTTTGTCTTAGCAAACAAGATAATAAACGCCAACAAATAGAATAAGTAAAGCCAGCTTTGGGCACGTTACAAAATTAAAGGAATTTTATGGGCATTATAAAAGGTCAGAAATAGCTGGAATGAAGCATTTAAGTTCCTAATTTTCTTTTATTGCCATTCACTGGAAGTATAGACGGAACTGGTGGAACACAATTCTAATGTGGAAATCCTTATAATTACAGAAATACAGCATTTTTATATTGGGTGTCATACTACTGATAAGTTGCTTCCAGTAAAGTGTTTTGTACAAACGGCATACACTCTTTAGTAGTGTTTGTATGCCTCCAAGCCATAACTCAATAATTCACAAGCTAATTATGACAACTTTAAAAACATTTCCAATAAGATACAATGATAAAGTGTTGACATTTTTGGACAGACATGGATGTTATGTGAAACTTGACTGGCTTGCAGAGAAATACAACCACAAGATGCTAACGCTAGTTTAAAAATAAAATAGCCTATCATATCTAGACTATTTACTTATCCAAATATATATTTAATGCAAACAAGCTAATTTGACTGCACGGAATAAGTTAGACTGATAAAGTCAATTTATCGTAAGTTTAACTTATATTTTGTTCTTCTATCTAAATAAATAACTGTTCACTGTTCAGTCTTATCATGGATGCCTTATTTTGAAATGTGAGAGAAAAAACTCCTTGGTTTGGTTATACAATTCCTTCTACTTCTCCTCCCTCCGAAGCTGTGAGGATTAGACCCTATTCACACGCAAACGGAACGCAAACGAACAGAATACGATATCAAAAAAGTATTCCGTTCACACGAGACCGCTTGAAAGTGCTGGAGACGCTGTAGTACATATGCCGGACCTGTAAGTGGCGCTGTACTTTCGCCACAAAATACACCAAAAGCAGCGAAGAAGACCCTCAAGCATGGTTGCCATGGTTGCCCTTCTGTTTAGGCCCCACGCTGGATTTAGAAACATGTAGTTCATATAATTCTCCATGTCCACTTGTTGCTGATGGTTGTGGTAGAGGAGCTGTAGATTTTGCACTAACATCTGTAGCATGGTCAGTAGCAGTAGCAGTTGCTACTGACCATGCTACAGCAGTGACCAGCAGAGGTGGGGAGAGGTGGGGCTATGGCTTCATCGTTTTCAGGAAATGGTCGTATAGGGCGTACACGCAGAGCCGTTTGCCCCCCCCCCAGAGCATTCCGTTTGCAGATCTCACCACCTTGGGACCTGTTATCGTTTGCGGGTTCCATTTCTGTGTTTCCGTTACGGCCTCGTGTGAACGAACGGGCTATACGAAAGAGAAAAGTAGCGGATACAACCGTTTGCGTTCTCGTGTAAACAGCACCTTGGTCAAAAGTCTTTTGATTTCGTTCCCATACTAGTTTGATGTTTGTCAGAGGCTGGTGGTGTTGGGGTGTTAGTGTTCACCCTTTGGTCTGTGGACACTGAAGCAACAAGTTGCATCACCGACAGCTGTGGACAGGTTTAACCTGCTCAGCACAACAATGGTTGTTATCTAGATAGATCCCGATAAGCATGAAGATGACATTGCTTGTAATGACAAATATATTATTTTTTGTTTAACGAAAAACTAAAAAACATAGCTCAAACAATGTTTATACATTGACAAATATCAGAATGAAACTAAACTACTTTGTGAAACACATTTCCAGGCTACAACATCTAGAGATTTAAAATGACCTCCGGTAACAGGTAACTATCCATTTTGGTTGAGTTGCAAACTCTTAAACTAACTTAAACCCAAATAAACACAATTGAAATGCAGAGGTTTGTTGTGCTGTCTCTTTTTTTCCCCTTCCGGCAGCTTCAGGAGTTAATGAATCCACAACTTTAGAGAAGGACAGACGACACCTTGTCTCTGTGGCTCTGCTGATCCTTCAATAGACACCCAGCAGCAGGACAACATTTTGTTCTTGGTTCATATTTCTCCGAAATGAAATCTTATGAAAAAAACTAATATTGTGCTTTGTGCCTTCGTTCCCCAACGAGAGATCAGTCGACACATGTCTGCCATTCGTAGCATGTGGCCTGGCACTGAGGGAAATCCCATAAGTCTCTGAAGAGAGAGCACCCTGCGCTTCCTCCAGGGCTTTAGTGTTGATCTAGTGGGGATAAATGTTCCCTTTAAGAAAGGCAATGATCTGTAATTTAGAAAAAGCTATAGGTTCATTGTAAACCTCACTAGTGTTTTGTATGTTGGTGGCCCAAAACAACTGTGACAGCTTAATTGTTTGAAATTAAGCCCACACAATCATATACTGTGATACCAGGTTAGTTAATTGCACACTGCACATTCATGTTTTACAATCTTCCAGTCTCTCACCGTTTCATAAACTACAACATGGCCATGTAACGCTGCACCATTCAGCTTTGTTAAATGGCCTTTTTTCTTGAGTTTTGATTTCTTGCTTTTTGCAGGGATTGGAGTATCCAAACCCAACACAACAGTTGTTTATAAACAAATGTGGCAGATTGGCATTTTAATTACTGTTTTCATTTACAGCTTACAGTAAAAAGTGTTAAAAGGGGAAATTTGTGTTAAACAAAAATGAATCTCACTAATGCACCCATTGCCTTTAATGTCAGTACACATATCCACAATCATGTGGATTAACAGCAGTGTAAATAAAAAAACAATCTGTAAATAGTTATTTGTGTATTTTTTGGTTACTGAAAAGGAGATTCCATGTAAGCTTGTACAAGGAAATGTTGTGTTACAGTCACAGTACTGTGTAGTGTTACATCTCTTTTTCCCATGCACACTGCTGCTTTGTAGATTCCCCTGCAGTGGCACACAGAGGGAACTCGCCTCCTCACTGCTTCAAGACCTCAGCGGTTATTTAGACAGCTGCACACATCAGCCTGATCTAAACTGTACTCCAGGGTTACAGCAGATTAAATAAATCCACTGCATTTGCATATCTTATTGCATAACAGACACCTGATCATGGGCACAGTTGGAGCCATGTTTTATTTATCGTAGGTCTATTGTAGTCATGAAGATAATCCATCTGTTTGTTTCAATGAGCCTAAGTGGAATTACTGACCAGCACAGGCCTTACCAACCCACCACCAGGCACTGAGTGAGTATCAACTTTGTCCAGCTTTTCTACTGAAAGAAGCCGTGCCAGGACTCCCGGTGACACACATCTGCTGAGTTGGATTTACAGAACTGACCAGGGTGTGACCCACTTACAACTCTTTTTATTACTCCCTATGTACGCCATGGAAACGGGTTTCCCTCTACCACTGTTACCATGGAGATGAAAGCAAGCTGAGACACACAAACACAGTTGGCGACAGAGGGGTGAGGAATGAAAGGAAATAAAGACTCATCCATTTAGAGAAGTCTTAAATTAGCCCAATCAATGATGAGTCGTTTGCACACGCAGAAACTACGTGTGGGTGGAAAGAACCAAACACTCGTATATGTTCATCCTTGGAGATTCTTCCTGCGGCCTGGGTCTGTTTCATCAACAACTGGGCTCTAATTCAGTTCACCCCCTCTCCTTGTAAGTGCAGACAGACATGCATAGTGGAGTGAACCACAGATCCACTTCAAGTGCTCCCCTGGGATGATCTACTCTACAGATAGTAGGGTGGCTTCCTATTACCAAACAGGAAGAGCAATGAGCTCATTCCTAAATGTAAACCAAGAGCTTGTGTCATATCTAGTGTTGGCTTAGTGGGTGCTCCTATGCTCATATAGTAGACCCATTCAAAACATCACAAATATCCTCATACAGTACGCTCATAGAGACATGTATAGAGACATTAGCTCTGAATGGCATTTCATAAGTAGTTATGTAACATGACATGTTACATAACCATGTCAAACAATGGTGTCTTTTATGAATTACATGAAATAAGAAGATCCTCAGCATTCCAACGTCCTCAGTACACATTACGTTTTTAATCAGTCAATATTTGGCCCATTGTCAGTTTAATGGAGCACATATTCTGCCTTATGTAACTCACAAACATACTAACATTTTTTGGGATTACAAAAATCATGTGGCTCTCTTCCACACTCCTTATGAGACATACATGCATGTGTGTGAATTGATTTGCACACAAGTGCATATGCACACACACACACACACACACACACACACACACACACACACACACACACACACACACACACACACACACACACACACACACACACACACACACACACACACACACACACACACACACACACACACACACACACACACACACACACACACACACACACACACAAGGTTCCAAGCTCGCAAATCTTGTGATGCCGCAAGCATTCAGTGTCGGGCTTGAATCAATCTGCTAGTTTTAATAAGCGCCACAATATGACTATGCATCATTTTTCAGTTCACTGAATTAATCATGCTATAGTAACATCATCTTTAAACAAAATGGTTCATCAGCTACCAAAGTAGGACGGTGATAAAGAAAATATGAACTGCTGTAATCATAACTATGACTGACTTTCTTCAGACAGTTCATGCTGCTGTTTGTTGATTCTGCATAGTTACTGTCAGCACCTAAACAATGTATGGGATTGCCCCATATGCCTTGTAACATACTAGTACTATGACACATCAGACAACTCAGCTTACAGAGTAGCTTCAAGTGGCTTCAAAGTTACTCAGACACCAACACATAAGTGACCAATATTCCAGGCATGCATTTAAACTGTATGTGTGAACTCCCCTAGAGAACAAGGAAAAGAGGGCAGTTAAAAAAAAGAAGAAAAATGTATTTTATATAACAAACCTCTCAAAGGCCAGATGCTAATCATGTTATAAAAAATGTGATATTGAGTATATCTCCCTTTTATCAGTTGCTGTTACATACCAGTGTGTATTTGTCTGCTGCTGTTAAGGATGAGTAAAGCATTTTGCACAAAAGTATACTGATTTCAACTCGCGTGTATCAACTTTTGCATGTTTTCACATGAACAAAAACATTAAATGATGCAGAAAGTAGTTTTGTAACCAAACCAAATGCCCCTGCTTCAGTAAGATGAGCATGAATACAAGTTGCTGCTGCTTGGCATACCATTACTTATGCAACAGACACATTTGTCAAAGTGCATGGCCTTGAGCAGGTCTTTGCCTGTGTGTCTGACTGCAAACAGATAGGAATGTAAACACACAATGGTAATGTCTAGCACTAAACACACAACAGGATTACTGTGGCTGGCTTGAGAAAAATATATGGTTTGTGGAAGAGCAGGGTCACTTTAGTGATGAAGGAATGGATGGCCTCTGTGACTGGAACCCTGAACTTCCTGACGGGCAGACCCCAGGCAGTGCGGGTGGGAAACATCACATCCTCCACTCTGATCCTCAACACCGGAGCCCCTCAAGGCTGCGTGCTCAGCCCTCTCTTCTACTCCCTGTTAACACACGACTGCATGGCCACACACAGCTCCAACAACATCGTGAAGTTTGTTTACGACACGACCGTCATCGGCCAGATCACCGACGGCGACGAGACGGCATACAGAGAGGAGGTTGAAAACCTGACATCTTGGTGCCAGGATAAGAACCTCCATCTCAACGTCAGCAAAACCAAGGAGCTGATTGTGGATTACAGAAAGCAGCAGAGAGAGGGATACGCCCCTATCGCCATAAATGGGAGTATGGTGGAGAGAGTCAGCAGCTTCAGGTTCCTCGGTGTCCACATCACTGAGGACCTGACATGGACTCTTCAAACCACCACCATCACCAAGAAAGCTCGACAGCGGCTCTTCTTCCTCCGCAGGCTGAGGAGGTTCAACATGGACTCCAGGATACTCTGCAACTTCTACAGGTGCACCATAGAGAGTATCCTGACTGGCTGCATCACGGTCTGGTACGGCAGCTGGACTGCCCTCAATCGTGAGGCTTTGACAGGTGGTGGTGAAATCTGCAGAGAACATCACCAGGACGGAGCTGCCATCCATGGAGGATCTTTACTCCCAGCGGCTCAGGAAGAAAGCCCTCAGGATTGTAAAAGACCCCCATCACCCCAGCCACAAACTGTTCTGTCTGCTGCCGCCTGGCAGGCGGTACCGCAGCATCCGGACTAAAACCACCAGACTCAGGGACAGCTTCATCCCACAGGCCATAAGACTGTTAAACACCTGAACTTTGAAACAACATCCATAACATTCATCTGGCTGCTACTTAGCAATTATTTATCTAATAGACTCTTATTGCACTATTTTCACTATAGTATTTCACTTTTTTTTCAAAACATTTTCTTTTTGTATTTACTATTTACTTGCACTATATTTTTCTGTTAATCTGTTTTATTGTGTTGCACTGTTGTATTGAGCCTAAGATTTTCATTGTCATAACTATACTGTAGCTATGTTCGTATGACAAATAAAAAACCTTGAAACTTGAAAACTTGATTAGGTAATGTCAACCGCACAACCAGAGCAGCCATTCACATTCATGTCTACTTGCAGGATCAACCGAGAGGAAACTTTCTCGTTCACACTCAAGCTACATAACTTCATTGCTCATCTTACTTAAACTGGCCATATACAACTTGTATTTTCTTGGATATACAGTGCTTGTAATGAGGCAACTGCAGATGACTGAAGTCAGTATTGCCAAGAATAATCAAATATTCTGTGGTTAATGCAAATATACATGCCATCACAAAGTGGAGGGACATCGCATAAACGGTTTTCTTCTGAAAGACAAAGGGACACATTTCTTGCAATTTGCAGTTTACTATGCTACGTAAATACTGTCTTTCACTATACAGCAACTAATGTAAGCTAGCTCATTGTCCCCTACATGTGCCTGAGCTGAGCAGACTGCAGAGGACACTGTAACAGATAGGGTTGACACCCTTTAGTACACCGTGAGGCTGTGATCACCACGCAGCATGTGGCCTTCACCTCTGCCTGATGCAAGGTGGCACTCCAACAGCTCCTCAGTAAACAAGGTTAGGCCTGACTCATTGAGGAAGGTAGACACCAGCAGGGCTAAACAGCAGGTGTTTAAGTCGTGTGGATGCAGCCTTGCAGCAGTCATAATACCATGTGACAAGGTGACCAATGTGTTTAAGGTTCTGTTTCCTGGTCCCGTCTAATTTAGTTTCAAGTGTTCTCAGAGCCGGTTGCTGCCGGTAGCAAGTTGTCAGTACCATCTGGAACTGTTCTCTGCACATGAATGGATGACATAAATACGTGTTATGTTGGTTGGTACTGAGCCCTGGAGGGTTCATAGAGAGAAAAATAGATAAAACGAGGCCACGTTTTATTCATTCGTGCGCACGATATACTTTCTCGTTCGCACAAGATACTTTCTAGCTGGTTATCAACTCAGTAAATCAACCATGGTTTCTCTGTCCGGCTGAGATCGCGTTCACGTGAAAGGGACGGGGTTAGCAACATTTAACCAATCACAAACATGGAGAAGCGTGCTGACAGCGCAGCGTCATACTTCATGAATGAATAGTAAATAGCAAATCCTGCTTCGTAGTACAGGCCACTGGTGCCACAGAGATTTCATAAAGTGAAGGAGGTTTTCCTTCTATAAAACAGCTGTGGGCAGCAGATACTATGAGAGTCACGGACAGGAATTCATAGATCAAAGCAGACTGGTTTACAGACTCTTCTGTTTTGCGAATCTGATGCTTAAACAAATAGCTCTAAACCCCTGACCAAAATGTCCCTAAATGAAGTCCGAGTTTGAAATATATCTCAAATAATGTATCCACTGCCATTTCTCCACATAAACATAACAATCTGCAATGAAACGGTTGTCCTCTGTGCTCCACTTCCTACTTGGCGCACCGGTAACTTTCTCGTGCGAACGAGAAACTAACTAAATACTTTCTCGTGCGCACAAAATATTATTTCGTGCCAACGAGAAAGTAGGCCTATATTATGCGCACGAGATACGTTTCTCCATTAACCTTTAGGGGCTCCGTAGGTTGGTATTCCATAAGCATCTACTCTTGTGTTATTGTAAAGTTTGATAACATGTATTTGAATGATGATTATAGTCAGGTACATTGAGGTGAACTGTTGCCAATAATTTCCTTCTAGGGTTATCACAGTCACACCTAACTGATAATTAGTTAATAAACAAATTAGTTATTTGCTTTCTTTATTATTTGCTGGGGATTTCGGCGTTGGCCCCCACAGACAGTTGTTTTATCTCTTTGTTTCTCCAATGATTTCGTTGCCATCTTCCTGTAAATTAACCTTTGTCTTCAGCTTCATTTATGTGTATCATTTAGTTTTTAATCTAGCCACGATAAACATTTTGAAAGGGGATTAAGTAAGTCATAAGGCGTCACACATTAAAGATACCGCATAATTTCCTTAAAAGCCCAAGAAGTATTTACAGTTTGTCACTATGGTAACCATAGCTAGATATCATTGGAGAAATTATGACAGTAATATAGAGATACGTTCGTAATGTCATCATCTCTACTGTCTATTGAGTCTGTGGGCAGGGAAGAACAGGCACTCTCTGTATGAGTCAACAGTCATGCATGTGTTGTACTCTCTCTTCAGGCCTGGTTAGTAATATCAACAAAAACAGAACCATGCTGCTCCATGGCAACTGTGTGTCCAGGGTGGTGTGAGTTGACATTGCAAATGTATGGTTACCATTGTCTCTGAGAAATAATAGGAGATGCACAACCACTGAGAAATCAGCTCTGTCACTGCAACTGGAGCTCTCTCTTATCATATCTGTCCTGCATCCTGAGACTACATTCTCAGGGCTCTTATTCCTAAGCTTATCTCGCTCCCACAACTCCACCCTCTTCAACTCAACACCCCGCCCTCTATTTCCAACCCACTTGTCCTGTTTACTTTTCTAGAATGTTATTGAATGCCCCACTCTTTGAAGCATCCTTCTGAAAGATGCCTTCTGGAAGATGCCTGAAAGCTACAGTACCTTCATCAGCCCCCCCCCCCCCCGTGTGATAAGGTAAAATATTCTGTGGCTTTCCAATTTATTACAACAGATTAGGACCTTCTTTCATCCTTTCCTTAGCACAGCATGCTACCTTGAGGCAACAGATTAAAGATAATTAAGAGGAATCAAGGGATTTCCCAGGGGCTCTTGTTCACCTAGATATCTGGGATGCCTGGCAATATTCATTACACGGACACGTGCGTCTGGTTTAACAGAGAAGCGTTGAGAAAAATTGCCCTAGAGAGGTTATGACTTGTCATGCCGAGACCCTTATTGTCCCAAGGTCCTTCTCATTTGATCCGTTATTAGTTTATTTTAGCCTTCATTACATTTTTATCAGGTTACCTCAGCTAAGGAGGATATGTTTTAGGCTTTTATTGCTTTTCTGTTGGTTTGTTTGTCTATCAGCAGGATTACAATAACACTACTGAATTGATTTTTAGGAAACTCAAATCTCAGTTTTGAGTGGATTTAAATCACAGGGCAGCTTCACAAATGATCTTGCCCTGTTGGTAATTTGTGACATTGGGCTTTTGTCTTTTCCTGCATTCATGTGTAAATTAAAAACAACATTCTGCATTGTCTCATGTGCCATAACATGTAAGAACACATCTTTCTGTCTGTATGATGAAAATTGTTCTCCAAAGATAAGCACAGAAAGAGAAAGAAAGAGAAACAAGAATATCCTTATGTGTTGAAAATAACAATTTCTGACAGTCAGACAGTTTTTTTCTAAAACAAGTTTCCTCCTTTCTCAAGACTGCTGGAACAAACACAACATATCCAAACCCTTACACTTCAGGAAGGAGTTGATGATGTCAACTACAGGCTCAGCAGCTTTTTATCTGCTTCCTGTTTACCTTCATCTGCGTCTGTCAGCAGGAGGGTTTGGAAACACCTACCGCTCAGGGCGATTGTCAACAGCAGGACCCATAGTCCGCAGACCCTTACCAGGCCATATAAGGACAGACCCCTGTTGGCTCCCACCTCGGAGGGAAAGCAGAGGGAAGAGACACAGCAGTGGCCTGGAGAGGTAAAAATAGAAACAGATGAAGGAATAGTTAAAGAATGACAGGAAAAAAGTAACATTAACATAAAGGGGGGAAAAAACAACATCATGGACTGTAGACTGGGGAACCCCCCCTGGTCTGAGTCACCGTCAGGAAGAGAGCCAGACCCAGACAGCCTTTCTACCTCAAATTCCCTCAGTCCCCCCCCCCCCCCCCTCGACTCTTAAAACAGCTAGGCCTGTCTGGTCTATAAAAAGTGAAGTAGAAACTGACCCTTGTTTCCTGAAGAGACACAAACAAGCGAGTAAGAAGCTACTTTGAACCTCAGTTGCATGTGTTCGATTTGAGATGAGTTGTTTCACTTTCTATGTGAACAGTTGGAGTGTTGGGGTATTCTCCCCTATTGCATTATGTGTTTCTCTTTTAGTTTCCTTTGTAGTTGTTGTTTTTGTTGTTAAGTTGTCTCTATGGTGATAGTTCATGGTCACAAACAACACCCTGAAAAGAAGAAGTGACGCAGCACTTTGTTAACACAATGTGACTTTCTGGTTACCGCAATGAAGGGAATTTTTTATTTGTTTTTACTTAGTATGCAGGAAATGTAGTGTGTTACTAAGGCAACAAGGTTCCTCCTCTTAACCATTGACTGCGTTGGTTAACACTTCTGAAATAGTACACAGTAGCAAAGTGATATCATCTTTACAGCACTTCCCTTCTTCAACCCATTGGCCATATTGGGTAGAGAAAGAAGAATACGTAGTAGACTGTGATTGGCTGCCGAAGATGTCATGCCAGCCTGCCGTCACAGTGCTCACACATCAGTTTCTAAAGTGGGTTCATTATGTTGCATACCTCTTCTATATTTGGTGTTAATATAAATACCCCTAGTTGTCAATGATTCTCTTGATGCAGAGGTGGCGGGACAAGAGTTTCATTCATCTACTCGCCCCTGCACTCCGCCCTCAGAACTAAAATGAACTATTTCATCGTCACAGCTGGTGCAAGGGTTCAAGGGAGTCAGTCAGCCCAAAACCAGCTGAGTGGATTTTAGTTAATAAACTGTTGCTTCAACTTTGCTGCATTGCCCCTGAGGGAAATTCACCTCCATGTTTGTATTTGGTTTCTGAAGAAATAAGTGTTTCCAGCTAAAGCAAGATAACTACAAAATGTTATACAAGGCTCTTTTAGCAGAGGGATGTTTATAATAATAAAACAAAAACGTTTCAAACTTTGATAAGAGTACATATTTAAGAGGTTAACCACTGCCACTGTAGGCCCAAGCCATATGGGCATATGAGGTATTTTGTTTTCTCATTACGATGTTTCTCACCTAAAGCCTTGTTAATGTATGTTTTCCTTGAGGGAGGCACCCCTTATTAGTGTACGAAGTGGCTTGGGGGGCCCCCATAATTTATTTTCCAGGGATGACCTCACCCCGACTCTTTCCTGGCCTTAACCTCAACTTTTCCCCACTAACTGAGTCAGCCAGCTCTCAGATTCACGTGCTTCTATTTTAAGGATCCAGTTTCCATCATTGGACCATGTAGGCAGACCAAAATATGTTTTATATATGGAAAAGGAAATGACTAAATGCATAGCACCATGGACTATGCATTTAGTCCATGGACTAAAAGCAGAATCAGCCTTAAGAGGTCTGATGCTATAGGATTAACTGTTACTAAGACGTTATAAGTTACACCCGGTCGGCCAGCTGTAGTGTGCTATAGTGTGTTTAAGAGACATGATGACTGAGAATTGTGGGTCGATCCTGAAAATGGATAAAAGGATTAATTCAACACACAAAGCACACACGCACAAAGTTAGGAACTACTTTAGAATATCATAATTATAGTTCAAGGTATGGTGTAGTAGATGCATATTATTTGCATTATACATTTGAGGCAGTGATTAGTTATTTTCAACATGATTTAAAAAAAACAAGGCTAAAAGGGAAATGTATTCAGGATGGGTCCGGTTGACTTACTGACTACTGTCAGGCAGTCAAACAAGTGCTTTAATCTACAAATGCTCCAATTTCTCGCTTTTGGCTTTAATTAAAAAGATAACCAGTGTCTTTCTCTATGAAGCCAGTCCAGAGTTCGCGCTGACATGAAAAGCTGGCAGGTGAAGTGTGGCCCGTGGCAGATGGTTACTAGCAGCCTAAACAAATGCTGGTGCACTCCCAATCCCATTAACAAAGTCATGAATGGAAGCGTCACTATTTAAACAAGTGCTGTTTTTTTCCAGCGCAGGTAGGGACCTTTTAAATCATGAGCATGCATGTCAACTAACATCCTTTGCTAGGGGTGACTCCCTTATTTTGGAGGATGGGGACGCAAACACTCATGAAGGGACAGACCTGCACTGAGCAAAAGTTGTATATCACGTGAGCAAAATCAGAGCGTGAGTGCTAACATTGTCTCAAGCAGGAACTCCTTTATGTACTAGTTGGAAAACATGTTGTTTAAATGATTGTACCTCTAACCAACTGAAGTAAGCCTCATAAGTCTGTGTTGTTTTAAACGTGTTCACTTCAAAGCATTTTTTTTGTTTTTGAACTTGAACTAAGCAAATGTCAGTTTGGTAAGGTCAGAAAATAAAAACTGAATTGAATCAGCTGATTGTTCAGAAATGTGTGCTGGTAATCAGCTGATTAAGTGAAACATAACATATAATTGACCTTCATGTTATGTTTCCTTATACACTGCATGACTTACATAAAGAAGCAGCCATGCAGTTCTCTTTCTTTTTGCTTTGATACAGGTGTCAACATGTTGCTAAATGCACTAAATGGATTCCCTAGTAATAATGTCACTTACTGGTCTTTAAGAACCACACTGTGAAATGTTCAGTATTTAACATGCTATAGTTATAACCTACATACTGATTGTACTGGCATAAAGTTTATAATAAAAGTTCAACAACTAAAAATGCACACATACTGTATATGACACAACATTCATATACAATGAATGAATTGCAAATTGATGGAATATACCTGATCAATATTTAGATTACCACATTGTTCCCCATTTTCTTCAGGGAAACCAATTTGTTATCATTATAACCCTAACCCTAACCCTTTTCGTGAACAAAAGCCTTGTGCTTAGCTTTAAGTCTGTAGCATAGGCATTTTAAATCTTGTTGATTGGAGAAACCACCGACACGCTGTGGCTCTTTTCAATAGCTAAAAGACACAACATGCCCAAAATAACTTTGAATTCCGAAAACACATTTATCTGAGCAGTTTGTGGGTTATGTTTTTTTTTTTTTTAAATAAAAGAGGGTATGATTGGCCAGAAAGTGAGCCTTAAAGATTTAAAAAAAAAGAAGAAAAAAAAGTCAAAGCAATCCAGCACTTCTATCCTTCATCACTTGGATCAAAGGGCTTTGATCCACTGGCCGGATCTCAATTATTTCAGCATAGCCTGCCTTTGATTAGTTCAACAGAAATCCTATAACGTCTCAGAATAACAATCTTTGGTAAAGAATGTGCATTACACTTCTTCTTATAATGGACAACACAGCTGTATATGGCTGCAACCTCTCCCCTGTGTCTGACTCAGGATTCAGAGCACAAAACAGGCATTGAGCAACATGTGAGGGGGAGGAAAGAGGAAATCTGTAGTGCATTAGCGACTATGTTATTTAGGGGTATACAATCAAAAGCTATATTTAGAACAAGACACAGCAGGAGAACCAACAACAACAACAACAACAACCACATTTTACAAAACAAAAACAGGTATAGAGATGACGTAACACCTTTTAAAGTATTTTGAAGGCTTCCATTCCTTTGTTAGCAATTACTTTCTGCTTTGTAGTCTTCCTGTTTGAACTCCAAGGGTTTATGTTGATACCTCCCAAAACATAAAGAGGAGGAAAAGGGAAGAAGGAGAAACAGAAGGGGGAGAGAGAACATCCAAACATTTCCAACATCAACATTGTATACACAGGCCACCCTGTCGGCAGAAAATCACATCTCTTTGGAAATATAAGAGTTTTTCCAAAAGCTATAAGTATCTAGGGAATAAATGAGTCACTTCTGCAAAAGAAAAAACACAACATGTATGTTTTTTAGAGAAGTTCAAAGAAAATTCAGATACGTATAATTGACAAGTTTGACTTATTAGTGTCTAGTACGGGCTATCAGTTAAACTATAGGAAATTAGGTGAAGGGAACAAAATGGCATTACGGCTCTGTGGGTCTGAAAAGAAAAAGGAGAAAGGCGGTGTCTTTTTTTCGCCCGCTAGTTTTAGTAGAGAAAGCCCAATGACGTGGGAAGAGGAAGAGAGGGAGGCAGGGAGGGAGAGCAGGGTGAGGGGTGAGACAGACAGAAACAAACAGAGAATGATAAAGAGGGAAAGAGAGAGAGAACAGTGAGGAGAGAGAGATACAGAAAGAGCGAGAGGAAGGCTGGGTCTTTGCTTCTCTGCTCCCGCTAGCCATCTATCTTTGGCTGTGCTCACGCCCCAGCTGCTGCTGGTTCAAAGTACGGTCACTGGCAGGGAACCAGTGGCAGCGCTGCGAAAGACACCCACGCAGCCACTTCAAGTACAGAGGGAAGCAAAAAGAAACAGAATGTCTTTGGAAGAAACCAAAGCCTCAGACTGAAGCCCAGTGTCACATAACTTCTGCGGCTGAAAAAACAGAACATCCAACACTAGAGAAAAGTTTTCAAAAGTTAATGTTTAACCCGCCAGTTAAACAGATCACATATATACATGCCAGAAATCTTTGATATATTATAGTTAATACAAAATGATAAGTTCCGCAGTTAGGTATTTGTTTAGGGAAACGTTCCAACATCATAAATCAAACATTTTAACAGTGCAAAGAATGCAATGCAACACAAATTGAGCCGCATGAAACAACAATGGACTATAAGATTATAGTACACACAAACCTACACACATCTACACACACATGTGAGAGACCCACAGTGTGGGCTTAAGTAAGGTGAATGGGAAGCCTTGAGTTCTGCAGCCCTCAGCGGTCATGTTTAAGTAAATATACTTTGGTTAATGAAGTTAGCTGATGATGAGCTGCAGCATGGAGTGCACTTGACAAGGTTTACATAATCTATCCTTTACCAAATGCGATGCAACATGTATTAAATAAACTACAGCTTTACATTGAAAATAATATCCATGCATGTTGACATTTTTTGTAGTTTGGCTAATCCCAGAATCCTAATACAATTAATTACGCTTGATCCTCTCGTCTCCTGCACCCTGATGCTGTGCCAAAGTATCTAGGCCAAGGTCTGGCTGTCAACATTAAGGGGCTGGAGACAGAGGTGCGTAGGTGAGTGTGTGGATTTGAGTGTGCATTTCTCCAAAATACTGCAGGAGATTGTACTGCATATGTTCCATTGTGTGTGCATGCATGCATGTGCAAATGTCCTTGGGCCTTACAATGTATCTGCATAATGTGTGTTTGTGTGTGTGTATCTGTGTATGTGTGTGTCTACACAGTATGTATTTGCGTGTTCCAACATGTACGTGTCCCTACACAGTCACTGCAGGTGAGCAGACAGCCATGTTTAGCAACCATCCGGAACCTTGTAATGACAGGACGTCGTAAGATTTCCTTGTAAGGAGACTTGTGAGTGTAAACGTGAGCGTGCCAGTGTTGCTGCTGCTGCTGCTATTGTTTGTACTCGCCTGACGTGTCGAGGTCATCGCTGATACAGTGTTCTGTTTTGTTGTTCCTTGGCAAAACGAGATGCACAACCTGTTACCTGAGGATTGGGTCTGTGCCAATTTGGGGGTGTGAAAATCATCAGCTCAAGACTAATTAGAGCCATTTCAGCCAAAAAGAGGGATGATTATTGGAGCACCAAGGAGGTGAGGCCTGTTTCCTGTGGCAACAATTTCTGGTTAGATCAATGGCTGACTTCCAGGGAAACAGGGCTGTGCCAGCTAATTGTATTCAACTGAAACAGGGAAATGGATGTGCTGGTTTTCCCTCTGTGATCTTATGTTTGTCCTTGTTCCAGAGGACAGGCTACACATGATGAAGTAAAGCCTGAGGAAACAAACGTTTAAGCTATTATAATTCAAAATGTATAACCTTCAAAAACTAAATATTTACAAAAAGTCAATATTTTTCATTAGTTCCTAAAAATGGTCAAAAGGTTATTCATTTAATTTGTTATTTGTGGCCACGAATGATAATGCCAGTCCCTCAAATATTTCTAAATGTACAATTGCTCACATTTGGCTGCAAACCACAAACAAAGATGATCTGACATTTGCTCTTTCCACCTCAACGCTGTTCTATCTGTTCATGTTGTTACATGAGCTGCTTATAAGAACACACACAAATATAAGTGTCTGCTTCATGTAATTGCTTTGGTTTATTTCCCAACACATCACCATCCCCTGCTTTGAACTTCAGGTATGGTTTAAACAAAATACACTTTCCATCTGAATGAGCAGGGAGGGTACAGTTACCAACGAACAGTTTAAATGCATTATGTGATGTGTAATGATGTTGAAACCACAGGTATCACAGTCATCCAGAGTTCATCTACTAAAGATGCTTCATTTTCTGAAATATTTACATCCCAAAGGCAAAAACACACTCTGAGAATCTCAAATCTTCTCTTTAATTACGAGTGAGATCATTGTGGTTGCAAAACCCTTACAGAAAAAAGATTCCTCTCTCTCAGGCATTACATGACATGTCGCTTGTTAGACGCTTTTATCCAAAGCGACTTGCATACTCAATACTGTGGGCAATCCCCACAGGAGCAATTTGGGGTGAAGTGTCTTGCCCAGGGACACAACGACATGCTGACTGCAGTGTGGTTTGAACCTGTGACCCCTTGATCCGAACACCAACGCACAACCCACTGCACCACAGGCATCTCCAACTTCAACATTTTAATGCAATGCAAATTGAGTGACAGGTTAAGCCAACATAAGATATTGTTGTTTACAGTAGCTTGATATTATTTTAATGTGACTCAGATCTGCAGAGCGAAACCAATGTTCTTTTTAACAGGAAACACTAAGCGAGATCTGCCCTCTCACTTCCTGGAACATGCCAGACTTATTGATAGCATTATAAATACCAAGCAGCTTGTCTACACATACTTTATTACAGAGGGGCATGATGGCCCCAAGCACAGTTACAATGCTAACTTCAGTACATATATGACTAGGCAATCATAAAAACGCTTAAAAGTCATGCATTACCAACCCTCACAACAAATGATGCAATGTAAAAGATGTGAAGCAACAATATAGTTATTCCTGTCCACATCAACATATGTATCCATGACCAACAACATAAAGCTGAGGTGTCTCAAATATTTGCTGGTGTAGCATTTATAATATTATTAATATATTACATTCTACAATTTCCCACCGTCACAAATCAGCATGCATCCAAAGAAAGGAAAAGTTTAGAAGTTATCCAACATGTTTCACAAATGTCACTTTATACAGGACCAATATGTCGTAATGAGTACATTTCAGATATTCTGTACCAGGATATAAATATGCCACAGGACAGAACATTTATTTTTTGCTGTAGTCAGTGTTTAGTGTTTACAGCCCAGTAGCCGTCACTGGAGGAAAACGCAAATGTTTCTAACTGTGTGTGATGCACTGCATTTGCCCCTGGGGTGCCGAGCACGTACAGTGAGCAATATGCTGCTTATCAGATTAGAGGCACCCTGCTGCTGCTCCGTGTGTGTGTGTGTGTGTGTGTGTGTGTGTGTGTGTGTGTGTGTGTGTGTGTGCGTGCGTGTGTGTGTGTGTGTGTGTGTGTGTGTGTGTGTGTGTGTGTGTGTGTGTGTGTGTGTGTGTGTGTGTGTGTGTGTGTGTGTTTGTGCATATGTGGGGGATGTATTCTATGCTGTGCCCAATATGCCTTTGACACAGGAAGGAGTTGTTTCCAATGCAATGTCCGAGCCTTATCCTGCTGCCGCTGACATACTGGCAAATACACCACCTGACTTCCTGTCCTGGGGCAGGATGGTTACACCCAGAGGTTTCACTTCTCCGTTAGGTGTTTACTCATTACGGAAGCATTCGACGGGTTAGGGATGCAATAAACAGTGTGTAAAAGCGCTGATGCACAATGAGGGGACCAGCAGGAAAACGTAATGGAGGAGGTGAATGTAAAGAACCTTATCCACCATTTGGCTATTATCTATAACAAAAAAAATAAATTCAAAATCAAATGTTTTGTTTAATGTACACTGTTGTGAGTGTAAGTGGAAACAAAACATGAAGTATAAGTGTTGTTGTTATTAAGATAAAAGTCTCGGTGGTCATTCAAATTTTAGCACATGTTTTTGTAAAGTACCTGATACATGTGCTTACCCATGCATTTGTGCACACACGTGTTAGACAGCACAAGAACATTCCTGAAAGCCACATCAACCCCACCAGGACTTTTAAGTTCTGCCTAAATAGACAGTCCTCCCGCCTCTAAACCCTTATTAACTCCTACCAGCGTACGGATTAAGTCCTGGGATCCAGACAGCTAACAGCCCTGTATGTGTCTGGTACAAGCTGCTCACCCATTCACAATGCTTTATGACGGGCTACAACTCACAGCCTCCTTCCACCACCTCCTGCAGAGGGACATTTACAAAACAAGTGCTTACAGTTGAAGGGGTCAGAAGTGGAGCAAGAGGGTAGTCAGGGGTGCATTTCAAAGATTAGTGGAAGAAGGGGAAAGAGGAGGGGATAAGAAGGACATGTTGACTGATTTGGGCTTTTCAAAGGTGATGTGGCACCATAAATGTTAGCAACTCTTCACCCTTCAGTAAAGGGAACTGAGAACTTCCACACCAACAGTATGTGCAATATACATATCATTAACATCTTTACAAAACACTCGCTGCTATATAACATGTGCAATATTATTATTATTAATAATGTGCTATGATAACGTGCAATTACGTATCTGCCACTATGTTTTTTTTGCACTACTAAATACTGGTAATATTTACATTCATTATGTGACCGTCTATGTTTCATGTTTCCTGTAAATATTAAATTGCTCTTTTTACTGCACTTTTAGTGTAAAGTTTTAATATTAGGCTGCTGTGTTTATTGTATTTTTGTAACTCTGGCACAACAATTTCCTTCGGGATAAATAAAGTCTTATCTTATCTTAACCCAAAGGTTCTAGATAATAACATTCAAAGCAATATATATCAGTCAATAACAAGTTGCGTCTTGAGCAGATAGTACAATCACAACAAATGTTGCGTGTGCTGTAATCCCAGTTTCTCTTGCCTATGTTGTATTTAAACTCATTTATCAGTCTAACTCAATTGAGTTCCCTTTAGATTAGAGATGTGAGGCATTGCATTGTTATCTGTCTTGGTTCTTTTATTTCCCAAAGGCATCGTCCATACAGAGCATACAGCGGTCAAATGTTTCTCCTTGTTGAGAATGGACATTTCACAAAAATCTTACAGGATCGGAATCAGACATATTAGAAAAGTTTACTATGCATGCAATGTGACCTTTTGTTGTAAAGATTAGTGATAAATAACATTGTGAATGAAATGATATGAGTTTAATAGACTGACATAACAAACAGTGAAGAATAAGGTCAATTGCATTTGATTGTCCTCTTAGTAATGATTTGATGATCTCAACTCAAGTGCATGTTTTTCATTGTTTGAGACACAATGTAAGTTGCATTTTCACTTTCAAGTTGGCCACTATTTTGCAACAGATTTCAGGGTGTGGGAAAATACTTCAGATACTACCTTGCACAACTATGTGCTGACATTCAAGTAAGTTGCAGAAGGATTTCCTTTGGAAAAATCATATTTCCTTTCAATCTAACTGGGTTCAAAATACATAAATAAAAACATATTTTAGAGGTCAAGTGAGTTTAATCTAAGGACATGGGTGCAGTTCTATGGAAACTAGGTCAGATTTACTTGTGGATCCCTCTTAAATGCAGATATGAACTATTACAGAGACTTTCCACATACATGGGAAGCACAGAGCATAAGGCAAACACAGTGAACAAAACTCTGACTGAAAACCACTTTCTCTCCCACTGTATGTCAACTGGAGCACAGACCCTGAACCACAGCATTTTCTGAAACCAATAGCCAGCCCAATGCATAGCAACAGAGTAAGCTAAGCTACTGTACACCTGGCCTGTAAATGATCAGAAAGTGGTGGCAAAACAATAATTTGTGACATCCTCACATTAAAACTCACACCTCTGAGAACTGGTGTACTTATGAATATAATTGATTGAGGGAGTAACCATTTAAGGCATGCCATGTTTGAACTTTTGCCAAAAAGCTTTGCATACCATATAACCCAGTGTTTATCCTACAAGTAATTTATGCAGGACATGAATGTATCTGTACATCTACTTTATATTTATAACAACCAATGAACACATGCATACATGGTTTTATGATGTTGTAATGTAAGCACTTCAACACATACGCCTACAGTATATAGATTAACCATGAAAAAGCAGGCCGGTCTTGCTATCAGCAAGCAGATTAGGGACTAATGTTTGCCTCCATATGAAATGTTGTGACCTTGTTGATAGTTCGCCAAAGTTATATAATGTCCCCAGACAGGTGAAAAAACAAATGACCAATTAATAGTGTGTCCCTGGAGAGGGACAACACAGCCGCTGCGAGAACAGTTACAGCCAGTCAGAACCAGTGCAGCTGCAGGTGAGCACAGAGTTTGTTTGTGCACGAAATGTGTGTGTGTGTGTGTGTGTGTGTGTGTATGTGTGTGTGTGTGTGTGTGTGTGTGTGTGTGTGTGTGTGTGTGTGTGTGTGTGTGTGTGTGTGTGTGTGTGTGTGTGCGTGTGTGGTTTTTGGAGTTGCAGATTCCAGAGTTTGGGTGTGCACATTCAACACAACACATAGTGAAAAGAACAGAAATGCACAACCTGCTGAGGCTTACAAAAAACAACAAATTATTAAAAACCAGTTGGGGAATGCAGTGCAAACACCTTTAAGAACATAATCAATATGATTAACATTCCTAACATATGTATAATAAGAGACTATGTCAACAGCTAATTTCAGAAATCAAATAAATAAAGTTTTGTGTTGATGAAAATTAAGTAACTTTAATTAAAGTAACCATAAACAACCTTAACAATCTATTTCAGGCTTTTGTCAAACAGATACAAAATACTTTATGTCTAATTCAGAGAGATAGGAGCCAATTATTTTTTTAATTCCGCAATATCACAAAGGTCACACAATCAATTTCATCCAGAATGTTTTACATTCTGGGAACACGCAATTGATGAGAATTAACAGTTTTAAAAACCCTCATTTGTGTGACTTGTGTATAAGTCTACAGTATTTAATAAGTGATCAAGTGTGACTGCTTTTTAGTGCGGCGTTCCTCCTCTGCCATCCAAGATGAGATCCCAGCAGGGCGAGCTGACGCCCAGCCAGGCCGTGGTAATCCTGAGGCGAGGACATTTCATTTCAGGTATGGCAACAGTGCACTCCTCCTGCATATAGGTTTGAGCTGAGAGAAGGTTGTGTAACATTACATAAAGCGTTTGTAGATGGATTCAGCATGGCCTGTTTGTAAATGCTTCCAATGTGTGTGTGGAGGTGTGTGATGTGGCCCTGGGCATCAAATATTAACTCTGCCCCTTAATTGTGGTGACCTTTAACATGAAGTAAAGAGAAAATAAATTAAATCTTGTGTCGCCTGGAAAGGTCAGTTCAGGCATGTTATGAAACAGCCAGAATAATGTACGTTTGTTTTTCATTAAAGTACGGCCAGAAGTCAGCCAAATAGGTTAATATGTTGACAGTATTCATGCAGCAACATAAAAGAGCTACCTGGAGGCTCATAATCATTTATATAATAATAATCAAAGCTTTTTTATGTTGGGTCTGAGCTGTTTCATATATGTTGCAAAGAACATGAAGTGTGTTTTTGAACAGGATGCCAGCTGCGTGACAAATTATACCCTTTCCACTTTCCCAATGGTTGTTAGGGCACAAAGGCGGGGATTACACAAAGTTATACAATGGCAGACAACTAAGGTTTCTTCATGCAGAAGACTAAATTGGGCGCTTGGGGATTCAGTGCTGTAAGGTGATGGTAAATGAGAGAGAACTTGTTCTTCTTGCAATCTACAGGGAATAGACGAATCAAAGGAGGGATGTTTTGATCTGAGGGGTTTGCTTTAGGGCTTGTTCCTTTGGTGGGAGGCAACAGGTTAATGCCTGTGTTTCTCACAGTTTTGAAGGTGTCATGCATTGCTGTAACACTAGTTTAGTGGCATACAGGCGGCACACATACATTACAAGCGCATACAAACATTAACATAATAATATATATCGATGTTAGCATTCACACCTACACACATACAAACCCAGGCCAAAATGTACACAGCAACATATGATTTCCATGTAATGCAGCTGCCTCTCCTACGAAATTAAACGATTATTCTGTCTGAGAGATATATGACAAAACCATACACCTAGACATGTGACTTTTGATTCTCAACGCAAAAAAAAACGCTAAATAAAACTTTACAAATCGACACAGTGTTAAAGACAAATAGACAAAAGAATGCAGGATGGTGTTTTATACTACCAACAGCTATAAACACACCATCAGAGTAGTGATGAGAAAATCAACCATCTAGATCTTGTCGAAACCACAACATGATATCAAACAATCCTTAGCGTTGGCAACACCACACAATGACGCATATTCAACATGTTGTTCAGCTGCAGCCGTGGCGTGCTGTGAGCACAAGAATAACTCTTCTGGTTTTATACCTCAGCGATATGCAGAAGTTGACCACGTGACAATGAGGCGACATCTCTACGTTCCCATCACACCCTGCTGATCTGATGTACAGCGCTGAGACACTGAGGTAACATTTCTGTGACCACAAACTTCCTCTTTCTGTGACAGAAATCGAGAACAGTGGCAAAATGACCCCAGGCCGAGGACCCAACCTTAGGGTGGTTCTGCTTCCTTTGACGAAAATACATGTTGAAAGTTCATATCTGTGAGTGGCAGTATTTGAGCTGAGTGATGAAGTAGATTGAAGAATATCTTATTGAAGCTACATTGTGCAATCTAAGTGGAAAGACAAATATTATGAAATGGATTGTGGGACTCTCTTTCTCATCTTGAATTGAATGATACAATGATTTATTTGACGTCATGTATTTTTCGCAGAATAAAAACGAAGCAACCAGTCCATCACAGTACTCACACAATTAGACAATCTCAAAACTTGCACTTCCAGTGTTATTTTTGTTTGTTTAGGGACTCCAGTACACCTGGAATTGCATTCATGTGGTAATAACTGTAACAACACACTGTCTACTGAGCTGGAGTTAGAATAATAAAGATAGGAAGAAAAGTAGGTGTGTTGTCATACGTACAGTATGTGTGTGCTTTTGTGGCTACATTTGGTATATCACATTTGCTATTTAACCAAGGCGGTACTGAACATAAACAGACATCTCTGTAAACAGCTTTGTGGACAATCCTGTTCACACAAGCAATCCAACTCATATCCCAAAATCTCATAGCTGTAAAACACATTCCCAAACAGTAATTTGAAGCGTGTGTGTTGTTAGCTAATGTGGTATAAGTCACATGAGACTCCAAGCAGACTTCTAAACTGAAACTGAATCTATGAGGTTTTCCAGTGTTCATTTACTGCACGCACCGACTGAGGATCCTCGGTGTATTTCAGGGAAAAGGTTTAGCAATATAACACCCTGTTCAGCTTTGACTTAAATTGTTTTCTTTAAGCAGTTTGGCCCCGTCAAAATCCTAGCAGGGGCTCACTTTCCTGCCAAGGAGAGGAGTCTCTTATGGGAATACTAAAAGCCAAACAAATTAAAAGAGATTGGGCGAGATTACCATCCCAAAAAGCAGCTTTATATGGGAGCTGTAAAATCACTGCCAGGCAGTATTTGTTTGTGTGCAAGTTAAAGAGCTCCTGGCAGCTGGTGTTAAGTTGTTGTGAAGATACTGGCCAAGTTGCTACAGGAGCTGTAATATTATTGATCATGCTGGAACAGTGGGTTCTGAAAGGAAAAACCCACACACAAGCACTGATAACATTTAAGCACACACATGTATCTTCAAGCTTGTATATTCTTCTTCTTTGTACATGTCTCAATCTTCCCAGAATTCCATGCTGCTCTCCTCCAGATGATGGACAACAAATGTTTAACAGTCAGCTCGAACCCTGATAGGACTGTGACAGACGTTCAGCATGCAGTCATTTGTCCCCGCTGCACTTGTCAGGATGTGGAAATGAGGCTGTGGTGATTGCATGCTGGCAAGTCACTTTGGCTGCTGCACTAAGGACACAAGTTACTTAAATGTCACAGCTTTCTAACACCACATTCAGGTCATCAACCATTTTTCATTTGCTTTTCCAGCCGTTAAAATCCAGGGAAAACTCAGGATGCAGGGATTTGCCAGCAACACTTAGCTTCCCATTCATTCGGTTGCAAACACTGACACCTGGGACATTAATGCCCAGTTTTCTGCTGTTGCAAGCAGTGTTGGAGAATTGTTGTCAGCATAAGTTTTCTGAAATCACTGTATGAGCCAGGTATTGAGTGTACCCCTCCCACATTGTCCAAATCCAAACAGCTGATGCAATACCACTAAGACACAGGTAGCGCAGGTAGTATTAGTGGGCCCTCTTGAGGCCTGAGGCTCTTCTGCACATCAGCCGGCAGCTACACCTTAAGCTGCAGCACAGAATATGAGTTACAGTGTTTGTTCAAGGCCCTACTTTTGTTGCCTTTATCCTTCAAATCTGAAAGGCTGGCTTCCTGTCCTAGCAGCTGCAGTAGCTTGATGCATTCATCTAGCAACTCAGCTGCAAAACTGTCTCTAAATAAAAAAAAACAGCAGAACCTTCAAACCTCAGCTCATATCCACTTCTTCAATTTGACTCAAATCACAATGCAGGATTTATTACAGCAGCATACATTTGGTTAAGAAAATGACTCATGTCCGTCCAAACCATCTTCTCGTTTATCAGTTCAATGTGTAATATAATCATTTGTGACTTCATTGATGCTCAGCTGTCCTTATCTGGAGATTGATGAGTGAGGAATCTAGTCCCGGTGAGCCCCCTAGAGGTGGATATATGTAATGCATCCAGGCTCATGCCCAGAGGGTGTATCTCTCACCTGAGGACACACCGACATGCCTGAGCTTCCAATGTGACACTCATAACCAAAAGCCAGACACACTAAATGCATTCCTCTGAGAATGAAAACATAAGTACTTAAGTCAGTGCTATATGTCAAGTCTAAGGGCGTCAGCTTCCTTATCGCACTGTTAGCGATCATAGTATCCTGGAAAACCTTTTGATGTTTTATGTTTTTGCACAGAGCATGTTTTCTTCTTTCTTGAATTATGTTTTTTGCTTGGATAAAATGGCAATCTTATATTTATAGTGCTTGAGGAAACTATAACTAGTACCGTAGATACAAGTAAATAAAGCGACTTATAATGACTAAGAGAACATGTTGCACTGCCACAGACAATTGTATTGTTTATTTTCTTCTGTGCTATAGTTCAATCCACAGCTGCACACAAACTCTTGACTACATGCCATGAGAAATTATTCTACGACTACTTACTGTTTCAATTTTTTCACAGATCACATGCACCTTCTTTTTTATTTCTTTTTTTACTCATGCCTATTAAACCTGCTGAGTAGGAAAACAGCATGACCTCGCCTGTCCCTAGCACGCTGTCTCTCCCTTCTGCGGACTGGAACAACGCCCAGACGGCTGCCGCTTGCGTGCCACCACTGTTTTGGTAGATTTGCATCTGAGCTTTAGAGAACAACTGGGATGATTCACCAACCGTGTGTGTGTGTGGTGTGTGTGTGTGTGTGTGTGTGTGTGTGTGTGTGTGTGTGTGTGTGTGTGGTGTGTGTGTGTGTGGTGTGTGTGTGTGTGTGTGTGTGGTGTGTGTGTGTGTGTGTGTGTGTGTGTGTGTGTGTGTGTCTGTGTGTCTGTGTGTGTGTGGGGGGGGGGGTTCTTAGCTGAGTGTGCTGTCTCTACCTCACTTTCACTTCTCAGTGGAACTATTTCTGTATTATTCTCCCAAGAGCAATAAACGGGAAAAAGAGAGAAAAAGGATTACTACACACGGCTGACTATACCAACTGAACTGAGTTTGTGTGTGTGTGTGTGTGTGTGTGTGTGTGTGTGTGTGTGTGTGTGTGTGTGTGTGTGTGTGTGTGTGTGTGTGTGTGTGTGTGTGTGACAACTCTACACTAAAACACAATAACACTGAAACCTTGAAGTTAGAAGGTGAGTAAACAGGATGGCTTTATTATGACCATCGGGTGGACATCCTGATCACAAGAGCAGAAAATAAGACGTTAACGCTTTTGCTCACACACATCTGGCCACACACTTGGGACATGGGGTTGTTCTGCCAAATTAATATACTTATAATGTGGGAGCCCACCATGGACTACACCCAAAACACCTGCAAAAACTATATTCACCATCATGACCCCTATGAATCAAGGCCTAGGCCTTTGATGTGACTTACAGTCTACAGTGCCAGTGGATGAATGCAGGAGTTGGCAGTGGTAGGACATGTCATTGTCCCCAAAAGAGGTGTTAGTCCCATTTTAGTTAGCTCAGTTTTAGTTTCACAGAACATACATATATTTTCCCATGTCTTTTTGGAACCAAATGTTTCAAAGTCCAACTACTGTGAAGTAATGAAAGTTCACAACTTTTCAGGCCAAGAACTTCAATGGCTTGTTATTGCAAAGATCTTGACCTGATAAAACCAATACATATTTAGAAGAGTTATGGATATACTCAGCATTGGAAAGATACTGTAGATGGATTGCATATCAATAAACAATTAATTTTATTCTTATTTGTTTGATCCCAATTCCTTCATTTTATTTCTTCAAAAATATTCCTGAACTGCAGTGAGGAAAAGTTCAATGTTCAATATCTGATTATTTGCAGTTCTTTGCGTACAGCACCACATTATCTGATTACACTAAAGTCACAACTTTGCTCATTCAGTATTATCGACTTTCTCTCCCTTCTGAATGGATTGAACCATTTCTTCACAGAGCAATGGAGGTTATAACATTTGATTCTGACTTTATTTGAAATTGGAGGCTCTTGTTTGTGTCCTGTTGCTGATTAAATGTAAAACGTGCTGCGTGGTAAAAAAGGCAACATGATGAAGTGTCTTTGGGACTTCAAATGACAAAGATTGCATCTGATGTGTGATTATATTGCTGTCTCCTACTTTTTCTGGAGATGTACTGTATGGAAGAAAGGCACCATAATATTCATGAATAAATCATTTTACTTTTCTTAGTAAACTACACTGCATTTAGGCTAACATTTAGAAATGAATACTTACAATGTTCATAGAGTTGCTTTAGCATTTGACATACCACTAAACACAATGGATAACAAATATATTAGCTATCCTTTACAGAGGTATCCTTGTCAGAGAAATTGAGGAAACGTGATCTCAAAAAAGAACTCAGTAAAAGTGTACAAGCCATCCCCTCCCCCATAACTTCCCTAATTGGAAGTAAACAACAGGACTTTACACCCTGAGCTAGCCAGGTCTATTTTATGTTGGAGGGCTGAAGGGTTACGTATTCCCTGATGTCCTGAACTGTCGTTTTTCCCCCCTTTGCCCTTCAGTTTTGTGTGATTATGGTGAAATTGGCACAGCTAGCTTCCTTCCACTGGGGCTGGGTGATTTTAGGTCAAGTTGGCAAATGCTGCAGCCACAGTATGAGAAAAAGTCAATGTCAAACCTAGAGCCTACTCAAAAAACAATAAGGCAAACCAAAGAAAGGGCACAGAAGAATAATGCATAAACATGTTGGAAAATACAGCACATACTCAAGAGCAATCCCTCTCCACAGGATGGTTTGCAATTGCATTTTATAGATGGTTTATTTTTCTACATTCACTGTAAATTCCCTAGACTGTTTATATATTTTCCCAACAATTCTCATGTGCGAATTCTGTTTACATTGGAAATTCATGAGGCAGTCACTTTGACTACTTAATACTTGGGATTCTACATTATTGCACAGATCAAACTCCACGTTGTTTTAATTAAATGTAATGATTAAGTATCTATCATAGCCTGAGTGTTATTCATTTATGTTTCCTTGACCTGCCTCTCTGAATGGAAAAACTTTTTCAGCAATTAATTTACTTGCAGTCAATTGAAATATAAAGTTCAACTTTCTCTTCACAAAGAACTGATTTCAGTATTATAAGGCCTATTGCAAAGGTCTGTTGAAATAGCTAGTATTTACTGTATTAACCGAACTTGTGTGTCAGAAAAAATATTTTCAGCTAAGATTCTTTTCACTGCAGGGAGAGATACACAATGTCCTTTTGTTAATGATGTCTCTCTATGCGTGTAGTTTGGTGTATGTGAGTGTGAGTATGTAGGTGGTTTTCAGCCACTTCCTTTTGTAAAAACCAACCAAGGACATCATGTTCTGAGAATGAGTACTTTCACTTACAAAGCATAACACAGAATGGTTGCTGAAGAATGTTCAAGCAACATGTTTCCTGAGTGAAACGGAGGCTTGCTCCTTCAATAGTGAGCCTCAAGGTGATCTGAGACGTCTGCACAGTGCTCTCCGTTAGCTGTAGCCGCTGTTTTTGTATTGATGTAATGTTTGAGGTCCTGTGAGATGTGTGCAGAACAAAAAACATCCTTACAGAAACACGTGTATACACATACCACGGGGGCATTGACAAAAAACGAAAGACATTGACTTCCCTATCTTAATGTGGTTTGTCAGTTGGCTTTGTTAATGTAGTTAATTTCACAACATTTCATCCTGCAGCTCATTTCCCTGCATGTTTCTAATCTTCATTGTCACCATAAGGGTGGTAGGCACAATGTACTTCATCCTAACGGTTTGTAGAAGATTAGTGATACACTGAACAAAGGCTGTTGTTTTGGCTGACTGGCAAGGCCTTTCATGGGTTTAGTGGTAGCTACTGTGTATGTTTTGTTCAGCTTTGGGATATGTCTACCAACAGCTTTGGCTGCCTTATTGCTAGGTATCATCATACTGCCAGAGATTTGCTGAGCCTAAATATCTTCCCTGGAGAGGAATTTTCTCCAAATGCCCATCTGCTAAAAGCTTCAACATCATCAAACTTTACTGTTACTGAATTAAACATGGCCTGATAGTTTGATTTTTAGGAAAACAACAATCACTGTACAATGCAGACCGTTATTTCCCATGCTATAATCTATATAAAAAAGTCGTCCCTGACTTTTGCTCATTCACAAAGAAATGGCTGGTTTCAGTTACCTGGAATTATAGTAATAGTTACAGCGGTGCTCCCATTTGAGCTCCACAGAAAGAGGAGAACATGGAAAAAACGAAAGATACAATTTGTTGAGTTTTATGCCGAATAGAAGGTCTGGGAGGTCAAAATAACTTATTTCCCTAAAAGACATCTTCGTGAAAAGACACACAGAGGTAAAATGCACACACACAGCCATGAATATTTTGATATGCAGCCCTTCAGAAAGAGTTTTGCTGTGCTTCACTTGCGAGCAGAGGGCAGAAAGGCATGTCTAAATCTCTTGCTGAGTGACGTTTTTAAAATCACGTACGCAAGATACCAGCTTCTTTTTCACGTAGACACCAACATGACCCCACTCCTGCGTTATCGCTGTTTGATCAGGATCACTGAAAAAGATGTTTGTGCACACACACACAACAAAAAGGCTTTTACATAACATAATCCATTTAGCGCTGAACTCTTACAAACGTTTACACCATTTGACTTCCACTGCACTAAGCCACACCGCAAAAAATGCAAGTGTATCTGGTTCCTATCCTGTGGCGAGACATTATGTGCTTCCTCAATAAACACGTGCACAATGAATAGTGCTGTGTGTGTTTGTCTGTGTACAACAGTGTTTTCTATATCTCTGGGAGTGTCACATAATCCAATAACACATGTGTTATGTGTTGTCTTGAGTCTGTTTCTCTCTCTCTCTCTCACACACCATTTACAATGGCAAAGATATAGGCTGGTTTTACTAAATTAGCATTGGACACTGGAAAATGTAAGGGCTCCATCTCCTTGAAGTATATAAATTGACATGGAATCCTGCCTAAATTAATTAAAAGAGTTAGCATTGGAATGCATTCGATTTATATTACAACTCAAGAGGTAACAGGTATTTTTCTCTTGACTGTTGAACTTTTAATTGCTCAGTAACGGTGGACTCAGATCGGCTATTTACATGAACAAGGACATTCCTGTCACATGCTTGGCCTCGTTAATGTGGGATATGTTCTTTTTTCTTTGGCTTCAGTCGCCTGAGTTGTCGGTCTTTAAGCTACTTAAAGCGGTTGACCTCATGTGAGAAAAAGAGGGGACCATGAATGAGACAAGAACAAAATGTTCTAGACGCTCAAAAATTGAACTACTGTAGGTCGAGACGTTTGGAGGGAAAATGTGTGCTTCTTCCTACTGGTCATTATTATGTAACGGACATTTGGCCATTTTAAAGGGGACCTATCATGAAAAATGCACTTTTTTATGTATTTTATACATAAATATGTGTCCCCGGTGTGTCGGGGATCTCACGCAGCGTCAGAAAATAAAACCCTCTCTCGTTTCCTCCGTACCCAAATCTCTAAAAACGGGGGTACAACGGAGCTCATCCAGATTTGCGTCCGATATGACGTAATATCGGAAATGTGGACCCACGGCACTATCAAAAAGTTGCTATCAGAAGCAATGCCTGACTGTTTTGGACGTAATATGGTCGGTGTTCACATTAGCATCGCTAACACTAACCTGTACTGGAGAGCATGTGTGTGAAGAAGCAGGAAATAAAAAGGAACTCACCTTGTGGTATAACCGGCAAGAGAGAAAGCCTTTGAGCTCCATACTGTTTCAAAAATAATCCTTGATAATCCATGATATGGTGTTTCATCACCGCGGTATTTAGTTTAGACAGTAGCTGCCGGGTCCCGCATGAGCTCAGCCCCCTCCTTGCTTTTTAAAAAAACATTTTTTTAAAGCTTTATACCCAAAATCAGCACTTTTGAAACAGGAAGGGACATAGAGGGATATGAGGCATGGCTATAATGGGTGATCTGTTTGATATTTTGAGCAAAAAAATTTATAGACATGTTTTTTTTATATATTTTTATATATCTGAGACCTATGCTATTGCCTAAAAATAGCATGATAGGTGCACTTTAAGTTAATAATGGTACCACAGCATGAACTAAGTTGTGGTATACTTTTTACAGCCCATGTAAAACGGATATATCTGTTGTAAAGCATTTTGTTCTTATTCTATGCAGACTATTGGGATCCTTTTACAGAGATATATATATATATATATAAAAAACAATGAGCGTGGTTGGGAGTTTAGAGAATGAAATAGGATGCTGCTCTCAGGACAGTTCTACAAATAGATAGAACAAAATGTTCAATGCTCTGTGTCTCAAGTGTAACTTATTATTCAGTACACATTGTTTTGATACAACTGAGTTTAAATACAAATACAATAAACATATTAAGACTTTAAAATGTTTTATGTTTTAACAGCTATATTTACTAAATCTGGGAAACTACTTTTTTAACTTCCAAACTTTCTGGATTCTTTCAGGAGATTCACCTGCAGCCTCCGAAATAAATGTGGACTTCTTCACCTGTGTTCATCTGCTGCTTTAGCCTGTCCTGTACTTCTGGGAAAGACACGTTTTAAAGGGGACATATTATGCAAATCCACGTTTTCATGTCTTTTACATAAACATGTGTCCCCTCTGTGTAAAGAGATTCTGAAAGTTCAGGAAAAAAGATTTGCTCACTTTTTGTCCTGATCCATTTATATAAAAACCTGTTTGAAAATGAGCGAGTGTCAAAACAACCTGTTGTTTGTTCCTGTGTCTCTCCACTCCAAGGTCATCCACTGCGCTCACATGTCTGTGCTCTCGTGCCATCCTGGTGTTAAAAGGACCATGTTCAGGATCAAACAGCGGTTCTGGTGGCCAGCCATGAAGAAAGACGTGGCGGAGTACGTAGCGGCTTGTCCTGCGTGTGCTCGAAATAAGACCTCGTCCCAGGTCAAAATGGGCTTGGGTTCCCCAACGTCCCTGGTCACACATTTCTATAGACTTTGTGACAGGACTTCCATCATCCAGAGGCAAAACTACAGTCCTGACAGGTGTGGACCGGTTTTCCAAGATGGCTCATTTAATTCCCCTAACCAAGCTTCCCTCTACCAAGGGTACCGCAGAGGTCATGATGAACCAGGTATTCAGGATCCATGGGTTTCCTAGCAACATTGTTTCCGACAGGGGTCCACAGTTTATTTCCGCATTCTGGAAGGAGTTTTGCTGGCTCATAGGCGCCATCTGTCAGCATGTCATCCGGCTATCACCCTCAATCCAATGGACAGTTGGAGCGTCTGAACAAAGAACTGGAGACTACGCTACGCTGTCTTGTCTTCCATGTCAGCAAGATCAAACCGGTGTTTGAGAGCACACTTGTTCCCGCCTCCAAGCCCTCTCCACCGCCCCAGCTCTTTAAAGGTGGACAAGTGTATAAGGTCCGTAAGCTGCTGGAGGTCCGCAATAGGGGTCGGGGTAAGCAATTCCTGGTGGACTGGAAAGGTCACGGTCCCGAGGCAAGATGCTGGGTACCTGCAACATTTATTGTGGACAAGACCCTCATTCAGGACTTGTATGATCAGCCTAGGCCATCAGGAGTAGTCAGCCCTAGAGGGGGGGGGGGGGGGGGGGGGGTACTGTTGTGTCCCGTCAAAAATGTTGAGTTCAGTTATGTTTTCTGTTGAATCATTTTTTGTCTTGTCTCCCACTTCCTGTCTTATTTTGGTACTCACCTTTTGTGATCCATTCCAGGTCCCTTCACTCCCTATCCTTGTGTGTGTCTCCCACTCTCATCAGCGTCAGCCCCGCCCCTGATTGTTTCCACCTGTGCCAATTACCTTTTGTTTAAATTCCCCAGCCTTCCTTTGTCTTGTGTCAGTTCGTCTTGTCTCCATGCCAGTAGTCTGCTTACCAGCGATTTCATATCTTGTCTCAAGCCTGATTTATGCTCCTGAAACTCTTTGTAAGTTTTGTTCCTCACGTAGTGAGCGATTTTCTTTGTGCCTTTTTTGAGCCTTTTTGTCACCTCTTTAAGTGTGTCGATAATGTCTTGTGTACATATTTTGGAAATAAAGTATATTACTTATACTTTACCTCTGTCTCCTGGGTCGTGCATTTGAGTCCTTTTCCTTGTGTTTCCAAGCATGTTTAATGCATTGAGTGCTAAAACAAAATGAAGCAAGCCAAATACCAGGAGAGCAGCTTTTGACATGCACCAATATGATATCATATTCGAGCTCCTTTAGATCACTAAGCTTGCCCATTTTAAAGTCAAGAAGAACAGCCAATGATCCTCTGGACTTCTGGTATTAACATGCTGTTTGGTCTTACATTGTGTACATCATTTGTTTGTAGCCTTTATTTAACCAGGTGAAAGCCCCTTGAGATCGGAAGATCTCTTTTTCAAGGGTGACCTGCAGGACATTAGTTACACATGTAACATAAAAACAACAGAACAACAATAAGGATGACATACAACATAATGTACAGGGTACAGTTTACAAACTCTATTTACAGTGACAGGTACCATGAGTATCAAACAGCATGTCACCCAGCCGAGTTTTAAAATGATGCAGGGGAACCAAAGTGCTCAGTTTTAAACATGTTTTCAGACTGTTCCAATTTAGTGGAGCTGCACTACTAAAAGCTTTCTTCCCTAAGACAGTCCTAGCACTTGGCACATTTAATAAAACAACATCATGAGATCTCAGGCAAATTTGTGAGATGTGAGACGGTTTTTGGCTGAACATCATTGCTTATTTATCAATTGTTTGTGCATGGTTATTTATCACACATCAGTCCAAACAGCTCTCAACATGAAGCCTTTTACAACATGGCAATTCATTTATTTTTAGTTAAATGTATCAGATTATTAATGCTGTTTTCTAAACTTGGTTGGATAAACATTATTTCACCAGGAGCAGCAGCATTTACTGATGATTCAAATAATGTGCATGAGATAAAAGCAACATTATGATATTAACAAAAGCTACGAAAGTGAAATCAAATCTCAGAAGATGCCGTGGAGAAATGTCATCAATACTGGAGATTAACTCACAGAAGTATAAATACTTTAGAATATTTATTCTAACTCCTAATAAATTAGATTAAAAAACAAATGTGTGTGTTTGAGAGAGAGTACGTGTGTACATTTGATCTTTTTGATAACACTTTTATCTCTTATCACATCATTCATCATAAAAGTCTCAGACACTGTGTACTATTTCCGCAGAAAGAAGACCCAATGTTGGTGGCTTTCCAGAAGATTTCAACATGAAATACACACTGAAAGCACTATGCTGAGGTTACGAACTGAGTTCATATTTCATTCCAATGACACTGAGAAGCAACACATGGCGCACTGGTTTGTTGAGTTTCCTCATGCAGCTGGAGCCTACTTTTTAACTAAATATAGACTACAAAATACAGCCATCATCTGACAAATGAAACATACATTATTCATGTTTAACCACAGATGTACCTGCTGTTTTACAGTTGACTGCTTTATATTGAGTTCCATTTTCAGCTATCAGAAGATTAAAATAGGAGTCGGACATTTGCTTTTCAAAATGTGTGCTCCACTTAGTTTTATCTACAGTGTTTAAAAGCCTAAAATATGTTGGCTGCACACAGGAGAATTTGAACCTTTGATGGCAACCGCTATTCAAATAACCTACTGAGATCATTATCTTCAAGAATAAAAGGGCTGTGTGTGTGCAGGAAGGTTTTCACGTGGGAAGCAAGAGACAGCAGGAGGAGAAACTGACAGTGGAAAGAATCTATCGCAGACAGGGAAGTGGGATTAAACTGTCCCTGGCCTCTTCATCCAGACACTTTGTAGCACTGACCTGCACACCAACCAGACACCCAGTTGCTGAGAGGGGTTAACAAGGGGAGTAATTAAGGAATGAAACAGCCAGCACTTTCTCTCTGTCTCCCTCAGACTTTTTCCTCTCTATCCCTTCACCACCGCTCCTCCATCAACTCTACTTCCCCTCTCGCAGAGCCCTTTGTTGGCTCTGTGCTCTGCTCTAATCTGGCATGCCGATCCCCTCCTAATTTGGAGACTCATTATGAGTGTGATTACCTCGCTGCTCTCTGTGCAGGTTTAGAGGGAAGACGGTGTAGTTGCAGGTTCTTGAGCTTTCTGTGTTGCAGCTTGAAATATGTCCTGCTCACCACAGTACAAGGGTTATCTCTCAATGAGTCAGATGTGTGTGATATTAACAAAGCCTTGTAGAGCGGTGTCCTGTTGCATGAAAGTCACTTTTTTAGGCCAGCTCAGTGATCATCATTCAGGCCTTTTAAAAGTGACTTAAAGGATTTGCTATAAACAATAAGAAAAGGAGCATGACCTAACTCATGATTCCACATGAGTGGTTTATGAAACTTATATAGATTATACTCCTGCATGACGAAGGATCAAAGAACATTATTCTATTTGACTCACACTTTTGGGGCCGTCTGGATTATAATGAGTTATAGCTAATAATGACATTCCACTGACAAGTCAAAATGATGAATACCTATGGAAATATTACAATTATGTGTGAGACTACACAGTTCAGATAGATTAGATTAACATGGATTCTTAATTAGGTCAAATTAGATTAAACAGTGAACATTTTATTGAATCTCTGATAGTCTTTATAAATTAAATTATTCTCATTTGATTAGATTAAATTAAAACATGATTGTATATTTAAGAGGGTATAACATGATTTATCCATATAGTGCTCAACAAGTTGAGAACATTTAGCATGATCTGTTCTGTTTGAGCCACATTTGAAAGGCATTCAAGTCGGGTGTAGGCTTTATAGCATCTATCAAAAATAAATATGATTCACCCTGTTATAGACAGTTAGTTTAACCTCGAGCTCACACTGATACAGGACTTGGCTCCCGACCCCATGATCCTCAGTGAGATTGAGTTGAGAATTAAAACGAATGAATTATAGTCTGCTTTCAATCGTGTCCTTGGTGCAGTGAGCAGACGTGAGGATGCATGTCCTTCCCCCACATGGGGGCACTAGAGAGCAGGGATAATGCTTGTGTCTGTGATTTCATCCTTCCATCCGTCAGAGCCATGTTCACCTCCGCTTAACCAAACTGAATTCTGCTCAATTGTGCTTTTTGCCAATTTCCTGCATTTGCTGGAGTCGTGGAGCACTATGAATAGGCTCTAATTCTACCGGCATTGTGAAAAAAGGATAAAAAGAAAAGGACAATAAAAACACATTTTGGAATAATTGCTGCTGTTACACACACTTAATATTCTATTATTTAATGTATTATTTATTTATGTAAATATTCCCTATCCTGTCTATTTAAGTCCCATTTCTTGTTTTTATAGTGTCTTGTTGTTTTTATATTGTCTTGTTCTTTTTATATTGTCTTGTTGTTTTTATATTGTCTTGTTGTTGCGTGTTGGCACCTTGAGTTATTTGTAATTTCGTTGGAACTGTACAATGACAAATTAAAGATCTATCTACCTATTATTATTGAGAATGCTCACTGAAATGAACATTTTTACTTAATTTCGAGGAATTGTGTTGGTGGAAATATGAAGAAACTTGATCTTGATGTGTTTGGGTAAAAGGAAAACAATGATTTATCTGAATTGTATGTAATTAAGTGTTCTTGGAATTCAATCGCTAAAAATCATTTAATATGATGGCAGAAATAAAGATCACCTTGAGATGGCATTCATGATTAGTTTTTGTCGTGCTTACATTACTGGAGTACAAACTGTGCATGCATTAGACGAGAGCTCTCGTCATAAAGCAAGAGGTTAGAAGTTAATCCTCGATGTGATCATTGTGTGGGGCTGCTCATCAGAGATGCAGCGTGACAACAAGGCTAAATGTTCAGTTGTATTGTTGTCAAGGTAGTTCATTATCCTGCGTGTGATGGCAGACACTCATGAAAGAGAAGAACGTGGGAGGATATGGTGTCGGCGCCTTTATACGGACAAATGTACCTAATTAAACAACGTCCCATTAAAAGCATGTTGTTGCTCCCATGTGATTTGAATTATGTGTTCATGCCCAAAGGCTTTTGAAGGAAGCTTTGTTTCTTTTGATAATCAAACATCCATTTGAAATAACAGACTTCTTGGTTCCTGCACACTCAGGAATTCCATCCTTTGGCACTCACTGTCTGCGAGTTCGACACAAGGCGGCAATCAATTTCTAATTCACACAGAAGTGAACAGGAGTCTTCAGTCAGGCCAGCAACTCAAAGGCACTAATTCAACAACCAGTCAGCCTATTTGTATCCCAAGCGGCTGTTTGTAAAGATCCACAGTGACCACACAAATCCCGGTCAACGTGATTAATGTCCTCCATACGCAGGCCCCGAGTTACGGATAAAGAGACGAGGATCTCTAGCCACTTTATTGATCCACCCGGCCAAATAAAGATGACATTTGCTTGCTTTAACAGATCTTTAAAATGTGTCATGGTAGGCCAAAATGTAATTCATGGTACACCTTCAAAAGGTCATATGAGGGGCATGTAAAAAGGAGGGGCAGTCAAAGAGAGCCAAGATGCAGAACAAAAGAAGGGAAGACGGCAGGAAAGATAAGGAAAAAAATCCATAAAGAGTAAGGGAGAAAAAAAAGTATTTTACTGAATACATTGTAGCCTGTCATAGAATACATATTCATCCACCCATCGTTTTACCTCTCTCCAACACACATACACACACAAAGAGAGGCACATACACTCTTTATTCTATTTAGAGGAAACGCTTTGGTGTTTGAACAGCTTTGGTATCAAGTTAGAGCTGAATAAAAGCGCAGACCTCCCTTTGAGGCAGTGCATGTCATACGGGGAACATTGAGCCATCAAGCCAGGCAGCCAGAAGCATTGTTGAGAAATTACACATGGGGGCTAGTGATTTGGCCTTGGTTTAACAAGGGAAAAAAGGGAGGGGAGGGAAGGATGGGGCATTTGGATTTTCAAAGCGGGAAAAAACAAAAGATTTATACATCCGAGGGAGGCTTTTTTCTCCATCTCAAACACCATGTAGTTTGCACAGAAGATAATGCCCTCTACCCCATGTTTTCTCCTTCATCCCATTGCATTTCATCCGTCTTTCTCCGCCATCCAGCCCTCCTATCTCTGGCCCCTCTCACCCTCCCTTCCGTTATCAAACGCTTTGTGATCTGGGCGAAGTGTGGGAGCCTCCCCACGCCAGCATGCTGTGATTTGAGCAGCTTGCTGCCGAGGACGTGCACGTTGGAGGCCGGATCAATAGGCGCAGATTCCACACACAAAGCTGAGGTGACAGGCAGAGACTGTGAGAAAGGGGAGCGTGACCTTTGGAGAATACAATTTAAAACATCTCTCCGACTCTGGCTAAGTTAACTCTGGCACCATGCTGTGCCTGCACTTGCAGATCGTTTATTTTCCTGGACAGTACCAATTGAAGGAGTGGAGGGGAAGAAGGGCTGGGATAAGGAGGGAGGTGAGAAAAGCAGGGAGGTGGGGTGGTGGGGGTGGGAGGGGAGCGGAGCGGAGCGGAGCGGAGCGGAGCGGAGCACCAATTTTAGCGTGTTGTGCCAGCAAATGTAGTAGTTTTTTCTTCTCCTTTACTCCTGAGCTCCGTCTCTTCCTCCACTCTTACCTCGTCGTGTTTTATCAGTCGTCCTGTAAAGGATGTTTCAGGAGTTAAGCTGAATGCAGTGGAAACAGAGTCTGACCACAAATTATGCACACACAATTTCCGAAGTCTAATTTAAATCCCATACAGCAGAGACATGGTCCAAGTCTGTACAATTACAATGAAGCGCGGACAGAAAATCTATATTTGTCTGCCTTAATGATTTAGTTGTTTTTTCCGTCTTTTTCTTTCACACATCTGTGCCCTCTTACTTCTCTTTTCCCCTTGTTCCTCCCTCATGCCGAGTCCATGTACACAGGCCAGTTAAGAAGATATTAATGTCATTTTCAAACCTTCAATTTGTAAACTGCTCATGACTAACAATTCATATTTTGTCAGATGCATTGATTGATTTAACAGTTTGACTTGCAACGTGCTAAGGGTGCTGTTTATTTCATGTAGAGCGACTGGCATCTTAAAAGCATGTAATGTATGTATTCATGAAGCATTTCATGAATAAGTTGGTGTTTTGATGGAGCTGCGCGGCTGCAGTCTCTTCTTTTCTGTCGGAGCTGTCCATCCTGTTTCCTGCCAGCAGGGGGCAGTGTTAAATGAGGTATCTCTTTCAATTGTGACTTTTTGTCCTTTCAGACTGAAGGGGCTGCTGCAGTCTTGTCTAGAGGAGGAAGAAGAGAGACATAGGATAGAGGGAGAGATAGAAAATAAGAGTGGGGGGGCTACTGCATTGCACAACACAACAGGACATAAAGGGGGGACCAAGAGGAAGCCATTGCACATCTCAATTGTGTTTGGACAAGCCCTACTCTACATGTGTAATTACCACTGACACTGTTACTTTTTCTAGACACAAGTTCAGGCCTCGGCTGGGTGATTAGTATGCTTTGTGTCTCCGGGGCACTCGTAAATACAAAAACCGAGGGCCCTCAGTGCGTTAGCCATATATTTGTTTTGTTTCTGTTTTTCTCTCTGTCCCCATTAATGTGAACTTACTCTTATTAATAGCTCTCAAGGACAAAGGGGGATTCATATGCAAGTCTTATTTTCTCTCTCATGAAATTGCCAGTGGTGGGCACATCATAAGATTCATGAATAATTCGGGGGGATTTGCTGTCTACATTTCCTGGTTCCGGCATTTTTGGATTGAAAATAACACCATATCACTGTAATCACAAATCATTTGATCTCCTATTCAGCTGGGACAAAAGGGAAATTATACCAGCCATGTTTCTTCCGACAGAAGGGTTTACACTAATGTCTATAACAATCCATTCGTGGCAAAGATTACATCTTCTAGGAAAATTAACATTCATTGCCACGCAGTAGAAGATTAAATCAATTTCTCTGCTTCCGTCACATCATGTTATCAGCCTTGAGATGGTGAACACACAGTACTGTAAGTGCCATCTTCCTCGTGGTCCAGAGGCATCCTCACAGACACACAGAGACACACAGAGACACACACACACGCACGCACGCACGCACACACGCACGCACACACACACAGACACACACACACACACACACACACACACACACACACACACACACACACACACACACACACACACACACACACACACACACACACACACACACACACACGCACACACACGCACACACACACACACAGCATAATGGGCCCTTTCTACGTGGTAATGTTTACAACAGAGACATGCCACACATCAATATTCACATTGGCTGAATTAATTGAGGAGTCAGTGTGGGCACATATCCTAATTTAGCCGGCAGTTAGTAGCTGTCGGATGAGAATTAAAAGATCATCTGATGATAGCAAATTATGTTTTGCATTTTAAATTAATATGACCACACACACATAGAGGGAAAATAAATACATATGTTAATCCGAGATAAAGCATTGTGAATGCATGTAATTTCTAAATACAATGAAAGCACTGATCCCCCTATTAGATTACATGGTTTTGCGATGTATACATTTATTTTTATTATAATTCTTACCATTTCTTGACTACACTATGTTTCCTTCAATAATGTAAACTGTTTATGAAGCACTGAGGGGTTTGGATGAACATAAATGCATAACGTGACCCTCATGCTGGCCTAAAGCAAACAAATCCATTTCCATAAACAACAAACATCCCTGAGGGACACAACATGTTCTACTGTCTACTGCCCACAAAACTAGTGACACATATGGTGACAAAAACAGACTGATTCAACAGACCCAGGGGGGGTCTCCGTTTCCTTACCTCCTGTGAGGTATTTGTCCCCTTCACAAATAGCCATCCTGCTATTTGATGTTCCACAAAAACCAATTAGCTGGTCACATTTCGGCATGTAAATTAAATGACTTGTTTCCATGGAACCTTCAGGACCTCAAAGACATATTCCCGCTGCGGGCGCATGTGACGCGGGGTCTGCCAGCATTAACATTTGATAAGAATGGTCGTTTACAAGTCCCAGCTGCTTGCCAGAACCAGACAGTGACCTTTCAAACAACAGTAAATTTAACAGACCTTTAAAAAAATGCACCCTGCTCAGTCTCATCATCTCTAATGATTTCCTTATTTTGACCGTGGCACGTAGGTGTATCTGCTCCCTTTACATAGTCTAACCCACGCACAAATATTCCTCCATTCATCCTGCTTGAAATTTCAATTCAAGCTATCCACCGTCTGGATTATTACTCATGAGGAGCTGATTTATTTATTCTTCTTTCTTATTTCCGCAGAGATACATTCTTCACTAAGCTCTATTGGGTTACATGGTGGGGTATGTTTTTTTCTCTTGCTTCTTTTCTCCCAGATTGCCTCTCTGCCACCATGGTTGTCAAAACACAACCTCAGTGCACACCTCTCGCAAAGCGTAGAATTAGAAGGATTATGGCAGTGACTGATTTTCATCACTGGTCAGTAGTTTATCATTGCTATGGTAAATCCCGCTTTACACAATTTGGCTATGTGAATTGCAAAACACATGGTGCCGAACAATGCTTTTGCTTGAATAAGGAGTAGATTATCCTAGGAGGGTGAACAGTACACGGACACATTCAAAAGACCGGGTGAATAATACATAAATACTTCACAGAGGCAGAGACTGTCGGAAAGGAAAAGGATCGGTACCACAAATCTGTAATGATACAACAACCTTGAGAGGCAGGAGACATTGATTGGACTGGACAACAATACTCAAAAATGCGGTTTAAAAAATGCAACGGGGCCATTATATACTTGCAGTTCAATGCATCACACTATCCACTTGCCATGGCAACAGCCTGTTCAACAGTTGTTTCAAATCATTTAACCTGTCACTTTGTTTGAACTTGACTGATAATCAGTAAAAGTTTTAAGTGGCTCTCTAGTGCTGTTGTAAAAGGTCAACAATAAATCTGTCTACTGCTGCTGTCACATAATGATAGTGCAACAAGCTCTGATTGTGATGTACCGTAACCACAACAGCAAGAATACAACAAGAACTGTCTGATCTGACTGCATTATGTCCACCACCGCAGTAATATTTTATTCAGGCACAAACTGTGAAGTTGTGAATTATTTTTCAGTTAATACATTAAAGGCCCATCACTACTTCACAGAGGCTCAAGTGACATTTCAAACGTGTTGTTTTGGGACCTAAAGTCAAAACACAGATGTATTAAATGTACTGTGAGAAAATATATTCTTACATTTGTTTCTCAAATTCAATTGTTGCTGCATAAAGAAACCTTAACAATTACCAATCACCAAATGTGTTCTGTCCAGCAACAAATCCATTAATGGTTTCAGCACTGATTCATACCTTCTATCCTTAAATTAATTAAGAGAGATTGCTTGCTATCCCATTTATATGTGTGTTTTGGGGATTAAACAGTCATTTTCATCTCACAACTCCAATTTCTGTCTAAGGTATTCTCACATTTCTCCTACAGGCTCTACTGTTTCAATAGTTTTTCAACATTGTCAATAGTATTATATCAGTTATGTTGATATATGACTGTACTGTATCCACAAAGTAGAAAGTACTTAAAAGTGGAATTTCATCTTGAAGATTTCAAGATTTAAATAAAGAGATTAGATTTGACTTGCACTGCAGATAAGCTAACTCTTCTTCAGGCATTATAATTGTGTCTTCAACTGGATTTCAGACAAAGTATTATCCTGCCTGCTATAATAAATCTCTTCAGTTTTTTCAATATGAATAGATATAGTGCGGCGAGCTTCTGGGCTCTCACTGCCATCTGTGTTGCGAGCGGTCAATCAATCATTCTGATGCTAGCTTTTGGTCAAAGCAAATGTGGTTTTAAGAAATCTTTCTGAAACAAAGGTATACTGTTCTGACAGATTCATCAGCTTTCCCAACTACAAAGTGTTTCAAAGTTAAACTCTATGTCATTAGGAACTATAGAAATCTCACTGTACGTGTACAACTTATATTTTTCTTGAGCCAAACTCTTAGTGTGTAAAGTTGAATAAATGGCATTAATGAGTCTAGGGATTTCTGGTAAGAAGATGAAGAGGAAAGAAAAAGAAACAAAGCCAAATAACTTGACTTCCAAGAATTTGAAACCACCAATCAGCTACTTAAATGTTTTAAATGAAAGATAAGGGGCAACTTTTAAATTGCCTGTATGACCAATCCCATTGTCTTGCTCTAAGCAGTTGAAACAGTAAAGTTTCCCATCAGTATAAAGGACAGTAAGGGAAACTCAGGGACGTTGGGTTGAACGGAAAAATCTAACCAGCTTTTTACGCTCATTAAACAAACTATATATTATCAATGTACTCATTCTCAGACATCTATCTAAGATTTTTGCATTATTTATATTGTGAGGATTGAAAAGGGTTTTCGCTACATGATAGCTACACTAAAATGAGTCATTATGATGTGCAGTACATCAGTATAAAGTACACTATGTTAGGGACACTCACGGATGTTGGGTTACACTGAAAAATCTAAGGAGTTGTTTCCCTCATAAACTGTATATTATCAATGTACTCATTGTCAGACATTTATCTGCATTTTGTACATTATTTATATTGGGGGGATTGTTGTCACTACATGCTAGCTTCACAAACAATAGTCATTATGATGTGTTGAGGCACTGGCCCAGATGAAATGCCCTAAAGACAGAAAAATAAGTGCCTACGGGATTTGATAGTGCTTACCAATATATGTGTACTATCTAACAGTCCTGGCAATGCTCAAATAATAAAAACAACTGACAAACCTTCATGGCCAGAACCTAGTATTTTTTTTGCTCTCACAGCATTATAATGAAGAGCTGGAATGACTGGATGACCAATCCTGGCATTAGTTTAAAGGACATCTGTGATTAAGTGTGGCATTTCCAGATAGAGGTATGTAGAGTGGGTGTAGCCGAGTAACCTACCTAGACTTGCATGCATGATCCAGAGTGTATCAGGGAATAAGTTACACCTCCACTAGACAAATATGATACATGGTATCCTTGTGATAAGACCAATGAGAGTTAGTATACCACACTGCACACGGCCTGATAAGTGTGATGTAGAGGGATTTGGAAGGGATTTGGATAGATGTGAGGACTGTATGTAATCTTTCTCACCTTCCTTCAAATGAATCCTTTATTCCTCTAAGCCACATCTGATGGGACCTCAGTGGGCACTCAATCAAAACCCCTCTCTTTCCCCTTCACTCTCTCGGGGTACGGACATTTGTCCAAGCCCCTTCCCCACAACACTGTTAGTAAAAAATAACTCACCGTACATCGTGCAGTGTATAGTACTGCACGCATAGGTATGCCTGCCACGGATGCCCTTTCTATCTTGTTATCTCTCTCGCTCACATACACACAGACAGCCTCAAAACAGCCACGTCATCACTTTCCTTCAGGTGTAGTCATGATAAGAAACTCTGTAGATTCAAACTCTTCCTTCTGTCCTTCATCCTTCAACCTGTAACACAGTAGATTATCACTTAAGGAGACTGCCCTAATGTCAAGCTAAGACATATAACACCAAAAGCCACCACATTGAACATGCATGAATCCTTTGAGTCTTGGAAGAATGACTCTTGGCTGGCTATGTCGTGCGTAGCAGGTTTTGCATTCTCTGAGGTCTAATATTTAAATCCATGCATGAAGTCGGCTGCAACGCAAAGGGTGGGATCTTGTCTATTTATACATTTAAGTGTTTTTCAATAACATGCCATTTAGTACAGGTGGTACAGGGGGATGCATTCGTCCAAAGACATGTTTGGTGAGAACAGGGCAGGTGCCGGTTCTTGTTATTTCTAAAACTTGTTTTCAACAGTAAATGATTATTTACATGATACTGGCATCCCTTCAAGTACATATGCTGTTTGTTTGGCTATGTGCTTTCAGATCTCAGAGGTATTGTGCTGACATCCTTTCAGCTCCGTATCTCTAGTAACACGTACACTTTTATCTGGTCAACGCTGCCTGAGGAAAAGCTTGAGCCCGAAAAGCTCAACCTGTGTGGACTGCATATATTAAGCAATAAAAAAGGCCTATATGCTATACCTTTAGGGCATCATTTTAATTGTGCAGTATTTTAACAATCATATATTTAAGCATTATCATTTTGCCGTCATATATAATTTGTTTTTGAAATATTAGGGCTGATTAATGAGACATGTTGAGATGCTTATATTGAGAAAATATGTTGAGGAACGTAAATGTAAACCGAAAAATAAGACAATTCCTTTTCAATTTATGGTTCAAAGCAGCCTCATAAAGGTTGTTTTCCACATGTCCTTGACAAGGTCCTTTTGATATATTTCATATACTAGTAATCAAATGCAGACGCAATATGTGTATAAATTCTGTTTGATAAAGTGCATTTACAGTTTCTGGATGAATATTGCACTATATTTTTTAAATGCATGTTCTATTGCTCTATTGAAGCTCTTCATAATCACAAGGGTTCACAATCAGAAGAAAACGTAAACACTCACAGTGTAACAATTCAATCAAAAATTGAATAGTGGGAAGGACACCACAGCCAACACACAGATATGCAGCTAATCAGTGTTTTATTTTTTGAAAATCCTTCACAGAAACGGTGGAGTGAAGTGCAAAATTTGAAGTTGCTAAAAGCAACTCATGAAGAGGTGGTTTCTATGGCAGGTGGATGTTTATAACCAAAACACAGAAGCCCTCAGGTGCTAATTCCTATGGCTAGAGACTGCTATGGATCTAACCTTCAGTTTTCAAGCTTAAGGGTGTCTTTGGCGCATAGGGATGCTCACCAGGTAGCAAAGTATATCCAGTTTGAGTTCATCTTAGGAACTTTGTCTCATGTTATCCTTTCTCTTACCCTTCATTCCCTACCAAATCGCTATTGCTCACTGATTGGGGCATCCCCGCTGAGGTTGAGATCATTTGAGAAAATTAATTGGAAAAGGCCAAACCAACCTTTTTCACATCCCACCAGGATGGAGATATCCATGCTGATTCATCACGACCCTGCTGACACGAGGGCTTCTGAAACAGGCAGACCTGAAGTTCAAATGTTGACCAAATGTTCCAACATGACAGTGCTATCTGTGTGGCCCTTCATCTTAAATCCATGTCACATATTTAGACTGGACACACAGATGCCTTCACCCTAAGCATGGCCAATCAGGCTTTGAATGGGCCAATTTGCAAAAGCTGCAACAATGTAACTGATGCATGTACTTGTTCAAACAACACACACAACATCACAAACACTTAACCTCCATGCCAAATGTAAGCCTTTAGGGCGAATACCGTGGCTGCTAAAGGTTGGGACATTTCTGGTGGATCGAACTGAACAACAGCCAGCACATAAAAGGAGTTTTAATATGTCCACTCTTGCTTTAGATTTATTCAAACAACAGTATGACTCATTAAATCCATCAATCCCCTACAAATATGGGTCAGTTTGGGGCATAGAAATGTTACTTTCAGTACTGAACATATCATTTTGCTATCTGTTTATGGTCAGAATAAACGTGTTTTCACCTCTGTCATAAGCTGAAACAGAAAGTAGAATGGTGCTCAGTCTGTCTTTTTTGATGAATGTCTACCCTGAAAATCATACTGTATACTGTACAATTCAAATGTTATTCTGTTTTGAAGAGTCTCAAGGCGGAATGAGTAATCGCAAAACATGCTAAAACAACTTGCCCAAATAAAACAAGCCTAGAGTACAAAGTAACTTGCTCATTGAAGTATGAACATATTGGGGCAGAGGGGAAACATCCAAATGTTTATTAGAAATCTCCAAAAACAGTCTAACTTGCAACTCAAATCATGTGTATGATTGTTTGTTTGTGGCTCTGAGCCTGGCAATGGCTCGCTGTATCTGCCTGTGTTCGTTGTATCTGTGTGTGAAATAGTGACTTTGTTCGAGTGTGTGCGTGAAACATTTCCTGGTTGAAGAGCAGCTCCATGACTACTGCTCCCAGGGCAACAGAGGTGCATGCAAGATAGAGAAGACACACACACACACACACACACACACGCACGCACGCACACACGCACGCACGCACGCACGCACGCACACACAATCACACACACACACACACACACACACACACACACACACACACACACACACACACACACACACACACACACACACACACACACACACACACACACACACACACACACACACACACACACACACACACACACACACACACACACACACACACACACACACACACAAACACTGCTGGAAGTGTGTCTTTCCTCTTTCTGTGGACCTGCTTTAAATGTTATCATTCCATTAAATGGGCGTTATCAGTTGTTAGCAACATAGAAGTGGGTGTGGAGCCCCCCCAACCCCTAGTCTGTAGTTTTCCTGTATCAGTTAAATGGGTTAATGCAAGTAGGTTAAAAAAATTAATCCAGATCCACCACAGACTCAGTCGAGGTCACTTTAAACCAGAAAAAGAGCCTGTCACAGTAAATATATCAAATTTCTATACTTGTGTCATTAAAATAATCAACTATGTAATATGTATTAACCAATTATTCATATTTAGGTAACCTAAGTTTATGTTCACAATGCTCATGTTACTGTGCTGTACTTTAAGTACTGGAAATGTACTAGAATTCAGTACAGTAATGATGATAAGGAGGCCAATCTACTCCCAATCTACCAAATGTTTTGGTTTGCTAAGGAAAGCCACTTTTATGCAGTCTGACTTACATTTATTTAAATAACAAACAACATCCATGTACCTGCTAGCTTTAAGACGATGGTGTCAATACTACTATTTGTAATGGGGTTCGTTCAATTTAACAACATTCTTTAATATGAATGATGCAGGCCAAACACTGAGTCGACTAATACCCCCCAACATTGTGCCTACATTGTACATTTCCCTTTCCTCATGTGCTTTTCAGTGCTGATTTTTTCAACAAAAGTGGCCAAATTACGAAATAGAAAGAGCATTTCTTTATCATTCAAAGAAATACAAAATATATTGTTAAACTAACCTGTGGTAACAGCACCTCTACGGACTTGCTTACACCACATGGTCTGGATGATGTATTTTAGTAATTTCCTGCAAAGATTTAAATACAAATCATAAACAATTCTTACATTCCAGTTCAAAATAGGTGCAAATAAGGTAAGTGTGTATTCCTTACACAAGTTTTAAAGGAAACTACAGCCACAACAATGCAAAGGTTTGAGGATGGTGGCGAAGATTCAAATGAAAACCTGCAGCATGTCCTCCTTCAGAGAATCCCCCCTGCTGGGCTGTTTCTCTTTGTCCTGTTGTATGGTGTCCCTGCATAAGAAATGCTGCTGGGTACTTCATCTATATTTTCAAACAGAGGTGCGGCTGACGCAGAGAGGACAACTCTATCTCACTTAAGATAGGATATAAGTAGCGGTTTGTTGTAAATGAAAATCTAAAACCACCACCAAGGATCTGTCTAAAAATATACACAAGCTGGTGAGGCAGCACAAAGTGTTTCTTTGTTTAGGCATTACTCAAAAGTACAGAGCAAAGTAGACGGATAAACAGGCAGACAGAGAAAAAAACAACCAATACATACAAACCTACCAGATGAACACCGTAACATACACTGAACAAAAATATAAACGCAACACTTTTGATTTTGCCCCCATTTTTCATGAGATGAACTCAAAGATCTAAAACATTTTCTATACACACAAAATAACCATTTCTCTCAAATATTGTTCACAAATCTGACAAAATCTGTGATAGTGAGCACTTCTCCTTTGCCGAGATAATCCATCCCACCTCACAGGTGTGGCATATCAAGATGCTGATTAGACAGCATGATTATTGCACAGGTGTGCCTTAGGCTGGCCAGAATAAAAGGCCACTCTGAAACGTGCAGTTTTGCTTTATTGGGGGGGTCTGGGGGTGTCCGAAAACCAGTCAGTATCTGGTGTGAGGGTTAGGATTAGGGTTAGGGTTAGGGTTAGGGTTAGGGTAATGTTGTGAATTGAGTGGCCTGTGTTCATCGTCCATAACATACGCCTGCCCATACCATAACCCCACCACCACCATGGGCCACTCGATTCACAACATTACCCTAACCCTAACCCTAACCCTAACATCATCTATCCTGAACTGCAGTATGAGCTCATTGGTGATGCTCAGAGCATCTTCTGGCCCGCGGGAAATTCCACGGTCGACAGGATTAGTTATAAACAGGCTTTTCCTCGCTGACACATGCTGGTCAGAAGCAACTAGAACTAATGCACGTACACACAAACACATACACACACAGATTACATACCTCATTCACACCAACGCAACTCCGGTTCAAGCTCCGTGCTAGAGCTTTTCAGGTTCAGAACCGGTTCTTCGGTTTAGCTCCGGCTCTTTTCACACTGCCCAGAGTCCGACTGGTGCTGCGTCATTGCGTCATCGTTTGCGTCATGACGTAACCGTTTGCGTGCCTGCTTCATAAAGCCAAACCGCGCGGAAACCCCTCACAGCTGACACCAACAACAACAACAATGGCCGATTGTGCTCCAGCTCCCTCTGTACCTCTTTGGAAGACCAGATTCCCAGTAGGTAGCTGGTCTCTTCAGTGGACCACTGCTGCTTGCTAAGTTTCTCCATCGTTGTGTTTAAACTGGATAAAACGCCGGCTTTTTGTTGTTGTTCAGGAGTTGATCCCGCCCCTGCCGCTGCCCCCGCCTCGACGTAAGCGTGACGTATGTGGTGCTTTTGCCGGACAATTTTCTGGTGCTCGAAATAAACCGGATTCCGGAGCTAATGCCCCTTTCACACCAACGCGTTTTCAGCTCCGGCTCGGAGCTAGGGCCTGAAAAGTACCGTTTTTTCCTGTTCACACCGCAGCGGCGCCGCCTCTTAGCTCTGGAATCCGGTTCACTTCCAGCTCCAAAAGATTGTCGGTCTAGAAGCAAGAGCTTCGGAGCTAAGAGGCGGCGTCGCTTACGTCTCTCTTACGTCGAGGCCTGCAGGAAACTAAACCCACCTCCCCTGAACATGGGTCGACTGAGGAGTCTCGTCATGCCTGCCTACAAGCAGTCGCGCTGAGCAAAAGTGACTAGAAGGCAACCACACACTTATAAAAAGAAACACACTTTATAAAGTCAGGCAACACTAACCAGGCTTCGTGTGATTCTGTTTATTTGCACCTTACTTTGACCATCCGTTTGCTGCTATTGATCATTGTGGAAAGCAGGCAGACGTTTTGTTTTGTATTATAGCAGCTATCGGATGGAATCAATACATGTGCTGGACAGGTTGTCGTGTCCGACTATCACAAGTAGAATCATAATGAAAAATACGCCGGTAAAATGTGCCTGTAGAAAACGGCTTATGCCACAATAGGATAGCAAGTAGTCAGTTTAGCTCCGGTTGCTATGCTAACATCACCCATTTTATACCAGAGAAACTTTAATAACAGCGTTGTGATGCCAAACAGTGTCTACTCAGACTGACACACATTCACTTAAGGGGAATTGGGGATATGTATCGGCTGCTTGTGTGAGAGTCAGACAGTGAATACTTTAGAGAGGCCGCTCTAAAGTATTAGCTAACCCGGAGCTAACGGGAGAATAAACTCCAGTGGACGAGCAGCACAGCAGCGGTCGGTAAATGCCTCTGAAACACATTAATAAACATTGAACCACGGCACTCTGGAGAAAAGTATAAGCTTGGAGAAGTCGTTATTTTATTTAATCTGACTTCCTATGATTAAAAGCAACACGATCATCGACCCGACGCAGTCCCCCGTTGTTATTGTTGTGAGCGCCGTTGGGGAGCAAATCAGCGATGTAAACGGTGACGTCATGACGCAGCAGCGGCTGCACCAGTCGGGCTCTGGGCGGTGTGAACAGAGCGGGAGCAGAAAAGGGAAACCGGAGCTGAACCAGAAAAGCTCTAGCTCGGAGCTAGAAAGGGAAAAGCGCTGGTGTGAAAGCCACATCAGAGGCTGCTCCGCTGCGGTGTGAAGAGGAAAACCCGGTGCTTTTCAAGCTCCAGCTCCGAACCGGCCCTGAAACACCGTTGGTGTGAATGAGTTAATTGTGGTTGAAGGAAGATTAACTGAGATAAGAGGCACATTTTCTTTCTTTCAGCTGTTTACTGCTTACACAATATTAAACCATTCTAAGGTTAAGAATTTTAATTAGGAAAGTGAATATCCATATTTCATGCTCAACTGAAGAGGCTATTTAAACTTCTGCGCAAAACATGTAACTTTAATTATGTATAACTCAAGAGAATGAAATAGAAACACATCAAGCTCAGGGGGTTAATGCGCTGACCTGCCAAACAGAGGATCATTCTATGCCACGACCTGCATGCTCAAATGTCTTGATATAAAAGAGATAGCTTTTTGTAAAATCTGCACGTATTCTTTATCTCCACAGGGAATTTGACAAACTTCAAACAAATATTAATAATTGCAGATCTATTTAAATTGACTCTTTCATTTCAAAGGTGCTGCTACCTCGGTAGATTGGACCAACTTCATGGTTTTCCCAAGAAGCACTGCTGTGGTTTATTTTGTATCTTCACAAGAATAATTTGTTTTGAGAAACTATACATCAGTTTGTTTAGTCAAAGAAACAGGTGTGTTTTAAGGTTGTACTATTTTAGAAACACATTTTTGCTCTATTTCATCTCCACATCGTATTGTGATGCACAGCTATATGCAGATGATAATAAATCAAAAATGCTTTTATATCTTAATACCAGGAGGCTGTGCTATCTGATTTTATAATTTGAGAAGCTAACAAATAACTGTTTATTGAAAATAAAACATATACTCTCTCCCCATTTTCAAATCACGTAACAAAACACATCTCTTCACACTCGCATATCCGCCCTGATCATTACCCACCACACATCCTCTGTTTTTATTTATTTGATTGATTTATATACTGCATTGTCTTGTTTATGTCTCTTATGCTGGTGTTATGTATTGTGTATCTTGTTTTGTATGTGTTTGTACGGCGACCTTGAGAGCCTTGAAAGGCGCCCATATAAAATAAATGAATTATTATTATTATTATATTAAGAAAATGGTCTGACCTGGCCTTAAAGTCTTTAAAATATATAGATCATGGGTTATTTTCCTGTTTATCAAGGATAAGAACATAATGTGCACCCAGTGACCTTGAGGTAGATGCAGTTTGGACCTCCTGAAGGAAAGCAAAGGGCTAATAACAATTGATAATGCACATTTAATGGGCCGGTAACGGTTAAAGCTAGTGCTCTCTCTTCTTAAAAGTCTTCCACCCTTCTTTTTTTCTCAGTCTTTCTCTCAGTTGTCTCCTCCGTGCTCCCCTCAACAACAGCCAGGCCAATTAAGAAATGGCTCTTGAAAGGGTAGCAATTATTCTTTTTCAAGACATACATGGCTCCTGCTTGCCTCCGCACATTATTATCTCTCTGGTATCCTACAGTGAGGTGCCTGGCCAACCATTCACTGCAGCCCCTCACACTTCTGCCAGCCACGCTGCTTTTTCTCTCTAGCTGTCTGGACTGATGAGGGCCAGATTGTATAGCATCGCAGTCTAAGGCCCAATGGTGAGCAGAGACACACAAGATAATGGGTGGATTATTAAGGGGAGCCCTATTCAGAGAAAAATATTTTATTTTGATATCTTTGCCCACACCCACGCAACATATACGCTCCTTTTCTTCTTGCATCTCCCAGCTTCACCCATCTCTCGTTTTCATGGTTCTTATCCTTTTCTTGTTTTCCCACTGATGATCCCTGCCACATGCAAAGGAAAGTCACTGCTGTGGGTTTAATGCTAATCAATATAGTGTAAATATTAATTTAAGGAGATGGCTGCATGGTAAAAATGGACTTGGCCTACTTAAAATGCAAAGAGCTCTATGTTTTGTTCTCTGTACAGTCTTGTAAATGCACATATATACAGTACATGCAGTACAACATGCACACATGCAGTACAATCAAACACCTATCTCTAAAAATGCCTCAGAATATTAACCAACAACGAAATATACAATAAGATTGTGAAAAAAGAGTGATAACAACTAAGGACACCAAAAAGTGAAGGGGGTTGGATGCTTTTAAATAACCATTCCACTTGTATGAATAATAGAAGCATCTCTCACTGTCATTACATAAGGCTTTTGTGTGAAAATTGTGTATTGCTGTAGCAAAGAAGGAATTGCAAATGGGAAAAAAGGCAAAGGCTGTAGGTGCCACTGGCGTGGGCTCAATGTTGGCTCCATCATCCATAAAAGCACATAAGTAGTCACCTAAAGGGCTGGATTAAGAGCCCCACTGTGAGAAGAGCACCATGGGACATGTAAAACAGCTTGTTAATATAATTTCGATCTCTGTGAATCAATCATTCTGGATATTTGGGAGAGAATACTAATAGTATATTTACTCAAGCTGCTTGAATCAGACAGTTGTGATTAATTAAAGGAGAACATGTCAAAGTATAAACAGTGTTGGCTCACCACCAAAAACCAAAATCCAAGGTTTGAATTATTGAAAGATCTTTTAACACATGGATATCGTAATGTAATGTAATCCAGTAACATTTCTGGATGTGAGAAGGTTACATCCCATATATATTTTTTATCAAAATAGAATGAAATTGTGTTGTCAAAAATGAGTGGCTGGGCCTTGAATAAACAGGCACTAGTCGTAATTTCCATTCAACATAACGCACAATCAACTGTTAGAGTTGACATGGTGTTGGCATGTGCGTGGTGGGGGCCAGAAGGAGGGTGTGGGGGTGTTGAGAATGGATGAATAACTCCTTTTCATTTCACCCCTTACATATTTACCTTTTCTTTCAAGTTCCCTCCTCAGCAGACTCTTGTTTGGCCGCATCACCGTCCCTGAGAGACATCGTCCAATTGTTTGTCTACTTTGGAAGCCCACCCCCACACACTTATCACACGTCTCCCTCTCCAACCTGTCTACAATGCTCTATTGAGATGCTTTCCCTCTAAAGTAGGCCAGTGTGACTACCGGTTCTAACCCTGAAACAAAATCACAAAATAACAAAATAACAGGCAAACATTCCTCGTGCTGTCATTTACAATGGCCACACAGCTTGGAAGGACCTTGTTTTACAGTTTGTTCAAACCGATCGATAAGCTGCTTTCATCGTCGCTGTGGCCGCCACGGTTGTACTGAAAACACATTTCGCACACTTTCACTTTGTCTCTGCCTCTCAATCCTTATTTCCTCCACTTTCTCTCTCCCCCTCTCTCTCTGTAACACCATACTTCATTTCTTGTCTTTTTTTTTCTCATTTTCTCTCTTTCTCCCACTGTCTCAGAGGATATATTTCTTAAACTGATTTTGTTTTGGCATCAACACGATTTTTGGAGGAATTGGCCACAAGATACTCAATCAAACAATGTTCTCTTCAAACCTAGTTATCCCTCCCAGAAGTTGTTTTTCCCCATGCACGTCCCACTTAGATAATTGTTCATTATGGATCCTAAAGTGGGAATTGAATGCTATCAGACAGCATGGACACATCAGCCTGAGGATGAACACCATTATCCACTAAAGTACACAAAGGCAGTTTCCACTTGTACCAATAAGAAAGGTCAAACACTTACACACACAGTCACAGTCACACTTACACACACACACACACACACACACACACACACACACACACACACACACACACACACACACACACACACACACACACACACACACACACACACACACACACACACACACACACACACACACACACACACACACACACACACACACACACACACACACACACACACACACACACACACACACACACACACACACACACACACACACACACGCACACACAAAGGCAGCAGCTAGTAGCTGTCACCCACCATTTTAAATAAATGGGTGCCTCCTGCCCTGTCCAACGAGCCTGCTAATTGTATTTTATCTTACTTGGTGGCGTTTGTCAGGCTCCATCAGTCTTCTGCGGCATGTATAAAATGACAGTCCACCTAGTTGACATTGTGAATAGTAGTCAGGTCAGCGCCCTTCTTTCCTTCAGGCCAAGAGGTTTGTTCAAACATTTTACCTCGCCTCATTAATTCTCGAAGAAAAGGGGAAGGCAAGACTTAGACCTCCATTATTTTTGGCTAAGTGCCATACCCTTTGCATTATGTGAGGACGGACAAGACGTCTGTTCCAGTTCCTGTGTGGTTCAGACCGTGGGTATATAAGGAAGGTGTTTTAGTCTGCAGTAGAACAACCATGTGATCATTCAATCTGAGACCTTTTTGCTTTTGAAACAAACCCATTTGACAGAGGTTTTACAGCAAAATAACCCTTTGAGCATTTACATTTGTTCAATACCATATTGGGTAATAGATTGCAAACATTTCTATGGTCATGCTCCAAAAGTTTCTTTCTTCCTTTGCTGATTATTAAGCAGAGTAATATGTTCTGACATTTGGAACTAAATGTCTTCAGTTGGCATAGGCTGTGGCAACCTTTTTCATGTCAGTACTTGAAGTGACATTTTTGTATCAACTCTGAAATATTAAGTATTTCTCTCTCTCTGGACAGTGAACATAGGGAAACAGGTCGTTGGACACATGGATGATTGTCATTTGTAAGCATGTTCACAAATGATATTTAATGGGGCAGAAAATCACCAGGCCACACTCCTGCTTCTGTTCTCAAATGTCAATGTAACGCTATGTGAATATAAACGCTTAACATTTAGTGGCAAATAATGGAACGTGGACAAGGCATTTGTAGTGCTGACATTTTAGATCAGTGCTCATATGTGTTCTGGGAAGGCTGTAAAACAGCTAATGTGTTCGAGGGTCTCAGAGGCTTACAACGCTGCTAAATTGGAGAGAAAAGCAGAGGGGGGAGTAAGGGAGTTGGAAAGCAGCAGAAGGAAAAGTATGCAAGGGGGAGGAAGAGTGAAAGGGAGAAGAAGAGATGAGTGTTTCTTTTTTCAAATCCTCGGCTACGAGAGCCAGAAAAAGAGAGAATTACACAGGAAGAAAAATTGCCATTGTCGCAAGCAGAGACAGTGGTAAATGGCACGTCGTTTTGCAGTAATTTACAAATCGCAGAGTGGAAACAAAATTAGATTAAGTGGGTACGTTGAAATGGACCTGCTACATATCACTATTAATTATGTGGCTGTCAAGGTTAAAGATTATTTATTTTCATGGCAGAGAGTGAAATCATGTCGTAGGTGACTGCTTTGGGGTTTTTAGGGGAGTCATTTGTCATGTGCACATACACCTCAACACAGAGAAACAGGCGTACATGGACATTCAATCAAAGGCCACTAATGTCTACATTATCGTTCAGGGCCATAAATGGCTTAACCTGACTTATGGGAAATAATAGTCTCAAGCGATGTAGCAATGTCACTGCTGACATTAATGAGGGAGGAAATGTTTGCCATGCTCTGAATGGCCGGATAAATGTTGTATACAAAACAAACTGAGGTTGTGTATGAATGTTGTTCTTAACATAAAGTGACAGAATATAGCTCTGGCTCCAGGGTTCATCTCACAAGTACTGGAAGGACAAACAAATAATACTTACTGATATTACATAATCATCATGCGGTTAATAAATGCTACGAATGTACCCACACATTTTATTTTGTATTCTATTCTTTTGCGTAAAAAACAAAGTTAACTGAAAGGTGTTTACTGAAAAATGTGCTGTTGATTATAGCAGTCATAGGGTCAAAGCTATGTCAGAGAATACAGTAATCCTATTCAGAGCTTCATCGCTCCAGAATATACGCAGAGCTGCATAGTTTACATAGCCATGCACATACACAGTTAAGTATGTACTGTTATTCATCTTTTCATACTTGGATCAGAGCAACACAGGCTGTCACCATGCTAATTCAATTGAATGAATCAGGATCATTGAATTACTTGAACAAATAAATCAACACTTTATTACCTTTTAAAGAGCTTAATTCTTATAGTACCATAATATACATACTATAGCTGTAGTGTCTATATATCTACAGAAGCTTTTGCGACTGTTGTTGGACAACATTTTTGGAATCATTTTGTTTCAATTTCATCTTACATGGGTACATTTTTACAGTCTTAACTGTGAATGAAAAGGTACATTCATAAAGGATATTCATAAAACCTATAGGGGTTACAGTTTATGGACAAGCAGACAGATTGGCACCAGTCATCATTGGCAACTGCTTTGCTGGATGGGTTTTTGAATTGCTTCCCAAATTCAACACCAACTTAATGTCCTTGATTCTATTGCCTTAATGGACATCGACAACTTTGAAAGTATAGTATATGCCATCTCCCGAAGAGGAGCTTAAACACTTAGGCTTTGACAGAAGGGTCTGTGCTATGGCTCTCTCCCTTAGTGTGTTTTCCTATGGATCCAGCTGTACAGTATCACACAACACTTACCCTTTCCACATGTTGTATTAAAAACAAAAGTCACACAAAGAGGTCATGATAAACCGTGTAAAATGGAACAAAAGAAACAAGATAAATCAGCAGCTTCAGCAGAAAGGATGCTGCTGCTGTGTCTGCAGGAGGGCAGAGGTGACACTCTGCACTAAGCCCGTTATTATTTTTCACACAGTATTTGAAGCAAATCCTACCCAACTGTGCTGCGATAAGGTAGTAAACAATACCGTAGCAACACTCACACAACATTTTTTGCTTCCTATATTTCTGGTCCAGCTAAAACCTCAGATAGACTGGAAATTATTAAATAATTTTCAGAATCAGAATCAGAATACCTTTATTCGTCCCACAGAGGGGAAATTTACATTGTTACAGCAGAAAAGAGACAAAGACAGCTTAATGTTACCTAAGCATGCATTAAAAAGTACTAAAGATAAAAAAAAGAAATTATAATAAAAAAGTTAAACATTTTACAAAAATAATAAAAAAGTTACACATTTGACAAAAATACACACCCTGTAACAGTTCTGAGGATTTAGCAGCCAGGTATATATTACACAGTTTTAACGGAATATATATATATATATTGCACATATTGTACATAGTATTTATGGCCTATGGTATTTAACAACAAGAGGTGTTATAGTCTGTGTTGTTGTGTGTGTGGGGGTCTACTAGGGAAAAACATATAAAGTTCTCTTCTTCCACTTAGTTTGCATTGCATTACATCTTGCATCCACAACTTGGAAGCAACACATGCCTTGCCCTGTGGCCTCCACAGGCCCAGCCATCAGACAACAGCGGTATCTGGTATAGGGTAAGCCCCTGCTACACCCTCCATCTGCTGGGCAGGCTGTCCCCAAGTCATTAGGCCCTTGCATGGGTACCCAGCTGGGGGGGAGGGAGTAGGAGGGGACAGGGCTGGCCCCACTACGCCTGGCACCGGCCATCCAGAGGGGGGCATCTGGCAAGGCAGCACCCTGGGTCAGGCTATCTGAGGAAGGAGCACAACGGTGGGCACTTCATGGATGGCTCACTGTCTGTCCCTGGCAGCTTGTCATCTATCACTGCTGAGCAGCGATTTCAGGTGGGAACGTGATTAATTCCACTTTACCATTCTCAGAAATAAGCCCTATAAATCATCCTAAGCTTGGCTTGTGTGCAGGTTTTTGTTGTCGACCGATCTGACAAATCTTTACCTGGTCCGTCCACCCTGCTCAGCCCTTGTCTAGCCTCAGAGGGAGCTGCAAAATAGAGTCTGTGTCAAATAGACAGCTCAGTGATGAGAAGCGTTCACTTGAAGACAGAAATAAAGTACAGAAAGACAGAAACACATGCACACACATACATTTATCGGGCTCAGATAAATGCATCCACGTCTGTAAAGTGTTTCCCTATTAACACCTCCTCTGTCAATCTAATCTTCACACATCTGACCATCTGTCCTCTCTTAAATGATTGACAGGAGGGGAAAGGGGCTAAGACACGATAACATGGAACATGCTAGTGATGTGAACCTGTCAGTGGAGTTTGTGGATGTAGGAGGTTCTAGTTTATTACCACAGCCACACAACACATCATATCTACTATGTTAGAGGTAATAAGGACACAGGACACAGTGATATGTGGCAGAGCTCCAGCATGTCAGACAGGCACCCTGCATGCTGCTGTATTGTGAGTGATTTAACTGTTTTTTTAACAATGCTTCCCTTCCTGTGTCTCACTTGCTTTCTGTCTTTGGTAAAGGGTTTACATATTTTACTCAAATGCAAAAACCAGATGTGTGTGTTTTGATACACTATAAAAAGAGGAAAGATTAGTTTAAAACCATTTAAATACTTTTCCATTTTAGCACACATTGACCTTTAAAAAGTGCAAACTGCTGTTTGTCACTTTATGATAGAGTCCATTTACACGTTACATTATCGTGGGATCTCTATCCGGATAATAACTCAGAATTCAGTATGTTTTGAAACTAAGTGTATTGTATTGTTCAAAAGAGTAACATATTGCACATTTCTGCCCTACTTTTTTCTAAGAGAGTATTTTTGCAAGTCAATAATTGATGTCTTCATCTCTGTGGGAATGACTAATCCTCCCATGAGATTCTTCCCTCTTCTTTAACCTCCTGATACCAATCTTTTTTAATTAAGTAATGACTTTCAAATGAATCTCAGATCATGTGTAAGAGAAGACACTTATCCTTAAAAGTATCTAAGGCTTGATGGATTCATTCAGGGGGAAGTGGGCCATGTGTCTTGCACATTAACAATCCATCTTTAGCTGTTAGAAGAGTTATAATGGAGCATTATGTGAACACAAAGTTGCAGCGGCAGCAGTCAGTGATTGTCTCTGTGACAGGACTAAATACAGACAGTCTCAGACAAGGTGTGTGTGATGTATACATGACTTCACGTGGACATCTCATTCCAGAAAGAGAAGTCAGTCCATTTTCAGCCGTACCGAAATCCATATTCACCCTAACAATACAGCTTCTGACTCCCTGGTGAGCTTAACAAATGCCACACAATCAGTCCCCTCCAGCCTTTGGCTATGCCCACAACATTTATTCCTGCACTAAACCAAGCGAGGCCAATCGATTGGCCTATACTGTGGTCAAAGCCCCCGTCAAAACGAAATACAGACTCTGTTTCCTGTTCCTAAAAAAAAGAAAGAAAGGAGAACATGAAAAAGAAATCACATTTACAGCACAGAAAGAAGAAAGGGTAGAGGAGGTGGTGTAAATGATGAGAGAGGAATAAAAGATTCTTTTTTCTGCACAAAAGATCTGAGTGTTTCCACTTCCATTTCCTGATCTCCGGCTTCTATTTCTTTCTCTCTGGCGTGCCGTGGTGCAGGAGCCAGATTGCATGACTAAATAGTCGTGTAGAGCTTACTCTATTTGATATTTATATTCCCATTGAAGTGTTCTTGTTCCTGAAGTTTTAATTGGGTGCTAATAAATAAATCATATAGTTCCTTCCGCAACAGATGTGCAAGTGAGCGTTATGCTGCATAATATCAGTCTGCAAAGCAGGTGTGTGTGCTTGCCTCATGTCACTGGTGCATGGGATGAGATGTACCAGCCAGGCCCCCTTAATCTGGTGTGCTGTGGCTCAGTGAAAAACTACATAACAGAGGGATATGACAGAACCTGGAAAACGGATTTCTGTTTGCTGTGACCTGTTTTATATTGGGAAATGCTTCACACATCTGTGGAGGCTTATTTGTGATATACGGTAGGCTTTATGCACTAGTTTTGACGTGCTTTGGCCATTTGAATGCATAAGAACCACTCTCCCGATACATTTTAACATGCTTGATAGATAACTTTTAATTCTAGGTGTATTAGAACTGCCCTGCAGGTCATAGAGGCAGGCTGTAATAGTAGCATTGCAACACTTGGATAGCACAGTGTAAAATTTAAAATGTTTAATATATCCTGTAAATAAACAGCTTTCCTGGAAAGCAGGGTAAATCCATAGCTGTTGCAGGCATAATTGAAAATGAAAAAAATAAAGCCTCCCACATCCCCGCTGCAGCAGCTACAGATAACATCACCATGCTTATTAAAGTCGGAAATAATATATTCATTATTACATCAAAACTTTTCAAAAACTATTGTGTTATCAGCAACGTGTTGGGAAGCATTACCTAAAGGAAAGAGTTGATTTCTTTTTTACAATGTTTCTTAATAATAATAAACCTTCAACATATCATATGTACGTTGAAAGAGTTATGGGTTGCTCTAATCATTCCTCCTCTGCATATTGTCAATTTATGAGATAGCTTTGTAGAGTGTAAAAAAAAAGATATAACGAGGGACAAATCCACAGCCCTCTTTCTGCACAAAAATGCAATCTTGAGAGAAAGCAGAAGCCTTCTGAGTTCAAGCGGTTATTATCTAAAGTTACAGTCTGTTTGGCACAAAATTCCTCAAGGTTTTCTTGCTTAGCCGAGGAAGAAGGATACTTCCTGGTGTAAAGCTTTGTTGCCTGACAAAAGTCTGGCAACAAACCTACACTCAACTGCCAGGATGAATATATGCACTTGAATTGTCCAACTCAGTTAAAGCGGCTTTTTCATTTAGGCTTTAAAATGTACAATAGCTTAACAACATAGCATTCAGGCTAGAGTTAATCTTACTAAGGCTGGAAGCACCAAGATACAAAGAGAAAAAGCATGGCTTCCTCCCTCCTAAGACCCACGTGGTACAGTCTAGATTTCCCACCACCTGGTTGAGTAAGAAGCCCATACCCCTCAGTACCATATCTTCACAGCACCATAAACTACGTATTGCAATGCATAAGTAAAGTTATATGCGATACCATAGTTTCCTTTGTAAGCAAAACAATCAAATCACATAAGGCACAAAAACCACATTGATCAGATCCTGATTCTTATTCAAAGATGCAAGGCTTTTATTGTCATTCTTACATAGCTACAGTGTAGTTATGTCGATGAACATCTTAGGTCCCAGGCTCCTCCAACAGTGCAACACAATCAAAAAAGAAGTAGTGCCATAAGAGTCTATATACAAGTGATACATCATTTGTAAGTTACAAACAGGTGAATGTTATGGATGTTCTTAGTTCTTGTTATTACAGTGATGTTAGCTTTATAATGTATTAACATACAAACCGTAGAAAATTATTAAGAAAATCCTGCTTGGCTTTTTTAAATTGTTTTTTACTTTCAGACTTGCTTGAGAAGAGTAACAAATATAAAGATAATAAAATGATAATTAAATAGCTTTCAGAACATTCACAAAAATATGTACTAGAGAGACATTATAAATAAACTCGACAATATAAAACAAGGCTCCAATTCACAGAAGAGCAACAGACCTTGAACAGCTTTTATTTATTGTTGTGCCGCAAAACTAAAAAGACCCATTCAAAATAATGGTTATTGTAAGTAAAAAGACTTGAAGCGAGACTTGCATTACACACAGCTTCAGTGAGATGTTTACCTCTTATAATTTGTTCATCTTGAAATTCAAACCTCAAACTATCTGCATGGCTAGATAAAGTTACACAGGTGGTAAATGAACAAATTGTGTTTCTACAGTTCCAGGAGTGCTGTGGTGTTCAAGAACCAGAATTCAGGGCTTGGGTTATTTAAAAGCTCTCCCCACCAATGGTGCACCCACACTGATGCTTTCACTTCATTTTTGATTGATTGTACATCACAAAACTGTGTTGGGTTGAACAGACTATTCCTAATCTGGCACAGGAATGTTCAACAAATGCTAGTTTTATCAATGTATTAGGTCGTAAAGTTTGGGAACATCCAACTTCAACGTTAATCCGCACAACTTTACCTGAGAAGTATATCCTGCTAGAATGACTGCAAGCACTAACTATCATCACTAGAGAAACTATAGTGATGATATTATCTATACAAATGAGATGCTCTAGCTGCATTTTGGGTGAATAGGTTTATCAAAGCCACTCTAAAAAAAAAGTTTTTATCACGCTTGCTGATGTTAAGTACTGGAATACATCACATTTTGTTATGTAACTAAAATACAGGGTATATCAGCACTCATTTTGGTATGGGGATCTTTTCAGATGTACAGTTATCATATAGACATTTACTCTACACCCCACTGTTAAAGACACTGCAAACAATTCCATACGGCCACTATTGCATGATTAATGAGCAACTCAAAGCACTTTGTCTTCTCATTATCATGAATTTGAGGCCTGGAGCTCTGAATTTCCAGCTTATTGAAAGAGTTGTCTTGGTAAAAATTGCCTTATCTGTCCAAAGACATTTGAACTTTGTTTAGAGTACATGTTCATTTTAATGTTGATGGTTGCAGTGTAAGGATAAAGCATGTTTTTGAAGAGAAAAATCAACCCTAACTTGAACTCATGTTCTGATATACTGTATATTGACATTGCCATACAAGGCTAGGAGAGATAGCTTTTCTCGGATAACGTCATGTCTTTTTCTAGTTTCCATGGCTTTAGAATAACATCATGTATTCCTCTGAACTTTAAGACACATTTAGCTGTTCTATTATTTGCCTTTGCCTACACAATTTGTCTTATTATTGCAATATATATGATTATCTTCTAAATACAGTGATATATGATTTTTTTCCAAATTGCCTAGCCCTAGTTCAAAGCATATATGAGTGTTTCAGTCAGAGTATATAAAATGAAGTCAATGAATTTCCTTTCCGAACATGACGTGCAGTAACTACAAACCAAGCCTGAAACATAATTTAGGGCTGTTTTCTCAGAATGAAATGTTCTCTCATAGTCTTCCTTCAGGAGCACTAACCACACACATCCATTATAATGAGTATCTATATAAAGCCTGATTTATAACATGGCGAAATACAGATTCTTATTTCTTTTTCACAGTATTTTCTGAGTTATAAAGTACCTATCCAAAATTGTCTTTGTACAAACTTAGACCTATGAAACAAGAAATGTAACCTGACTCTATCTATTGTTAACATTTATGTTGAAAACATGCAAATGAATGCATATTTAATAAAATGCTACCTTATTTTCTGGTGCATTATTTGCATATTTGAACATAACACTTCAGACAACATGGAATAAAAACAAATAAACACCTTAATTGAATCAACTGAGGAAGCGTCAGGGTTACCTTTCACTTTTCTTTTCACCTAGGTGTCTTCCCTTAGTTATCCAAACTGTTAGCAATCAGCAATCAGTCTCCATGGTTACCAATCAGGCTCACTGTGTTTCCCTTTAATCCAGGAACTGATGAGTCCCATGAGTCATTATATTTTGGACGCACACAGAAAAAACCTACAATCCTTTAAAATAGTGTTTGTTTTTTAAATCTATTGACCCTAATGGACTCTGAATTGGTACAAAAACAATAAAATATGTAAATGTAATATATTAAACATTGATCAGTACAGGAAACAGAAGGTAGTATGAGCTTTCTTGCACTCATACGAAATCAGAACAGGTCAAACTTATACACTTAATAAATACACTTATACTGTAGTATGCAAAACAAGTTCATTATTAGACAGAAATAAATAATGAAAGAGAGATTGTATATAGTTTCAGACGCCAGTGGTAGAGAGGCTGGTCAGGACATTATATCATGACTTTTGGACTACACTAAATAATAGCGTTGTAGCCCTATGACTGGCAATAATAGATGTTGACCAACTACTTCCTTCAGGCTGTAATATCCCACTAACTTAATCGATTGCCATGCTGATGTTGATAGTTTTCCAAAGAATGAGTCCTACTGACTTGATAGTTCCCTGACTTTTTCACTAGCGCCGCCATGAGGTTGGTGTCTTAAGCTATTGTTTATTATCCCAACAACAATTTTAATGATTGCCATACCATTTGGTACACATTGCGTACATACCCTGTAAGTGCATTTGGTGATTCCATGACCTTTCCTCTCCTACCTGTAGCTCGGACAGTTTCCCTTGTCTTCAGAAATATCTAAACACCTACAAGATGTATTGGAACCAGATTTTGTGAAGACATCCATGGTTCCTAAAGGATGAATCTTTGATTGTAGTGTTTGCTGCCCTTTTCCCAGTAGGTACAGGCTTACAGAGCTGCTAACATGGCTATAGGCTCTAAGTGTTGTTCTAGTATGCAACTTTAATGTGGAACTACGCAACCTGGGAACAAAAACTGCAAAATCATTTCTTTTCTAGTAAACATCACCAACACAGCTTGAGGTGTCTTTTCCTAGACATCCATTTTTCTGACAGGGATTAAAAATACTGAAATGACTGAGACTTAAATCAAAAAATAAAGTTTGGGAAAGTAATTAATTTTTGAGGGAATTAACTTCTCCAACTTATATTACACTGTAGCAGGGAAACATAATGAACAATCTAATGAGACTGTTCTTGTCTTCTGGCAAACTTAACATTGAAGTCGGTGCATGGACGAATAAGCGAAAAGCTTTGTGTGTCTTTGTGTGTATGTCTTGTGGACAAGTGCTTGTTTTGTGTATGTTGTGGACTGTAGAACCTATAGACTTTATTATGTATTATTCGGTCTCTGTGAGCAAAAAGGGGTAACAAAACATGTTCTTTTGAGGCATCATTGGCAGCTGCGTTCCTTTTGTATGCCTTGTTTTAAGTTCACAGGCCTTTGTTTGTGTGTGTAGGTGGAATTGTAAAATGCGGGAATTGTGGAATAAAGGCATCTTGCCAACCAGAATCCAGGCGGGATGAGGGCGTTGTATGAAAATGCATGCACACATGCTGTTTACTTCAGCCTCCCACCCTCACTGTCCTCTGACATCCCAGATCCAAACACCTGGAACCTTGAATGAAATGGCCTGTTAATGGGCTGGGGGCCGCAGTCATAGGAAGATAGAAACCAATGATGCTTTCAAGAGCCGAATAAGCAGCTATAACTGAAGATGGCTTCCTGCTGAGAAAGCCAGCCCCTGCCTAATTAACATTGACTAATAAAATAACATAGCAGTACTGCGTGTTGACAATATCAGATCTACACTGTCAGAAAGAAGAAATAGCTCGCTGCAGATTCTAAGTGGAACATTCTTGAGCTCACAAGGGCGATTTTTTATATACCTGTTCCAAGATTTAGCTTTTTGTTTTAAAACATTTTTGTATGAGGATAACTTTAGCTCGTTAGTGTAAAATGATAAGAATTACAATTAACATAATTATAATGTGTGGAAAGATCCTGAAAGCTAACAGTTTTGCAGTACAGTGACATAAATAACAGGCCCTAACCAAAAGAAATATTCGGCGGACTATGTACACAAAGAGAGTCTGCAATATTAAAGTTGAATTAATTTGAAATACAAGCAAAGAAACAGCACATATCTGTTGCTGCAAGGCAAGGCATATTTTTAAAGAACACAGAGGTCCAGGCAGAAGCTGCAAAAGACAACAGAGACGGCAATCAAGTCTTTCTTTCTCATAAGTGCCTTGCTGATCACTTGCGTGTTAGCCAGTAGACCAAGATAACCATAGGGCTTGGGTTTCAGGAATATCTATTTCATTCTATAGATTTCTCAGTGCTCCTGTTTCTTCAAGCATAATAAGGGTTATACTGAGAAATAGCCATAAGGATTTAAAAAAATTGAGCAAACTAAATGGAAAGCTTTTCCTGTATGCTGTGCAGCTACTTATTCATTTCTCCCTGTTCAGGGCCTTCCCATCAGGCAGCCCATCCTGTAGCTGCTTATTAATTTAAAATCATCTGCTGCACCTCCAGGGGTAGATAAATGCCAGGTACAGAGAGAGGGCAGTGTTGAACCTATAAAACTATTACAGAGGCCCCTTCCTCACCCCTATTGCCATGGCCTGATAAAAGCCTCACACTGCAGCGGTAGAGCCGAACCATGAGAGAGTTAGGTGTTTCTCTCTCACGGCTGGATTAGGGACACACACACACTCACACACACAGGAAACTGTTTAGCCATGTTGTGTAGAGCCCCCGCACTGCCAAAGGGCCCGCCCACCGGCCCGCCCACCCATGTCAAAATGCCGCTGCAAATGTTGTAAAAGCCATGAAAGGATGGCATCAAAGTGGCATTATCCCTCTGGACAAAGGAGGGCAAGAATAAATACATAAATAACGACTGCATGATAGAACGGTGGATCTGCAAGCAGGTAAACTAAGCTAACTCATGTTTTCTCTCAGAACATGTTAGTGTTGAAGAGGCTTTGCTTTTGGCCAAGTAAAAAGTAACATTACATGTGACTTGTTAGATATTTTTATCCAAAGCGACTTAAATACATTCAATACTGTGGACATCCCCACAGGAAGAATTTGGGGTGAAGTGTCTTGTCCAAGGACACAGCTGACTGCAGTGGGATTCAAACCAGTGCCCCCGTGATCCGAAGATCAGCGCACTAACGACTGAGCCACAACCTCCATACAGTGATAGGACCTCCTACAGCTGCTAACTTTAAAGCAGTTTTTTAATCTAACGCCAGTGACAGTCAGAACCTGTTACTGCATCAGATGTTATTATTGACAGTAACCGAACACACTTAGTTGTCCGATATTACAAGTATGACAGAATGATATAACACAGTCTGAGTTGCTGTGCTATATTATGGAGGCTTGTAAATCTATGTTTCCATAATGCAGTAGTTTACATTTAATACTGTAATGATTATACCGGATGTTAAAGGTACTCAACAGAGGAGATGCTGGAGTGTTAGTCACTACAAGCACAATGTGCATTGAGCCTTCTGTACACCTAATGGCATTATACATTGTCAGTAGTTCAAATGCAAAGTAAAATATATAGAGAACAAGTGTGTGTGGTAATTTTTGATGCATGTTTGGAGGTATTCAGCACAGTTTCAGTAATAAAAAACAACTGTTGAAGGCTTTGGCTCATCTTGAACATGGTATTTTATGAGGTTACAAAAGGTATGGCCTTCTTGTTGGGTTGATTTTAAACATTTCACAGACTTTCTAATTGAATGATTTATTGGTAGGATACCCTCCTAGCCGAAGGTTCCTCAGGACCCAAGGGGGCATACATTGGCACATTTGATTTCACATGTTATTAAGATTAACTGTACTTATTATGATTGATATCTCAAGAAACTCCAAAGTTGCATTTATATTATTTTTTATTTATTATTTAAGTACATTTAAGTTAAGTAAACCAGTGGCTTCTTATAAGGCAAAAGCTAAATCCAATTGGAAGCAGAGCCTGCAACATGTTCCTCTGTGCTTCTGTGCTCATGCACTAATACGTTTAACCTTTGAAATAAATTGTAGCATTTTATTTAACCTGCAACATCCTTTTTTACCTCATCTGTGTATTTCTCCTTCTCTCCCAGCACTTTTGCCTCGGCCGTGGCCAGATTGGCAGTTTTTGAATTTAGTTTGGAGTGAAATGGTAAAATAACACACATTTGGTATGGTTCTGTTTTGGATTACGATAAAGAGGACTCTATTACCATTTTCAGCATTAACATTACATTTTCTCTAAAACTGTACAGTTATTACAAAAAGACCATCACAAATATCCTTTAAAAGTTTCATAAGAAAGTATTCAAACAAGTGTTACTTATAGTTAACTTAATATTATATGTGAACTCATATCAGAGGTAAACAATCTAACTCATATCAGTCATATTTATCTGCATAACTTAATTGTTTGAATAAGCTTTGTTTTTTATGAACATCTTCTAGGCCGTCACTTTTATACACATTGTGAATTCCACCCACACTCCATTTTCTACTATTGGATTTTTATCTTTGCACTTATTATTTTCTTGTGGGTTTTCAAATAAGACATTTCCATCCGCATATGTTCATTACAAAAGTATATGGCCTATATAGAAATCAAGAGATGAAAACAAAGATGGCAAACATTGTAGATGAAATGCTGAAATCTGTACTCGGCTGCTCTCTCTCTACTCTTGGGTTATTAGCATGGGAATTGTAAGACCAGTGTATTGAGACTCCCACACATTTCTAATTCATCACTTTGAACAAACAGCTCTCTAGATATCGTTTTATTTTCCTTCTAATTCTCCATCTCAGACTTATATTGCATCTCAACTTTTTTCTTCACGCTTCAAAACCAATGTTTCATGTTTATTTTTTAGGGCGGCATAAACAAGAAAAAGGCTTTAAGGGCTGAGATGAAAACAACTGACCATAAAGTGCACTGAAAATGAATAAAACATCCTCAGTCGAATCCGTGACTTGTCATGGAGCTACGCGAGTGTCAGTAAGACTCACAGCGAGCCTGGAACACCCAAATCCCATTAAGCCTTTGTAAGGGAATGGCTGACATTTCGTGGTCTAATTAAAATGTTCCATCAATGAATCAGTGAATGGTTAACAACAATTAACAAGTGGCATGGGATTCTGCTGCAGGGACATGACCACATAAACCAGCTAGCCTCGGAGCTTCTTCCCTTTTCCTTAACAAGAGAAAACGCCACCAGGAGGGAAAAGGGGAGTAGGGCGGAGACCTCTATGATATGTTATTATTCACTGTACAGCTATAGTTAATTTTTTTATGAACCTTAATTATTCAAATTGGACAAATGCTCATTGCATGGTCTGCATAAATTAGATTAATGCAGCCATTACATTATCAGTTGTTATCATAATCATCCATTTAACCACACTGCTCTGTATGGCTGTTGTGGCAGCTGTGTTTGTGTAACTGTTTATACAATCATGCAGTCCCTCTGTTTCCTGCTCATTTGCATTTTCTCCAAATGTCTCCAAGCAACAAAGTGGTAAAGGAGGGGCCTTAAACATCTCGCCGACACCCCCTCAGGATGCTCTTTTCTCTCATGTCCATCCCTCTTGCAGCTCTTTCTCTCACTCTGCTGTCAAGGCACATCCTTAGAAACCACCCGGGTGTCACCATACTTCTTCCTCCAAAGACACAAGGAGGGCAGACAGTCTTTTAATCATCCTTTCTCGCCTCTTCTCTTCTTGTCGGGGGTCAAAATAACAAAAGCTGTCACACAGGCTCATGTCGTCTCCCAGTGATCATAACGGATAATTACCCTCCCCCCAGGACTCCAGTCCAGCCCCATCCCTCCCACAAGCTCTATTTCACCGTGAATCCCCAGCACTTGTGAAATGGCTCTGTCTCAGTAACAAGCTGTGAGTGGCAGTGATTTAGTCAGAGATAAAGCCAAGGCAGGGCAACCAAAAGTACACCAACCTCCAACCCTTTTACACTGTTTCCTGCTAAAAAAAAACACTCTTTCTTTTCCCCTAAAGAAGATTTATAAATCAATGAGACAGCGTGAATGTCAGAAATTGTTCGGTGAAGTCATTTCTCAAGTAGGACATCATCTTGTCCAGGTGACGGATTAAGTTGACCAAAAGGGGGCAGTGTTGTTATTTTGAAAGGAAGGTGGGACTGACGGCCTGTGCTGCTGCAGTGCTTGAGCAATTGAATGAGTGAGTGAATGAGTGAATGGGTGATTAAGTGAAGGGCGAGAGCAGATAACATGCTCACTGACTGACAGAGGGAAGCTCAGCGATCAGCATCGATCCCGCCACACAGACCTCCAGTGGTTGCTCCACCGGGCCTTCAGGGCTCAGCCATGTGCCGGATTATCAGCCTGAATGATTGCATCTGTGGGTAAATGTTTCATCGGATCCAATACAAAAGGTTGGTCTGCAAACTATCACAAAACATTCAAGCAACTTACAGTTGAAGTGGAGGCCTTGGATGTTGGGATTCCTTTAGATCTGCTCGCAAAAATCCAAAGATTCGAAATATATCATTTGCTGTATACATGTGCTGTGCATTTAAATTAGATCGAGGACATTCGACAACTACATTTAGTTTGTCAGGTTGATCGTATTAATTAGATGTAGATTAAGCTGAACCAAAGGGAATATATTGTTCACAAGGGAATGTGAAATGCAAAGCAACCAACAGAGAGGCTGCTGTTTTAAAGCAATTTATCACAGATCCATTTCAATCTATGATGTCCATTTGAAGTGAGACCTGTTTAGGGTATTAAGTGAGGCTGTAGGCGTGCTACACTGTGGCTTATCATCATTCGGATGGTTTGAAAAGCTAATTCTCTTTTTTAACGTTTTAGTTTGCAATGAAAATGACGCCATTTCCAACCTATACAAAACAAATACAGTCAAGTCAATATAATACAGATGACTTTAAATTCAAAAGACGGGATTTATGGCAGAATATAAGAGTCAGTAACTATCACACTCAATTTGTACAGTTTTGTCTCGAAGGGCTTTAGACCTCAAACTAAAATCCTCAGAGATCATGTGGAATCACAGAGGCGGGAGGATTCGCAGGCAACCTTTATGATGAATGAAGCTATTCCAATCCCTCCTCACCTCCTCCTTTTTGCCCCTCTCTCATCTCTACTGACATACCTCATACCTACATGACCAATCAAACTATAGAACACAGTGCAATCATCTTACAAAAGCAATTCACTCCTTCCTGGGCCTGCACTTTTGGTTTCAGAATCGTAATTTCAAAACCACAGAGAGAAACTTTAGCGACCGTCCTGTGGACTGCTATTTAAGATCAGTAAAGACCAGCCTGATGACGCTGTTTCTTCCTGCAATACTGCAAGTCCACCTCTCCCCTTTCTCCTTCAACTCTCTCTAGGTCTTTCACTGAGAAGAAAAAAATGTTTCAAGCGAAATCTATAATCAAGATCCCTCATCCAACTCCCCCCTGGTGTGTCCAATTGGTATTCTGCAGGATCTTCCGGCCCCCCTATAGTGTTCCCGATCTCCAACTAGGAAGGAAAGAATAGAGAGCTACTAAGCCCCTGGATGGAGAATGCCTAGATGTGGATTAATGTGTGGAAGAACAAATGAAGTCCAGGAGAGGGTTTATATCTATCAATATAAAGTAGCAGATTAGGCATAGAGATGGCTGTGTCTCTCTCTATTTTCATTTGTCAAAGTGTTTGGCCACATTACTACATCGACAGAATCAACATTGCATGGAGAAATTAGAATGGGATCAATGGACAGAGGGGATGCAATGCATGCTCTGCATCTATAATACATACACAAGGTTATAATTATTAAGTATATATTAAGTGCACACAAGGGGCAACCTCTAGGACTAAAAAGATAAGCCAATTCAAAAGAGACTTTAACCTGCGTTTGATAATGGTCAGCATGAAGTGACTCCCCTGGCTGCAAGTACATTTCAATAGAAAATTACTCTACTGTTATATTGATTTATTACCTTAGTCACTTAGTCCTCTCAATTACTAGTTTCAATACTTCTTTAATAAACGGTCCAAATTAGATTAAAATAGATTATAAAGCAGGGTATACTTGAGGGTGCGACTACCTTGTGATTGACAGATCAATACAACCAGGTTATCCGATTTGGGAGTTGCCTGTGTTTCGTCTTATAACTTAAACTCTTTCACCGTGAATTTATGGTAATTAAAAATCATATATATATGGATATTCATTCGTCGGATTGACCCAAATGCGGCATTAAAGATACAAAAAAAGGGTGTATCACGTGTATATGTATATTTCTAATTTAAGATTTAGAAAGATATCATAGAGTTAACATTACTAATGAACTAAACAGGCTTTTGTTTGATTCTTCTTTCACTAGTAATACACAACATATGACCTGCATCAACTTCGTAAACAACACGGCTCGGCAAATGGTGTAAAGTTCATGAATCAATGAAAACCCAAAAAAACATGTTTTAATACTGCACTATAAATCTCCTCTGAAGAAAAGAAAAACACATATGACCTTGGCCGTGATCATCTTATAAAGGCAGTATTTAGAGGAGCTAATTGGAAATATAATCTTATAGCTAAAATGAATGAGAAGTGAACATATTCTATTGCTTCTTCGAACCACAGCAAAGGAAACTGTTTTTTTGTTCATTATATTCATAGCTCCGAGCCTTGAAAGTGTTTTTTATTCTGTTTTCTTCACTTTTTTTAACCTTTCAGGTTCTTTGAGGAGCTTCAACCTCTGTGCCCCTCTCAGACAACCTTGGTCGATCCTGTAATGAATTTAGCCGCCAGCAATAATGGTGCCAATCAATAGCAATCCGTGGTATGTCATTGACAGGTTAGACACTGTAATGTTTGGCCATGGCAGCTACTCAAAGGAATGAAAGCAGGTCCAGCAGTTCTTATTCAGCACTTCAGACAAGTGTGCACACACGGGCGACCTCATCCCTGCTGACATCTACAATAACACAGAAATATCAATACAAATATCATGCACCGATCATCCACAAATAGACTCTTTAATGTCGTATATGATGGCAAAATACCACCTGTGACCTGCATCATTTCAAGCATTTACACAACCAGCCCACACTGACCAGACACTGTGTCTCTGCGTAGCCTTGGAAAAATAGTTGTACTTAATATGTCCTCCCAAACATTTTTAACTAAATACTGGACGGAAAGAAAGCAACTTAAGGTAAAAGGTCTTCGGTGGATGTCTTTTTATTTAAACTACTGTTCTACTAACTTAACTGTTAAAGGACCCTTCCTCCCATACCCTCAGAGCTGCGATGTGAACACATTGGAATGAGGCTTGAAATATTTGCGTACTTCCAACATTTGCTTCATGCAAAGAACCACAAACAGCAGGCTATTCTGTTTGACCAAGTGGAGTTTTCAAGACATGGGCTCTTTCTGCTGCAGTACAATGTCTTCAGTTTATCCATGCTCAGAGCTTTCACTTTTTTCCATTGAATTCACAAACAAATATTTTCACTTTTTGCAATACAACCATAAAAGTGCTCTGTGATATGGGTCTGGCTCTGGGATAGAACATTTCGGTTTTTGATATTTGTATTTTCGGCCAATCTTAATTTATTTAAATTTGAATTAAGTTACAACTGAATATACCTCCTGCTGACCTGTGTCATTTATCTTTGTGTATTAATTGCAGTCCCTTTTATAGTATAGGCAACATGTGTGTTATTATCAACACATTGCTGGAGTCACACGGCAAAAATATGTGCTGCTTCCAAAGGTTCTTTACTCTTTTCTTTATTTTCACCTTTAAAGCCTCAAGTGATATATTAGCTTGTCGCTGTAGCTAAATTTGTTGTTGACAGTCGATAGCCTGCAGACCTAAACGTCTGGTTACCTGCTTGATTTGTCTTTGTTGTCATGAAATAAGATCTGAATGAACATCCGATCATAAAGCATTTAGACCTGTGAAGCCGCCAGTGACTTGGTGTTCTTCGGGCCAAAACATCAGTGGTCTGACAAAGGCTGAAAAGCTCTCGCCTTACAATAGTGAATATAACTCCTCCACACGCTCCCTGCTCAGTCCCTCCATAACAATGCCATCAGCCAAATTTGCAAGGTTGGTTATGTCATGTTCCTTTTTACAAAGCAATAACCTCAAGCCAGGGGACTCTAAGGGATTGGAATTTAAGTTTCCTCGTCATTTGTATGTGTCGAGCTGCCTGCTATGGCAAATTGCAATTCCACATCCCATAAGGTCAGCCCTCACACTTCCTCCTTGTTTCTCTTTCTTTGGTTGGAAAATGACACTCAACAAGGGACAGACTGGTAAAATGTAAAAGGAGTGCCTTAACCCCCCCAGGAAGTTTAAGTTACAAAGAGTTTGAACCATCAAGGCAATACATTTCCAAAAAGGAAATCGCAGTGACTACAAGAAATATACCTGTACATGGTTTCTGATACACATAAAAACATAGCTTTTTTCATTAAATATATAGTAGAACAAAATGTAATGTAGAAATATGTACTGAAACATTATTTAAAATATGTTTCACACAGTAATATTACTGAGTTTGTATTTTTCCCATTTATATTTTGCAGTGGTGAACCGTGTCTCTCACAACTGGACCTTCTGTAGACACACACACACCCTCCGCCGCCGCCGCACTCCCCCGCCCCCCCCCCCCCCCCCCCCCCCTGCTGTTATAATGTCCGTCTTATCACTGAATTGTCATCTTGAAAAGGGTATACTCACAACAATTCCGCAAAAACATCATCTTCACCTGTTGCACTTGCCATTTCAACCTTAAAAACAATAAAACAGCATATGAATTGCTTGGCATTTATCGAGATCCTCTGTCTCGAGCCAGTGAACTACCGGGCCTTCTAGAATACCCTGGAACCGAGGGAAACTCTGAAAAAATACGCCCATTGGCTACAAATCAATATATGATTGGTTGATCAAACTGTCAATCCAAAGGTACGCTCTCATTCAGTGCAACGGCCAGGGTATTCTATCAAGGATATAGAATACCTTGGTTGAAGGATATTCTACCCAGAGACCCAGAAAAATATCTGATTGGTTGCATTTATTTTCTAATACAAAACCACTGAAATGCGTAGTGCATGGACCGAGAAGGACAAACAAATCAACGTAACACTGTAATATTACAGATCAAAAACACAGATACGATTCTCATTTATTCATTTTACCTACATTTTATTTATATAATTAAATCAATTCTTTGTTTGTTTTATCGGAGTGTTCCAGGGTATTCTCTGAATACCTTGAAGGCCCTGACGGTTTGCCACTGGTATTTTGAGAGAAATGTGAAAGTGAACTACTCATTTAACCTTATTGCCTGTTGACGTTAATAACCAACCAATGTTATCTCCTTTAAAGAATGTGCTGCTTCACTCATTCTCAGTTTTATGACCGGTCAACTCTCGGTCACAGAGCCTAAGAGTCAGGCAAGTGATTCAGTATCTCCAGATGTTGGGGATATCTCCAGTGTTCCCAGGTGTTTACGCACCATCCCCCAATATGTGGATTAACTCTCTGTAAAATAGTTAAAAGGTCTATCGAGAGAGAGGCTGGTCAGAATTGATGTGGCAACCCACCCGGGAAGTCAGAACTTCTTGCTGCTGTGACTTGTGATATGAATTCTCCGGCCGATACTTGTAATAAACTACCAGTGTTTGACATCAAAGCTCCAACTCTCCTCGTGTCTCTCTGAGTCCTGACTCTCCATTGCTGCAGAAGTTTCCCTTACAGTTCTGTTGCGTGCTTCAACGGAGACGCTTCCCATTCACTTTGAATGGGGTGACATCAAGCTTTGCCGAACTGTATTGTGGTTCCATCGCTTTGCCTCCGTTGCTCGCGCTGAAAGTTGAGAAAAGTTCAACTGTTCAAGCGTCGACAGAAGCGCCAGCCAATCAAATCCAACAAGTCCTCCAACTCATACGACCAAATAGGTCAATTGTTCAAGCCCCTATTACGACCAAATAGGTCAATTGTTCAAGCCCCTATTACGACCAAATAGGTTGATTGTTCAAGCGCTTACTACGACCTATAATCACGTTTTAAAGTTTTCGACCTCTGGTGCTCCCGTTGAATGCATACGCTACGCAGGGTCGTATATTCACAAATAACCCTCTCTGGAAAATCCTAAATTGTAGGATAGTTTTGCCATTTAAATGCTTTTTGATTAGATTTCGAGCGAGAAGTATATATTGTACTTTTAGAATCCATGTCCAGTGGATGTGTAGGATCTATAGTTTGATAGATATTACGAAGATGATTTGAGATCTCGCCAGGAGAACGTATATATGCGGCAGCCTCCATGTAAAGTTAGCGTCAACACTCACGAGGTGAAAACAGTATTTCCGGTCTCGAAGTTTTCATAATAAAACTGTATTCCCCCCGTCAAATGATTTTAAAGCTATATCTGCAGGACTCATCCACTAAAAACATCAGTTTATCCTTGTTAATTACACAACATGAATTGGTTTACATTTTGTACAATGCTTTTGTGTTTTTCCCATCGGTTTTTTCCATTAGATTCTGAGAGACACATTTCTTTTTTCAGAGGTTTTGATAGGCTAAAACATTGAACTTGAAGCTCTGTGATTGGATGTTTTAGCCGCAATGCACGTTGGGATATGGTGTTAATGCGATATGAAATCCGAAAACATTTTTTTTTTTTAATGAATACTTTATTCCGAGTGTGCTTGCTTTTCTCTTTGGAAGTCATCACATAACGACATTGTAATACACGGTTCGGCTGCATTAAATATTACATATCTGCCGTAGTTCTTTATTTATAGAGCCCTGATTAGAAGACCTTTGGACAAACTGGAAGAAATGCCGCCGAACGCGACACAACAACATGCTGACTGCAGAGGGGTTTGAACCTGTGACTATCTGATCACCAGACCAAGGCTCTATCAACTGCGCCGAACGCCTCAGCAATTAAACAGCATCTTCAATTTGTTTTCACACAATACGTCTCCTTGCAGTATCAACACTAATTCGGCTGACTTTTATATTTGATCCAATTAGTAAATAGACTGTATTTACACCAGATGTTATACATACATAAGTGTCCTAAACTAATAATAAAAACGTATTATGGCATTGTATGCTGTGTGTTATTTGTAATATCTTCAGAAACTACCTTTCCAACTCCTCATGCAGTTGACTGTTACAGGTCTATACAGGTTCATAGTACAAGGCATAAGCTTCATATCGAGAGACTGACACTGTATTTTTCTTTACCATTCTGTTTTAATTTCACAATAAAGTTAATAGTAATATTATGTTTGATATTATTATGTTTAATTAACTAGACCACTGTTTTTTTAACCCGCACCGCCTCGTGGTTAAAGCACGTTATTGAATTTAGTCGTTGAATAAGTTATATTTGATGAAAACATTGAAATATTAAGAGTAGCCTACATACTTTCATAGGGGGAAAGTAGAAGGTCAATGATAGAAATATAAAATATAAAATATCAAGAAGATACTGTAGTGATCTCTGCAATAAAACAGCTAGTGGAGGACGTCCAAAGATATTAACAGGAGGATGTGCAAAACAGACAAACTAATAAGGCTTTATTTAAGAATACTTTAAGTTAAGGTCTTCTTTTGAATAAGAAAAAAACTTTGGGGGTATCAACAGATAAATATTAAGTCTGACAAAGTACTTAACGTCTAATATATTGCATATTTTATTTTGGCACTTGACAATCACCTTCCCTGAATTTGACTCAGGTGTAACTAAAGTCTGATTTAAGGGTTGTTTATATTTCACATCATTAATCAGAATCTGCAAAGTAACAAAAATAAATGTAGTGGAGTAAAAATACCAGGTTAACCTCTGAATTGTAGTGGAGTAGAACAAAGTAGTACATGCTGCTGTAACAAAAACATTTCCCAACTTGGGATCAATAAAGTATATCTTATCTTATCTTAAGATGATTGATGGCTACTGCCATATTTGCAAAATGTGCCTCTGAACCTTGACAAGTGCATGTTTCAGGCTTTTCAATGAACAACAGGAGGGGTCACAGACATAAGACCAGCTGTTAAATAAAGCTCTTCTGACCTTAGCTGTCATGTGGGTATATATTAATGCTGACCATTATGGACACAAGCTATTTTCTCCCATGTATTAATTATGTGTTTTAAATTTGATAACACCAATGTGTTTCTTATTCCCTAAACCTCCAGGGGTGTACACAGTTGGATGGATCCGTTCGAGTCCAGTTTTGGATAGTATGCCGTGGTTACATTCCATTTCAAAGAGCTGTTTGACGCTCAGGGTAACCTTGTCGCACTGCCACTCCAACATCCAATCACAGAGCTTCAGGACTAATCACGGGATTTGTAAAGCAAAGCGGATGTTGTAGTCCCAAACGATAGCTGAGGATTCTGGGTAGTGGATTGTCCTCGAAAACTCTGTAGTGTCTAAACTCCGAAAAAATTTGTTTCTCCGAATCGAAGGTTACATGTAAAAACAACAAAAGCATTGTACACAATTTAAACCAATCAATATTGTGTAATTAACAAAGATAAACTGATGTTTTTTAGTGGACGAGTAATGCAGATATCACTGTGTAATCATTTCACAGTGAGAGGAATACTTCCGGTTTTATTATGAAAACTTTGAGACCGGAAATACTGTTTTCACCCCGTGAGGGTTGACGCCAACTTTACATGGACGCTCCGTAAAGACGTACACGTTCTCCTGGCGAGACCTCAAATCATCTTCGTAATATCTATCAAACTATAGATCCTACACATCCACTGGACATAGATTATAAAAGTACAAAATACACTTCTCGCTAGAAATCTAATCAAAAAGCATTTTAATGGCCAAATTATTCCACAATTTAGGATTTTCCAGAGAGGGTTATTTGTGAATAAACGACCCTCCGGAGCGTTTGCAATCAACGGGAGCATGTTGTTTCTTACACGACCACTAGAGGTGCTACACTTTAAAACGTGACTATGGGTCGTAATAAGCTGCTGAACAATCGACCTATTCGGTCGTTTTTTGAAGGAGGACAGGCTGATCAAATCATATGCCAGTACAAGCCAATCAAACCCTGTGCTTGTGTGTCCGGGGCAGGAGATTAATGTGATTGGTTGTTGGTCGCGCGCCATACACGCCCACCGGCAAGCTTCAACGCGACGGAACCGTGTGGACGATACGCAACTGTATTGTACTGAGAAGTCCACTTCTCCTTACTTATTGCAAACATACAGTATGTCCCTTGTGAGTTTGTGATAGGAAGTAAGTAATTTGAGGAATGTGTTAGAAGTCATAACATGAAACTTGCCAAACATTCTTTATTATGAGTGGGGTAATACATTTCCATGTCATTGTTCAAAATGGACTAAAAAAGAGACACAATTGATGTAGCAGTGAAGAAATGTTATTCTTTCCTTTAATACGTTCAATACTTAAAATAATTGGGCAAATTCTGAGCCACAAAAATATCTAAGACAGTCGATCAGGTTAAGCATCGTGTCGGTGTAACGGGAACATTATAAAATCAGGACAACATGAGTATTATGTAGCGCAAGAACACGCATAGTCTTGCCAGACATACTGTAGAAGAGTAAAAGAGGAAGCTTAAAAGACTTTTACATACATTTGATCTCAAATTAGAATCTAAGGTCAAAGCTGTCCCTTCATCATCCCTGTTCTGCTTAGATTTCTTCCTTTCAACATCTCTCTTCTGTTTTTGTCCCCTCTTTCACTTTTTCTCTTTGTTACTCTCACTCACTTTCTCCCGTTCTCTCCTGGTTGGGGAGGCATGAATGCGGGAGGCAGATGGCTGGGATGTTTCCCGTCTCAGAGGGATCGTGCTCGTCTCATTCCCCCTCCTCTCTCGCTGCCAGGAGGTCAGGAAGGTGGGCTGAAGAGTAATTGGCAACTGGCGGGGAGAGAGCTGACACAAGGGCTGTTGAGGGCAGCATTAATTGACAATTGTAAATAACAAATGGAGCTGATGATTCAAATTACCTGTCCACACGATTCCCTCCATTAATTGTGTCCTGAAACGTGACCCAACATAACAAATGATTTCACATTTTTTGTCTAGGCTTATGCCAAGAGTTTGCTGCCAGAGGGGGGGTGAGAGTAGGAAAAGAGAGGCAGAAAAAAGTGTGTGAGCAAGAGCGGGAGACAGAAAGAGTGAAAGAGAGAGAGAGAGAGAAACACATCAAGGAACAGATTGTTAATATCAGCCGTTTCATCTGGCCGATTGTGAAATAAATGGCAATGGGGCTTGCAGTAACATGGTGCGACACGCCGCGGCGTCTAATGGGACGAGCAGCTCTCCACCAGCAGGGACCTAATGAAGTGCGACATCGTTTTTCACCCCACGACCACGACAATGTCAAGGTGCTGTAACATGCCATTTGTGAAACGACGGTGGCAGGACATCACCTGCTCAGCTGATGGCGCGTGTGGACCTCCAAACAACACTTAGATGACTTTGGAAAATTAAGCATCAATTTCATCAATCGACCTTCTGTTGACCATGGGAAACTCACCCCATCCTCTTCTTTCCCCATGCTGTTTGGCCACATACCCACAGGACCACACAACTCAGATGGGAGACACAGGAGGCGACCTTGTCGAACATTGCACTGGGACATGTTTCTATTATTACAGGTCTGGAGGCAGTCATGCGCCAGAACACAAAGCATGTTTTACGGGGAGGGCTTTTGACTGATGATGGGGGGAAAGTTGCAGAAAGGCTGCAGTGGCATTTGATTTACTGGCCTCTTGCTGCACTGTAATGAGGAGTAATTCTGTCTTGACACCCCTACGTCTCCTTTCCCCTTCCTTTCCTCTTTGCTTCCATTCTTATCTCTCCCCCGCTTTACCTTTGCCTGTGGCAGCCCCCCTCCTATAGTGTGGTTTGTCACAGTTTTAAGACTTAGCCTCAGCTTGCTTCTGAGTTTTAGTGCTTCTTCCGCAGGCAAGACAAATCTGACATGTGTCTTATTAGCCAAAAGGCTTCTGCATGTATCTTCATTAACTGGCTATTAAGAAGAAGACGTGGAAATGTGAAAAAGTGACTTCTCCTAACCAATATCCGCCTTTGGAGATTAAAGATAACTGATATGATGTGCTGTATATTTCAGGAAAGATGTAATGTTATTTAGTGCAAGTTCAGAGGCCAAGGAAATCCTTTGGAATCAATAGCTCACTTAGTCACTTAGTCATCGGATTCACAGCTACACATTCTAATTATAATTTCATCTTATTCATCTTTTCCACCAAATGGTAACTATTATTTCACAAAGATGGATAATAGGTGATGAGGAGATGAAAAACACTATCTAAGCAGCTATTCACTTACTGATTAATACGACGCATTTTCAGGAAAGAATGTATCTAATATAATGTTGTAAAACTTTTCTACAAGGAAACACCCCAAGGACTGTCATTGTTGGGAAGAAGAAGCTGGTAAACATGAATGAAAAGACAAACACATGAACATATCTGTTAACTGTGGCCACATGATAGAGTGTCATGATTAAAACTGTCAGGTAAGATCAGCCTTCTGTCGGATAAAAACATGATTAATCAGAGTAAGCTCAAAGGGGGTGAGGGACGGTTCAAAGGGAATGCAGAGTCAGTGTTGAATGCGTTTAATGAAGAGAACTGCATTAGAGTTTCAATGCTTTGCTGCTGCTGTTGTTTTTTCTTCATATTGGTTAGCTTTCCCACTAGAGTGGAGGAGTCAACTGTAATTTCTCTCCTGCAGATAAATTCGAAATGGAAACAGACATAACTCTCTCTCTCTCTCTCTCTCCCTACTAGCCTCTCTTTTGCACTTTTTATTTTCCACATCTTAATTAGAAAATGCAAAGGCAAACAAGCTATTTTCTTTTTGATGCGTCTACTTGAGAAGGGCCATTTAAAGCTAAGGTTTCTCAAACCTTTTGTAGAACTGACTTTAACAATATTTCCCTCCTTCTATGTCTTTAATTTAATACCTGCACACCCACACATTATCTTTATGACATGGCCCAATGTGGGCTCGGAAAACCTGTCACCGTGCAGCGCTCGTTAAAACTTCACCCTGTGGTCCGTGACTTCAGGGTTACTACACTCTCACAATAAAGCCTTGTGTTTAACTCATCTGGCACTTACATGTTTTCATAGAATAAAGTGCTGGAGGCCATTTGTAAGGTAGTGCATGTTCTAAATAAAAAGCTCTATTTAATCAATCTAAAAGAGAATCCAGTTTTTTTATATGGACATTTTCATGTTGATTATATATTTAAATCTTGGATTCCATCCATCCATCTTCTCCCGCTTATCCGTGGTCGGGTCGCGGAGGTAGCAGTTCCAGCAGAGAGCCCCAAACTTTCTTTTCCCTGGCCACATCAACCAGCTCTGACTGGGGGATCCCAAGGCGCTCCCAGGCCAGAGAAGAGATATAATCCCTCCATCTGGTTCTAGGTCTACCCCTTGGTCTCTTCCCAGCTGGACGTGCCTGGAACACCTCCCTAGGGAGGCGCCCAGGTGGCATCCTAACTAGGTGCCCGAACCACCTCAACTGGCTCCTTTTGACGCGAAGGAGGAGCGGTTCAACTCTGAGTCCCTCCCGGATGACCGAACTTCTCACCTTATCCCTAAGGGAGACACCAGCCACCCTGCGGAGAAAACCCATCTCGGCCGTTTGTACCCGCGATCTCGTTCTTTCGGTCATGACCCATCCTTCATGACCATAGGTGAGGGTAGGAACGAAAATGGCCCGGTAGACAGAGAGCTTTGCCTTCTGGCTCAGCTCCCTTTTCGTCACAACGGTGCGGTAAAGAGACTACAGTACCGCTCCCGCTGCTCCGATTCTCCGACCCATCTCACGCTCCATTGTTCCCTCACTCGAGAACAAGACCCCGAGATACTTGAACTCCTTCACTTGGGGTAAGGACTCATTCCCTACTTGGAGTGGACAGTCCATCGGTTTCCTGCTGAGAACCATGGCCTCAGATTTGGAGGTGCTGATCTTGGATTATAAATTAAAATTTGAATCTGAAAATTGACATTTCTGCTTGAAACATTTGAAAGACATTAAACTTCAAAAGCACATTCAAACAAACTGTAGCGCGTCGTCTCCTCTACACTTTTGCTAATTTAGCGGCACATTAGATGCATCTAATGTACATGTTTTGTAATTGATCTCTTATCTCCAAAACTGTTTGGGCATAACATTTATTAAATAATTCAGAGTGTCGTGTAAAATTCCCTTTAAAACCAACATGTGGTGAATCCGCCGACTGTATGTCAAATCTAACTAGCTGAGAAAAATGTGCCCTTTAAATAGCAGGAATTATCTTAGCATATTGACATCAAAATAGCTTTTTGCTGGTCAATGCTGCCATTGTTTTGTACTTGCTACTAAGCCAACATGGGATTCAGCAAGATGTAAGATAGGTCCCTAAATGTTTAAACCTAGTTACATCAAACATTAACTCAAAAGCTACATCTTAAATTTGTAATGTTAATTATAAATGTATACATTTCTCAAAATAAGTGTAATCACATTGTTAATGCTATTTTATTTCTATTTCAGAAATATTTTGGACTGTTTTTTTCTTGTGTCCTAATTTATCTTACGTGCATTGCCTTGTTTTTTATGCTGCTGCAACGCAGACATTTCCCAAATTGGGATCAATAAAGTATCTATCTAACTATCTATCTATCCATCTATCTATCTATCTATCTATCTATCTATCTATCTATCTATCTATCTATCTATCTATCTATCTATCTATCTATCTATCTATCTATCTATCTATCTATCTACTGTATCTATCTATCTATCTATCTATCTATCTATCTATCTATCTATCTATCTACTGTATCTATCTATCTATCTATCTATCTATCTATCTATCTATCTATCTATCTATCTATCTATCTATCTATCTATCTATCTACTGTATCTATCTATCTATCTATCTATCTATCTATCTATCTATCTATCTATCTATCTATCTATCTATCTATCTATCTATCTATCTATCTATCTATCTACTGTATCCATCTATCTATCTATCTATCTATCTATCTATCTGTCTATCTATCTATCTATCTATCTATCTATCTATCTATCTATCTATCTATCTACTGTATCCATCTATCTATCTATCTATCTATCTATCTATCTATCTATCTATCTATCTATCTATCTATCTATCTATCTATCTATCTATCTATCTATCTATCTATCTATCTATTTTAGTACTGAGATAACTGTTCAGGGTTGCCAGCAACAAACAACAAAAGGGGTCAAGTCGAGTAAAATGAAGTGGAGACTATATAATTAAATGGTGACAAAAATCATAATATACGGTAATCATAGAAAGACATGACATTAAAGAACACGTCCTGTCCCTTTTTTTAAGTGTTTGAAGAAGATTTTCTAAACCCAAAAAGTGTCTTCCAAAGGCCACTTTCTCATTTCTGACTGAAGGTGAAACTGATCATACACTTCCTGGATTTAGGTCTCGAGATAAAGGCAGTGTGCAGTCTGGCTATTTCAGCACAATCCTTTCCCCCACAGGTGGATCAGATCCCTGCGGCTCCGGCACAACCCTAACCCCTTCTCACCCAGATGATAAATATTTCAGGAAGAGAAATCAGAGGATATAAGGGGAGCTGTAAAGCCACTCTGTATGACTTAGGAGAGTCAAGTTCACATTGTAAGGATGGAACTCTCGAGAGATTATCAATAGAACGAAATGTTGTACATTAAGATACTCAGACAGAATAAATCAATCTGAGTGTAGAAATGTAAAATGTGTATCTTTGTTTGCGTCACGTTTCAAAATATCCTTTGAAAGTGATCAAAGTGATTTTAAAACTCATCAATTATACAACCATACAGAAAAGAGATTGTGAATTTATTATTAAAAATTCTCTTTAGCTATTGTTGATCGAACACACTAAAGATTAATAATGGATTAAAAAGGAAAAGAAGGCTTGATCCAAAGAATAACCTTATGTAATTAATTAGGTTTCACTTAATCCCACTAAAATAATATGTGACACAACCGCAGCACCCTCACTGAGCACACTGTTACACATCAATATATGTTTTATGGTTATATATATGATTCTCCCCAGTATCTCTTTACGGTCATTAAACAAGTGGCATGCGCAGGTCACAGGGGCTTTTCCCTCCGTCACTCTTTGCCATCAGGACAGCGCTGTTTTATGACAGTTACTAGAGCGCGAGCTAAAGGACAGCTCAGGGAACACTCCATCCACCTTGTGTCTGTGTTGCTCGGTTCATGTGGTGCAGGTGAAGGTCAGTCTAAAGCTGAGGGGATATCAAAGCCGCTGTGTCTGTTAGACCTCTCTGTCACTATATGTTCCCTTTCAGTAAAGTCTCTCTCTCCCTCTCTTCATTTCTTTATATCTAGGCTTTCTCTCTGACCTCGCTATCCTTTCTTTCCTCTCTTTCTCTGCCTCTCCCTCGCTCCCGGTATGCCCTCCAACTTCCCCCTCGCTATCTTTTTTAGCTCTTCCTTCCTCTTTGTGTGCATTTCTGATTCAACATAGCCTCGATACAAGCCGCTTTCTTTTCCCTGTGCCACAGTCATATGAAGTGCTGACTCCAGATCCTCAAATTCAATGAGTCCCATGCAGCCCACACATCTGCAAAGTTTGAATACACAGCAAACATCAATTGTACCGAGAGGGATAGATATATGTTTAACCGACAGAGATATCAACGGTAGCAAGGTTCTCTAGCATTACCAGAGTCTGTGATCACCACTTAACATTTGACCCAAAGATATAATGAAAGAAGTTTGTTTGGAATGAGTTTCATGCTATGGGACAAGAAAACAGATGTGGACACTGATCTTTTTGCAAGAAGGTGGACGAACACATTGTGATTGTATAATTAATTAAGTCAGTACTTTCCAGATATTTATTTTGCACATCCAACAAGACTCTGGCTGCTGTAAAGACCAATGCGGAAGTTGTTCTAAATCTCTGTTGTAACTTTGTAACCATCCAAGCTCACAAAGTGTACCTTTTTCTTTAATACAATGACCCAGAGCAGTGGGCAGAGCAGTTTCCACTCATGTACACACCACACTATATCAAATCAATGCATGTAATAGGTTCAGCAATGAACTGGTCATCAGAAACCAAATAACCATTATTTCCGTCCTTTGTTAAATGTCGGTACGGTAAGGTTGTGAACAGAAGAAGAATAAAAAAGAAATAGGATCTCCCAGGAGAAAAGTGATGTCCTTGTGCAGGAGGTTTCTAATCGCCACAAGCAAATAAACAGTACCCTAAATTAAAGTGGCATGGGAGGCAAAAACATATGTTGCTCTGGTCCTTAGAGAACTGTTGCCCAATGGAAGAAATAGCTCAATGACATTGGGCGTAGAGCCAGACCGAATCACCATCCGGCTGCACAGACGATGGCTGCAGGAGGGGCCGTTCACCAGCCAATCCCCTCCATTACTCATCAATCAGTGTATAATGGAGCACATTGGTAGTTTGCAAACAAAACAAGAACCCTTGATAATGCATATCCGTGTTAATTTAGCATAGCAATCATTCTAAGATGGTAAATTAATAGTTATTTAATTTGAGTAAAGTTATTGAAATATTAACAATAATGTTTATTTACAATGTTGAATGATTAACAAGGATTAGGATTGTTTGTAGATAGCCTTAAAACTGATTATTAACCATTAACAAAGTGCTACAGAACACTGTTCCATCTTTAATCCATAGTTGTTGATGTTCCAAAATGAATCTGTAGCTAATAACAGTTTCAACCGTCAAAGTAAGACAAATTAAGTGTATATTCTTTAGAATATTCAGTACGAAATTCCATATTTTTGTCACACTGCAGCTCTTCACAAACAGTGTTTGTGGAATTTCAAAGAAGATACTTCATACCAAACAGACTAACTTTAGGATATCTACTTGAATTGATCAAATCTGCTCTTATCAACAAGCCGTTGCCCTGAGAGTATCTGAAATTTCAACTTTTTCAATTTACAGCTGTGGTTTGCCGTGTGACCATGACAACCACATCTTACTGATCATCTTAGTTACCTGAATGATTGGCCTGTCCTTGAATCCCAAATAGCACGTTTTGTCACAGCCCTCAGAGTGTGTTACTGACGAACAAGGCACCCTTTGGATGAGACCCACGAGGCTTTCAACTAACTACAATGTGAACCTATTCCTGGCTGTATTAGGCGCTCAGAGCAACTGCTCCAGAACTCTGGAGACAGAACCAATACGTCATAATGAGGTGACTTAAATGTTGCTATCTAACATTTTTTAACTCATTACACATCGTTTCCAAGTAGTTTTCTTGCCTAAACCTTAAACTGTAACATCTTAAATCCCCAACGAGACGACATTACAATAGATCAGTGTATCAAATTGCTAAAAACAAACACTCTATTCTCAGATCATGTGCAATGAACAGATTAGCTTATTTTACTCATTCCCCTTTGATCAGATTGATTACTAGCTGCTTTTAAGTATCCTCATTCCTAATAACCACTGCTGAATAGGCTGAGTCGTTTATTCCCTGTGCTTGACTGCTTAACCGAAATAAACCTTGGGATAATTGCTATAGGAGTGTATGGGGGTGGCAAATTGAGGTTGTGCAGTGCCCTACAGCCTATTTATAGATGTTCAGCCAACTGCTTTATGAAATAAAGTGTGAGCTTGCTTGCGCAGTTGTGTGGGTGCTAATGTGTGGGTGTGGGAGGCAACTTGAATATGTGGGGGCGTATTGGGTGTGCAATTGTGCATGGACTGTGTGTGCAGGTGAATCTATGTGTTAGTTCAAATGTGTGTTTGCAGTATTTATGTTGTGAACATGTTTGTTGTGTATATTGCATGGTTTTCACAAGGTTATATCTTTCAAAGGCACACAAAGACTTCACTGCCTTTGTTCATCTGCAGTCTTCTGTAAAGCAAACTCTGTATGTCCTGAAAATATCTTATTAATTGCTTCATGACCAGATATGGCAGAACAATTAACATCATTTACTCAAGTGGGAGTACAGATACTCGTGTTTTAAAAGTAAACTTCTTTCCTCAAGTAAAAGTAAAGAAGTAAGGGCTTTGAAATGTACTTAAGTAAAAAGTACCCATAACTAGCAGCTGTTTTAAAGAGAAACTGACCTCCCTTTATATTAATAGAACAATAAGGTCATTGTTAGCTAATGAATGTTTCGATGCTGACCAACGGCAAAATGACAAAGTTCTCATTGGTCGCTCTTCTTTAGAGAAAACCAGGAAATGATGGATACACGGATCGTGTTAAAATCAATAGGCACGCTCTAAATAATAACTAATAATAACTCTAAATAATAATGATCACGCCACCAAACGCAGATTATAACTAAACTAATGCAACTTTTGAAAATGTAAGAAGTAAAAGTACTGATACCAGAAAAATACTTAAGTACAGTAACAAAGTATTTGTACTCCACTTTTTCCCACCTCTGTTCATGACCAATTGAAAATTACATGTTTTTATTCTTTTGGAAATGTCATAAGAACATCTGTTATTGTGAGTAAGGTGTGTTTGTGATTTTCAATCAATAATTAATTTCACTTTTGTGAAGTCCAGTCCAATTCTGATCTTAAATCATCAAAAACTCAAAGGGAGCCACAAAGGTGAAATATTAAACATTTAATAGTTTATGAGTTAGACTGAGTTTGTTTCATACACTCTAAAAACAAATGCCTTGGCTCAACAAAGAAAATCAACGCAACAGTTTGCATCGATGTTTATTGAGTCAAAACAACTTCTGATGAAATTGTCTTAAAGCAACAAAGTTATTTGAGTTAGGGGAGAAGGCTTTTCCTCTACAATCAGAGGTGTTTTTAATTACCACTTACTTAATAATTGGTAGCATAAACACAAGTTGTGAAGTTGATTACTCAAAAGATTAAGTTGTTCCGACTAGTTTTACCACATGATTTAAAAGGGATTTTAAGTTGTATGTACTTAATTACCCTCATTCGGGATACAAGTTTTTAAGTTGATTAGTCCAAAAATTAAGTTGTTCCAACTTGTTTTACTGTGTGATTTAAAAGGAATTGTAAGTTGTATGTACTTAATTACCATCATCGTGAACACACATTTTTTAAGTTGACAACCATTTATAAATTAAGTTGCTCCAAATATATTGTATTCAATATTTCTTTTTCTTAGCTTTTTCATGTTTTTGCCTTTAAAGAGAGAAATTAATTCCACAACAAAAATATTAGGCGATTCACTTTTTATTTTGAACTGCAGTTGTTTATTTCAACACATGATGTTTCAATCAGGAGATAATTCATTTTGTTTGAACATTTATTGACACATGCCATATGATAAGGTGCATGAACACCTGAAATCACAGCTGACTGCAGGAGAGAGGAGAACCATTTTATAGTTTGGCTGCAGCGCGTTGATTGGCTGCTGGAGAATGAGGTGAATGTAATAGGTTAAAGAGAACGCCTGTGATGAGCTGATTATGAGCAGCTGCGGAGTGAATGTATATACACCCAGTCTTCCTGAAAGAACTTGTGCTGAGCTTCATTTAAATCTTGAAAAAAAAGATGGATAACACAAATTAAATTGCCCCACAAATAATAAATAAACACATTAGCCATATTACCATGGGAAATGGGGACACAGCAAATAAATGCTGCCATCACAACGAAGTTAGAGGCCTTTGCATATTTAAAACCAGTGCCAAATATGTAAAATCTGTAAAGTTTTTGTAAAACTACAGAAACAAACTCTCAATGTCCACCAATCTGCAGATCACACATCAATTTTACAAAAGATGTAACAAAGATGTTTACACTGCCGACAGTCATTATTTCAAACAGTATGAACACATTTAACGCAGAATGCTTGCTCATTCATTTGTTCCCCTCGACCACGATGGTTGCCATCGTATAGTCAGATCCTGGGGTGGACCGGTCACTGATGAAGGCTATATTCATGTCCTTTTGAAGCACATTAAATAATAGGTTAGCGCATAAGAGATAATGAATTAGTTAACTGCATACTTTTTAAACCGTCACTCTTAGCTAATTCAGAGCCATTATTACCAGCTGCTAAAGCAACGCTGGTATTGTTTTCACCTATTGAGTCTGCATGTGTGTGTCATCATGGCAATGTGGTCCTGAAGACACACAGAGGTTGTTTCGAGTACTTTGCCCAGTGCTTAAATGCATGTTGACAGATTTTGTCAATCACAACCGTGCAAGTTTTAGTGTATCTTCTCATATTTTTTGCAGGTTCCATACAATATGTGAAGTGGTTAAGTGAAGAACAGAAGCCACTTTTCAAATTGTACACAATCCTTTTCCCATGCCATTGCTGTCAACACCTATCCATGCTGAACGTTGCGAAGATATTATTGATTGGGGTGTGGCCAAAAGTGCAATATGCTTCAAAATGTAACTGACAGAGAGCAGTGCTTTTGTCCTGTGTTTTTACGCTGTGCCCATGGATTTTATTTTATTTCAAGATTTTGAATTACGTCGCTAAACTCCTTGAAAAAGTCCTCTTCCTTTTCTCCAAGGTACACGACAAGGCAGCGGATGGCTATAGTTCTCTGCGTACTTCAATTGTATTGTGCTATTTTTGAAAAAGGAAAAAAAGAGAAACGACTTAAATTAATATGTTCTGAATGGGTGACTGCCAACAACTTGCATTTCAATGACAACTCTAAATAACGATCCTACCTCAAGAAGCATGTCCTTGATCTGCTTCACCGAGATTCATTTTTAATAAAAAGTGATATCACAATAGTAACCAAAGTATTTTTTATCTCACAATAGTCTCTACTATTTGTATCCTCTCACAGAACTATTCACAGTTCAAAGGATGCTAGTTTTGGTCAAACAGCAATTTGCCTATACAGTGCAACTACAAGGCTATCTACAGTATTTGAATGACAAAAGATGACACTCACCTTAAAATGTCCTTTGTGTAGTATTTCTATTTGTCTTAACTGTCGGAACTTGTCCAGGCATGTTAAGTGGAAGTGGACTTGAAATCCTTAACTCACGGTGTGGAACAATTAAGTTATCAAGCCAATTGCATTACTTGCTACAACTTGAATTTTGTTTTAAGTCAATTAACGCAGAAATCAGAGTTCAAATTACACACAATATTAAGTTGATGTAATTACCAACATTATTACGTCAACACAACTTATAAATTTATGTTTGCAACTTAAATTGTTTATCTAAATCAATTAACTCACATTTTTATCTTGCAACCATGCATTTTATTAAGTGGAGTTAAAAGGTCGCCTGAATTCGTTTTTAGAGTGTAGTTATCAGCAAGGTTGTGCTATATGGACAAAGCAATACAATTTCAAATCTATTTAAAATGCTTTTCTTCCAGTAAACAACTGTGGTAGATACAGTAGACGGCTGGACTGTATAACCAAATAACTAGGTTTTGTCTCCTCTGAACATTACATTCACGTTATATTTGTATATATATATATATATACTGTATGTACATGAGTGTGACCCTCGTGTGGCTGCGATGAGAACCACCTACTCACATTTTACTTTTGGAAAACTCAATGAACCTACACATACAGATTAGCGTTACTTTGCAAAAAGCCCAACCTGAACCTGAACCTTTTTCAGCTTTGCTACATTTATGGCATTATCCTTCACTCTTTCTAATACTAAATCATTTGACTCCAAGGACACAGATACCATTTTTCTAAACAATAGTAAGTGTGTTTTACTTTAGTACTTATTGTAAATTAAAATCCAGCCAGGTTTGGTATTTTAATAGCCTTAAACACAACATAACATGTGTGGGATAAATCATTCAATGCATTATAGGGGAATTTTAAGAGCGTTGACAATTGACACCACTAGTTTTACCCTTCCCTACTCTGCCATACTGACAGGCTGCTAATGGAGAGGCACCCAGGAGGAATGAATAATCATGCTCAAAGTATGAATATAAATCACTCTAAATGTTATATATATTTTATTTTAATTCAATTCACATTTGTTTGAAATCTGTTGAATTTGGACCAATCAAAAGCTCTTTACAGGTCGACAGCCATGCTGAGAATTCCTCTGGGCTGTAATGCGATTACCATATTATTTATTCATACATACATGTAGGACAAAGTCAGATTTTAAGCAGACTTCAACATCTTATCACCATTGATCAGAGACAGATCCCTAGAGCATCTAGGATTGCTAATGTCCTTGCCCATAGTTTCTATCAAAGACCTACTCTTAATTCTACAATAAACTCTAACTCCAACAACAAAACCATAACTAACTAGGGTTCATGCGAGGATCACAACACACACACACACACACACACACACACACACACACACACACACACACACACACACACACACACACACACACACACACACACACACACACACACACACACACACACACACACACACACACACACACACACACACACACACACACACACACACACACAAAACAAACTACAGACACACACACAAAATGAACTCAAGCATCAAATAAAGGCTCCCAAACATCTGCCTGACTCATTGTTAACTCCCCTGGAAGGTATACTGAGCAAGACAGTAATGAAAGTGGTGTTAATTGATCAAACATATCCCATGGGGACAGGTTTGTGAACAAGAGGAACCAGTACATTATTCAAGTTTCTTGAATTAGTTATTTATCAGGCCCTCTTTTATCCAGGACAATGTAAATGAGAATGATAATCCTCGTATTTCTCCGACATGTATGATGCATAGTGACACAGTAGACGACTGCAACACTAAATACATTTAGTACAGAAGTCAAAAGTTTTTTATTTCCAAAATATATTTAGGGGATTTAGAATGTAAGGGGGACCTTCTGCCCAATAAATATTTCTGTCACAGACATACGCGTCACAACAGAGAAGTTTCTAAATCTATTTGGTAGGAAACGTATAACTTTGCGGTGTTTCTCCTAAACTGTCGGGGCATGGAACCCCATTTAGGATTACAGTGTAATGGGGCCTTTTGGGCTGAATCTGCTCCCAACAAGGCTGTTTCCCATTCGAGCCAAAACACCCCCAGCTAAAACTGCAGGTGATTATGCATGGCTGTCAATTCCATTTAGCCTACGGTACAAAACTTAAAACATGGACACGAAGCCTTCTAGTTTGCGTTTTGCCCTGTCCATTCAGAGGCTAGTGTTTATTTTCCCAATGCAGGACACAAGCGTGAGTCTTGGAAGTGATAAGGAGTTATCTGGAGGATACACATGTGGCAGGAATCATTGTTGTGCCAGTGATGGCCCATGACTCAATTTCATTATCCCCACTCCATGACTGCCATTTTCAAATTGGGTATAAGAAAGATTCAACGGAGTGACACATTATCATTCTGTACCACAGTTGATTAAAATAAATAAAATGAAATAAATAAAGCCCTGAGAAGTATTTCCAAGAAATCATTGTTTAAGGCGCTAATTTCAGTGAAGAGCCTTGAAAATCTTATCAGGGTCTGCTGCTATTTGACACTGACTTGGGCACTGAATGTTTAAACAAATCTTCTCCAAGCTGCCCTTAGACAAGAACATGAGCGGAGAAAAAGCTTGAGTGGCTGAAACCAAATTAATTGTAATCTTCTACTGTTGAATGTCTTCAGAAAAGTTTAGGCCAACAATGGAAAATGGTGGTGGATGAGTATATCTTACCTTAAAGAACTCATTATACCCTACTGTCCTACTAGGGCATTGCGTTCCAAGAATGCAGGGTTGTTGGTTGTTCCTAGAGTCTCTAAAAGTACAATGGGAGCCAGAGCCTTTTCTTATCAAGCTCCACTTTTGTGGAATCAGCTTCCAGTTTGTGTTCGGACGGCAGACACCCTATCCGTTTTTAAGAGTGCGCTTAAGACCTTCCTTTTTGATAAAGCTTATAGTTAGGGCTGATTAGATTCAGCCCCTAGTTTTGCTGATATAGGCTTAGTTTGTCGGGGGACATCTTACTTCTTCCTTCTCTCTGTCTATACCTGTGTACTCTCATGTTCCGATTAACCCAGCTTCCCCAAATGTCTTTCTTTTTGGTGTCTATATACGCCGGGATCCGGAGTCATGGATGATCCTGCGGTCCTGTGTCATGGATCGCAAGTCCTGGATCTTGAGTCGTGGCTGTGGTCCTGGATCATAGGTCCTGGATGGATATCCTCGTGGATTCATCTTCCTATTATACACACATGCATTTCCAAACATTTGGACTACCTATGCTGTAAAATGTATTATCTTTTCAATTTATACACGGCATCTATTGCACGTCTGTCCGTCCTGGGAGAGGGATCCCTCCTCTGTTGCTCTCCCTGAGGTTTCTCCCATTTTCCCCTATAACTCTGGGTTTTCTCTGGAAGTTTTTCCTTGTACGATGTGAGGGTCTAAGGACAGAGGGTGTCGTATTGTCATACTGATATTCTGTACAAACTGTGAAGTCCACTGAGACAAATGTAACATTTGTGATATTGGGCTATATAAATAAACATTGATTGATTGATTGATATAGGTTTTTTTAGGAGTTGGCACACTACTACCTTGCAAAATCAGGGCAGATTTTGTTATAAGGGAGTATCATCTATGAAGGAGCATGTCACTTAAAAAAATAAAATGATTTAGTTGTACTTCTGATAACTAAATTAAGTTTTCAGGTCATATTCGCCAAAACTCCACCTTACTGCCGTGCATTGCTCTTTTAGCAATAAATATAAGATTATTCTAACATCTATCATGAAGCGGTGGAAATGACTGAAGCTTTAAGTGCTTTCAGACTAATAACTCCTCCACGGCTTTGGTTGTATCGCTCAGGGCACAGCTATTTAGTTTAATATGCACAACGTAAAGCATGGACTCAGTCTTTATCTCCTCGTAGTCTTCAGCACCAACATATAATCTGACGATTGAAAATAATCGATGTCAAAGAAATGAATCAAATCCCCCCGCAAGTCACTACACTGACTTTTAACAGTTACATATTTTTTATATAATTACCTGCATGCAGCCTTAAGAACAATTGATTTAAAAAAAAGTCTACATACTGTTTTTATCTTGGTAGGATCAGTTGGTATTTGAATCAGAAATTGGATTGGAGCTGCTGTAATAAAGTCCGTTTTTATGCATGATGCATTCAGCTCACAGGCCTCAATTGTATCGTGGGACTTTGCGGCAATCTCACCAAAGCAAAGGAATAATACACAACATGAATATCTTACAAGACAACCCCTCGCACAATCATCTCATCTGATGAACTGAGAGTGAACTGAGGATGGTGAAAAAGTGCAGCAGCATCAATGCGTAGCTACCTTGCATTAGCACCAACATGTTGGCATCATTCTAGTGATAGAGTGTCTTTCAGAGTCACTTGAGAGAGAATATTCTACAAAGAGGAGACTGAGATTGTCCAGTCCAGGCCGTCAGGCAGAAGCTTGTCACCTTGTGGAAGGTGCAGAGAGCAGAATTGGGCTAGTAAAAATGAGAAGTGACAGGATATTGATTTGCTTATCGCGGCTCTGCAGACACACAGATGTGAAGGGCAAGAGAAGGGGGATGTGGAGGGGTGGCAGTGGTTATCAGGCTTTCACGTCTGATAGGGGAACGGAAAAAAAGAAAAAAGAAAGATTTATCAGCTGATTGCTTCGCCTCAATTTTTGTTGCACTTTCTTCATGTGCTTCACTGTAAAAGACACATACTTTTTGAAAGTAAATAAAACGCTGCGCTCGATTATTTGGTCTGGTATAGGCACAGTTCTATCTTAAATACTTATTGATGTGGCTCATCAACATTCCGTGTACTGTAATTGCAAAACATAGATACAGTAGAAGTTTTAATTAAATGACATGGTACAATCAAAGTGTGAAGTTGACAAAGCCTATTTCATGGATTTTTAAATACCTCGCACTTTTGAGATGGACATTTTCACATACAGTATAAGGCATACAGATGATATATCTTAACCCTTATCCAGAACTCACAGTACAGTAAGTATTTCAACAGGCAAAGCAGATTAATAATAATAATAATAATAACAATAATAATTAATAATAATGACAATTATTGCATATTATAGATTATTAATAGATCTTTTAGGGACAAGAGGGTGAGATTAAATTAATTATACTTCTTCTCACTCCTTTTAGAACACTAGATGTGGGACTGTTAATAATAATAATAATAATAATAATAATAGATTTAATTTGTTAGCGCTTTTACAGGTGCTCAAAGACGCTTTACAGATAATAGTGAAGAAAAAAGAAAAGAGAAGAAAGGAACAACAAATAAATATATAGTTAAAGTTAAAGTCAAATAATACAAAAACAATCACACATGAAAAGCCAGATTGAAGAGGTGAGTTTTTGTGAGTTTTTTGAAGGTGGTGAGGTCGGTGCAGTGTCTGATGGGTTGTGGGAGTGAGTTCCAGAGGGAGGGGGCAGCGACGGAGAAGGCTCTGTCCCCCCAGGTCCGGTGATTGGTGTGGGTGGGGATGGATAGGAGGTTGGCTTCTGATGAGCGGAGGCAGCGGGAAGGGGTGTGGTGGTGCAGCAGGTCTATGAGTTAGGGGGGGGCCTGGCTGTTGAGGGCTTTGTAAGTAATGAGGAGGATGTTGCTAATGCTGATGTTGCTAATGCTGTCGTTGTTGTTGTTGTTGTTGTTGTAAATGTCATTTTTTGTTTTCATTTCTCTTAACCCTTGTGCCCTCCTTGAATTTTCAACCTTTCGACCCCTTCGTGGCAAAAATGTACACACCATAATAACTGCTATTAAATCATCATACATCAACATTTTTTTCTACTTTTTTTTTTATAAATCACTTAAACAACTTATAAGGTACCCAGAACTACCAAACATTCAATCGTTTTCTGGATGTTAACCCTTTAAATGCCTGTTTCATTATTCGAAATATTTCATTATTTATGAGAAAAAACACAAAAAATGATTTTATTTTCATTATAATAATTAGTAGAGGGATGGAACCTTGGTGGTTATTAGAGTCTTGGATGTGTCAAAGATTAGCAACAAAATTGATTTGACTCCATTATTATTTTGTAGGTAGTATCAGATACTACCTCTGGACACCTTCATGGCAAAAATGTACACGCCCATAATAACTGCTAATAAATAAATCATCATACATCAATATTTCTTTCTACTTTTTGTTTCATGAATCACATATACAACTTCTAACGTACTCAAAACTACCAAACATTCAATCATGTCAGGAATTTAACCCTTTAAATGCCTGTTTCATTATTTTAATTATTTCATTTCTCTCAAAAATGCCTCATTGACTTCCATTCAGACCACATTTTTTGATCTCACTGCCATTGCAGTATAACATGTCAGCATTTCATTTAGAAGACAAGTAGTGATATTTGATATTTCTACTCTATTCCAACAGATTACACCATTTTCCCACTGTAGGCCGATGCATGAAATACTTACATTTTTGCCAGTTATATTATGGAGCCGTGTGACTACCAGGGGGCCCCGAGAGTGGTATGTGTTTGTATATATGTCTGTGGGTGTACATGTGTGCGTGTGTGTGTGTGTGTAATTTCCAGCAGCAGAAGAACAGGTCCTGCAGCATGTGACCTGGTGCTCTCTCAGATGATAGAACAATAATTTTGTGGGCCTGTGCACAACCAGCACACACCTCTCCTCCCTCTCCGTGTGTATGTGTCTGTGAGAATCTGTAAGCATGCACGGATCATTCCATGGGAAAAAAGGCCATCTTTTGAGGGATGTGTTTGATGTGTCTTTGAAGAGCTGCTTGATTACTCAAAAACAAAAAACAAGTTACAACAAGTTAGTGTGTTTATGCACCTGGCTGCCAAAGATAAACATGCAGTTTGACCAAGGGCTTATTTCTTTAGTGAGCAGAGAAGGAGAAAGACCTGGAGCAAAGAGAAGGAACTAAAATGAAGAAGCATGTCAGTGCAGAGGAGACTTCAGAAGTAATCTTGTAGCCTTCTTCTGCCATTATGGGGGTCTGACACTGAATGCTTTCTGGAGTCCAGCATTTCTTTGAGTTCCTCTGACCCTTCCTCTGAAAGTGGAGAGGACACTGAATGCCGTCCACAGTGAGGGGGCAGAGAAGAATGGAGGTCGTTCTCCCAGGAGCTGGGAAAAACCAGGGTGTCCTCACAGATTGTGAGAAGAAAGCCCCCCGTGGTGGTGGATGGTGGGCCGGACCCTCAGTGTCCTCTCCACTTTCAGAGGAAGGGTCAGGGGAACTCAAAGAAATGTTGGACTCCAGAGAGGATTCAGTGTCAGACCCCCCTCGAACCTTGTGTCTTCTTCAGATGAGTCCTGCAGCTCGCTGGCAGAAGAAGGCTACAAGATTACTTCTGAAGTCTCCTCTGCACTGACATGCATCTTCATTTTAGTTCCTTCTCTTTGCTCCAGGTCTTTCTCCTTCTCTGCTCACTAAAGAAATAAGCCCTTGGTCAAACTGCATGTTTATCTTTGGCAGCCAGGTGCATAAACACACTAACAGTTGTTTTTTGTTTTTGAGTAATGAAGCAGCTCTTCAAAGACACATCAAACACATCCCTCAAAAGATGGCCTTTTTTCCCATGGAATGATCTGTGCATGCTTACAGATTCTCACAGACACACACACACGGAGAGGGAGGAGAGGTGTGTGCTGGTTGTGCACAGGCCTACAAAATTATTGTTCTATCACCTGAGAGAGCACCAGGTCACATGCTGCAGGACCTGCTGGTCTGCTGCTGGAAATTACACACACACACACACACACACACACACACACACACACACACACACACACACACACACACACACACACACACACACACACACACACACACACACACACACACACACACACACACACACACACACACACACACACACACACACACACACACACACACACACACACACACACACACACACACACACACACACACACACACACACACACACACACACACATACACACACACACACACCACTCTCGGGGCCCCAAATATCACTACTTGTCTTCTAAATGAAATGCTGACATTACAAAATGCCTGGTTTTATACTGCAATGGCAGTGAGATCAAAAAATGTGGTCTGAATGGAAGTCAATGAGGCATTTTTGAGAGAAATGAAATAATAAAAATAATGAAACAGGCATTTACATAAAGGGTTAAAATACTGAAAATTATTGAATGTTTGGTAGTTTTGAGCACGTTAGAAGTTGTTCAAGTGATTCATGGAAAAAAAAGTTTTAAAAAATATTGATGTATGATGATTTAATAGCAGTTTTTATGAGCGTGTACATTTTTGCCACGAAGGGGTCCAGAGGGTCGAAAATGCATCCCGAGAGTATACAAAACATGTAAGAGTAATCGACAATGGATTTCAAAAAATTCACTCAAAAGAAGACTTCTTGCAAAAATCCATGCCAAAAGCTGTAACACAGCTGAAATGATCACCAAATAAAAATAAAAAGTCAGGAAAAATGTACAAAAATGCCAGAGGAGGGTTAAATGACTATGCACTGCAAACATTTTTTTCTTTTGTAATTATTTATTTTACTTCGAAATAAAATGTATCAATCAATAAAAAAATAATAAAAAAAGTGTATGAATTTCTACTGTTTAAAAAGCAAGCAGTACAAATTCATGACAACGATGCTTTGAAAATTGTTCTGGGTGCATAAACTCACTTTGTCTTGTTAAGGAAAAAAAGGACTTACAGTAATGTAGGAATCAGAGGGGAATTTGTTGAGAACAAATCAGTATGAAAGGAGGTCAGAACTAGGACAGGCGATATGATTAATGTTGTAGAGGGAATAGGGCAATTTGATGAAAAGTCTACATACAATTATACATTGCTGCTGAATTAGCACTGCTGCTGAAATGATTAACACATGATTTAAATGTTAATCATGTGTTAACATTTTGGTGAGAACAGCTGATGTGATAAAAGGAAAACGCTACAGTAGTCCAACAGTGTCTAATGTTATGCTAAAGACTTGTCACCCAGAAAAACCTGCCATAGCAACTCTAGATTAACATACAAATTAGGAAAAAGTTCTGCACTAACTTGGAGGAAAAATTCAATTTAGCTGTATTTAGAAACATTTAAAAACAATGGGCTGGCAGTATACTCTGTGTTTCTTCATATTAAAGATTCAAGGTTCTTTATTTTGTCATACGAACATAGCTACAGTGCAGTTATGGAGATGAAAATCTTAGGTCGCAGGCTTCTCCAACAGTGCAACACAATAACACAGATAAAAAGTAAATAGTAAATACAAAAAGAAAAATAGTTTAAAAAAGTGAAATAGTGAAATAAGAGTCTATATGCAAGTTATTGGAATGATATATTATAGAAATAGATAAATAATTACTAAATAGCAGGTGAATGTTTAATATTGTTTCAACAGTTCAGGTGTTTGACAGAAGTTCAATCACGAGAGACGTGATATGAAATACATATTTATTACTGGGACACTTCATATGAATGAAATAATGATTGCCAGATTGAGACAGGAGAATGGAATGGTGTTTGGCGATTAGGCCCCGGTTTGCAGGATTATCATTCAGGAGGGGAAGAACCGCTCCGAAGAAACCCGTCGGGGTCTAGACACTGGTGGTGGTGATAAGTAGGTGGGACCGGTCTGGAGGGAGAAGGATTAGCGTGGTCCTGTAGAAGACGGGAGGCGAAAGAGGTGGAGGAGGGTTGCGTATGGTCACCTGAAATGACAGCTGACAAGAGGGAAGAGCAGATGCCGAAAGTAGACGAGAATAGCCTGGGGAGGTCTCAAAAAGCTCGCCTGAAGTCGGACAGCTCCGAGTCGGCTTCTTCTTCTTCGCCTTCTTCTTCTCTCGGTTTTTTGGCGGATTGCAAACAACTTTAAGGTGCATACCGCCACCTCCGGAGTCGGCTTGACTCGGTTCGCATTTATAAAGAATGCACATATGTGTTTAATCGTTAATGTCAGATATGTACTAAGTAAATACATTTGTTCCTGCTCAAGATTAGATTCAATTCTATTGTTATTGCACAGATTACAGGTACTGAGACAACGAAATGCAGTTTAGCTTCTAACCAGGAGTGCAACAAGCAGTAAAGTGAAAAGTAATGTACACAATCTACAGAATAAAATATAGAATGAATTGAATGATGAATAAACAGTGAGGGGTATGAATACACTAGATATACACAGCAGCCTGTGAGCAGTATGAACAGTGTGTATGAATATGCTAAGATATATAAAGTATGAAAACGGTAAGCAGTGCAAGTATAGTATAACATATATAGATATTAATTTCATGATGATAAACATTGTGGAACAATGATGAAAAATGTTAATGGAGGGGGCGACGTAAAACTGACACAAAACAACAACAAACTTTTGCCGAGCTGATTGGAGAGTTTCATCAGCAGAACGGGGTAAAAACCACCAATGAGCGCTCAACTCGAGCGAGTCGTTTCCCATCAAGCATTTCGCTTCCGCAGCCCGTGGAGAGGAACTGCGCCGCCTCGCCTCGCTCTCAAGGCTGCGGGCGTCTTTGTCCCGCGAGATTTCAACGTCTCATGTGAGCGAGCCTCCAGAGCAAGTTGGACAAAATGACCATCATGCAACGCACTAGCAAGACGTTGATCGAAATTGCGCAGGTCTGCGCAGGTCTCGCTTGTCTCAAACAAGCCTAGTAGCTTAGCAGACACCCTGCAAGCTCCGGCAAGCTCCTTGCTGCTAATCGACGCTCGCCTCCAGTCCATGGAACAGGGCCCTGCTGGAGCTTCAACCTCTTCCGCGAACAGAGCCGGGTTTTCGGCTTCGGTACCGCCAGGGTTTATGCCGGGTCAGGGTCTCTTACATCCACAAGCGGTAATTCCCTCCCACTCCCTGGCTTCCGCCCTCCCAGCTCCTCCTTCAGGCAGGATTTACATTCCCCAAGCCGCAAACATTTCTTCACGGTTTAGAGCGAAGATTCTTAAAGGGAAAGACATTAATCCCGTCAGCCTTATTTTTTGCCTTTCCCGGAGTGCGACAAGTCCATTTCCATCGGGTAAGCATCACTGCCGTCTTCAAGTCTTCAGACCCCCGCAGTGGCGGCGCCAGGGTATGGCTGGGGTAGGCTACAGCCATACCAAGAAATGGCTTAGCCCTACCTCAGCCCGACGATTAAAAAGTTTGTTAAAGTAAGCATGTTGTTAACACGGATTGCAAAAATCTACCGGTGGTGTCCACAACACACAAACTGATCCTGCTGTAACAACAAGTGCACATTACTGACGCAATATGGTTGATACCATTCGGGCTTATGCTAGAGGGGTGCAAGGAATAGTTACATTGCATTATTACATTGCATTTAGCTGACGCTTTTATCCAAAGCGACTTACAATAAGTGCATTCGAAGATACAAACTTGAAGAAAACAGAATCATATAAGTACATCAGGTTTCATAGAGCCAAACATTTCAAGTGCTACTCAACTGGCTTTAGAAAGCCAGCCCTTTATTAGTATATAAGTGCTTTGTTAGTAATTCAATCGCTCGAAGTGGAGTCGAAAGAGATGAGTTTTCAGTCTGCGCCGGAAGATGTGTAAGCTTTCTGCTGTCCTGATTTCAATGTTGAGCTCATTCCAACATTTTGGAGCCAGGATAGCAAACCCACGTGTTTTTGCTAACGGGAACTTGGGTCCCCCTCGCAGTGCGGGTGCAGCGAGCTGTTTGCCATCAGAGTCTCAGCATGACCCGTAAGCTCCGGCAGTGATTCCGGCCCCCTGCCGCATACATATGTTTATCTATTATTTCATCCCCAGATCACCACAGTCACCCTACAAGGTAAGAAACTCAGTTAATCTCAGTATTCTATACTTCACTGGTTTTGGGGATTTTCATCGGAGCGGTTCTTTCCCTCCTGAAGGATTATCCTGCAAACCGGGGCCTAATCGCCAAACACCATTCCATTCTCCTGTTGTATTATCATGGCAATCATTTCATTTATATGACGTGTAACAATAAATATGTATTCCATACATCACGACTCTCCGGGTTTAAATGAAAGCTTTAGCGCAAGTTCAATAAGGAAGACCTAACAATGAGTCACTTACACGTCACTCTATTGCTCTCTCCCCCCTCATTAAATGCGTGGGCGTCACCCCTCAGCAGCCAATTGCTGCACACGTTAAATTCCTTAAATGCCTGCTCTTCCTTCCTGTCAGTTGTCATTTCAGGTGACCACACGCAACCCTCCTTCACCCCTCTCGCCTCCCGTCTCCTCCAGGACAAAGCTAAACCTTCCTCCTCCAGACCGGTCCCACCTACTTATCACCACCTCCAGTGTCTAGACCCCGGGGATTTCATCGGAGCGGTTCTTTCCCTCCTGAAGGATTATCCTGCAAACCGGGGCCTAATCGCCAAACACCATTCCATTCTCCTGTTGTATTATCATGGCAATCATTTCATTTATATGACGTGTAACAATAAATATATTCCATACATCACGTCTCTCCGGGTTGAAAAAGGGATTAGCGGGTGCAACGATAGGCTTGTGAGAATTGAGAGAGGAGTGATTGGTTAGCTGACGAGTGACGCCCCCGATCACTTAATGATTGAGGAGAGGGTAAAGACGTGACGTGTAATATGGATGGAGAGCTTGGTCTTCCTGCTTGAACTTGCGCTAAGCTTCATTTCAATCAGGAGAGACGTGATGTATGAAATACATATTTATTACTAGGACACGTCATATGAATGAAATAATGATTGCCAGATTTAGACAGGAGAATGGAATGGTGTTTGGCGATTAGGCCCCGGTTTGCAGGATTATCATTCAGGAGGGGAAGAACCGCTCCGAAGAAACCCCCAAAGAAGTGAATTATGACATACTGAGATGTAATGAGTTTCTTACCTTGTGGGCTGACTGCGGTGATCTATGGATGAAATGAGAGATTAACATGTGGATTAAACAATCGTCCGGAATCACTGCCGGGCTTACGTACATCATAAGATGCTGACCCAAAGGTCGACGGCCAGAATCAGCGCCGGACTTACGAGAACACTACCACTAAACACAGCCGGAATCACTGCCGGGCTTACTGTACATCATAAGATGCTTGACCCGACGGCCGGAATCAGTGCCAGGCTTACGTACTACCACTAAACAACGGCCGGAATCGCTGCCGGGCTTACTGTACATCCTAAGATGCTGACCCGAAAGTCGACGGCCGGAATCAGCGCCGGGATTACTGTACATCATAAGATGCTGACCCGGAGGTCGACGGCCGAAATCAGTGCAGGGTTTACGTGAACACTACCACTAAACATTGCCGACACGAATGTCGGTGACCCCCGATGCGGGGTTAAACATTACATAATGAACACTTACCACTAGGATGCATAAATACCGGGTTTAGGGTTCGAGAGTTCTTTGGATGGCCAGCACGGCGCTGATGTCCGGGCGAGTGTAGGATGTGAAGGCAGAGGAGGACCGCCGTCCAGTTGTTGTAGGGAAGAGGAAGAAATACCTTGATTGGCGGCAGGGTTGCTGCACCTATCCTGAACGAAGCCCTGAAATGCTATTAAGACACCACCACCAGTTATATGCATGTTTACGATAGATAACTGGAGAGATCTTGGATTGCCGGCACGAGCTGATGCCCGGGCGAAGAGGGAGATGTACTCACTCCCACAACCCATCAGAGACTGCACCGACCTCACCACCTTCAAAAAACTCACAAAAACTCACCTCTTCAATCTGGCTTTTCATGTATGATTGTTTTTGTATTATTTGACTTTAACTTCAACTATATATTTATTTGTTGTTCCTTTCTTTTCTTTTCTCTTCACTGTATCTGTAAAGCGTCTTTGAGCACCTGTAAAAGCGCTAACAAATTAAATCTATTATTATTATTATTATTATTATTATTATGTAGACAATGTAATGCAGCTGTTAGCATGAGTACAGTGATGCATGAATATCATAACCTGGCTTATCGCAAGCCATGTGAGCATGAAACCAAAATATAAATGAAGTGCAATATGCGCAGCATAAAATGATGTACGCTTAGGTAAATACTGAAATATACATAAATATTCAGGATACTCTCTATGGTGCACCTGTAGAAGTTGCAGAGTATCCTGGAGTCCATGTTGAACCTCCTCAGTCTAAGGAGGAAGAAGAGCCGCTGTCGAGCTTCTTGGTGATGGTGGTGGTGTGAAGAGTCCATGTCAGGTCCTCAGTGATGTAGACACCGAGGAACCTGAAGCTGCTGACTCTCTCCACCGTAGTGCAATTGATGGCTATAGGGGGCGTGTCCCTCTCTCTGCTGCTTCCTGTAATCCACAATCAGTGTTGGAGCTGTGTGTGGCCATGCAGTCGTGTGTGAACAGGGAGTAGAGGAGAGGGCTGAGCATGCAGCCTTGAGGGGCTCCGGTGTTGAGGATCAGGGTGGAGGATGTGATGTTTCCCACCCACACTGCCTGGGGTCTGCCCGTCAGGAAGTTCAGGATCCAGTCACAGAGGGCGCTGTTGAGCCCGAGGTCTCTGAGCTTGATGACCAGCTTGGAGGACACAATGGTATTGAATGCTGAACTGTAATCAATGAACAGCATTCTCACATACAGTATGTGTTCCTCTGGTCCAGGTGTGAGAGGGCAGTGTGGATGGTGAGGGCTATGGCGTCGTCTGTGGACCTGTTTGCTCTGTAGGCAAACTGCAGGGGGTCCAGAGAGTCAGGGAGGGAGGAGGTGATTTGACTAACCGCTCAAAGCACTTCATTATGATGGAGGTGAGTGCTACTGGGCGGTAGGGCTGAATGATTAATCGATTTTAAATCGAAATCGCGATTTGAAATTATGCAATTATCAAATCGCAAAGCCTGCGATTTTTTAACATATATATATTTTTTTAGTTTACATTTTTTTGTTTTGTTCTTCTTGTATGTCAGTCATCCACACCAATCAGAATTGCTGTGCTCCACATGTACCAGCCATTGTTAACCAATCAGAAGTGGCCTATGATAGAAGTGCCTGCCCTTTCCAAATGGCTTCGAATGGAGCTTTCCTATGGTTTGGTGAAACAAACTAACTGAGTCAGGTTAGTAATGCTCCATCACATGTTGTACATCAATTACAGGGTGAATCTTAAACTGAAGCTTGACTTTAAAGCAACCCAACGGAAGTTTCATGTATGTTTAGTTCTTTCACTCGTGGCTGCGGGGGTGCTAGAGACGGGAGCATGTTGATGCGACCTTCCTAGCCGGAGATATGGCCGCATTTTACAATACACTTCCGTTGGGTCGCTTAAAAACAAATATCGCAAATCGAATCGGAATATCTGTCAGAACAATCGCAATTAGATTTTTTCCCAAAATCGTGGAACCCTACTGGGCGGTAGTCATTGAGGCTGGTGATTTTTGTCTTTTTGGGGGCAGGAACGATGGTGGAGTGTTTAAAACATGTGGGGACTACATGCTGCAGCAGGGACCTGTTGAAGATGTCTGTGAACACCTCTGCCAGCTGAACTGCACACACCCTGAGAACACGGCCAGGGATGCCATCAGGTCCAGGAGCCTTGTGTGGGTTAACCCTTTTAAAGGATTTGCATACATCTGCCCTGTTTAAAACAAAAGGGCAGGGCTCCTGATCCTTCTCTACATCCTCAGCCTGGCTGCTCTCGAAGCAAGCAAAAAAACTGTTCAGCTCATCTGGGAGAGATGTGCACGCAGACACTCCCGCAGCACCCCTATTGTTACTTCAGTCACAGTTCAGTTGCATGTAAAGCTGTAAGATTCACTATTATGATAGCTGACACCATGTTTTCATCTCAAATTGTCAAAATACGGTTTTACATATTCATTAACCCTTTTCTCACACATCATTACAACTTATCCTCTACCTGTCAGCTGTATCAGGTGATTAGCCTTTGAAACTTGCCTTTCCCATCTGGATTATAACGGCAAAATGAAATGTATTATTGCTTATGACACCAAGCACCAAGGCAGTGACAGAGCTGGTGGGGAAGAATTAGGAAAGTAACGATGAAAGAAAATCTTATCACAACATCTTTGCAGTAATTTTGAAAGAAAACTAATGTGTCTATGAATGTAATTACAACTGAAATGAAATAGGCTGTGGGGATGGGTTTCCCTCAGATACCCTCAAAGGTTTCTTCAAACCAAGCTGGTTTCTAGTATTATTTAAATTCACATGTCACATCAAGAACTAGTGCCAAAACCTTGGTCATGACATTTCGATACACATATTTGTTTATGGAGTTCCAGGATGAAGTGAAGATTCAGCTGTTAATTGGTATGCCTAAAGACCCTAAACAATAGATTGTCACATAATGTTTGAAACTCCCTCCCCTGACAACTTCATGATAGAATGAAGGCTTTCTATTAGAAACCAATAATCAGTCATGCCTTGTTTGCACAAAAGCAATTATTTGTATTTCTCTCTCATTTGGATCACATTGAAACAGGTGTACAATAATAACTTAATACAATTATTATTTAAATAAATACGTTTTTTATCTTTGGCGAAAGTAAGAAAAAAACGATATTATACAATTGGGTAAACCAATCATTTTGTGAGGGCGAAAGGGGACTTTTCAAAAGTCCATCTCATTTTGGAAATGAAACACTGCGATTGTTTCTATCCTTCCAGTGGCTATAAACCTAAATGCATTACATCTGAAATCTGTTTGTAGTACAGGTAGGTAAGTAATACCGGACCATCCAGAATTACACAGAATCAGTAACTTTTAGTTCAACTCCACTACATCAGTAGAGTGTTGATTTGAATATTGATAAGTAACTCTACTAACTGCCCACCTTGTCAATTTAAACAGTTCACTTCTGTAATTACTAGTGTTTCATTTAGCATATAAGGGTTACTGTCAATGTTTTTCCTCATTGAGCATCGTTGTGTCGTTTGGGAGCATTTCGTTCAAAAGCAGAACTCTTTTAGTGAATCACTTCCTGAAAATACACTTTCATTTCAATGTTCAGTTAAGCTCTCAGTCAGTTGCAAGGAAATGTGCAGGAACCCATTGAGTGAGTGATTTAAAGGTCCCATGTTATGGCCATTTCCACTGATCATAATTTCATTGTTGAGGTCTACTAGAATAGTTTATTGTGCAATTTTCCAAACTCACATTGGTTTCTCATACAGCATCTCTGTAAACTACATGTATTCACTGAATTTCACTCTCTGCCTTTAACGGCTCGTTGTAGCTCCAATAGCTCCAGCCCCCACCCTCCCTGTTAGCACAGTGTGCTCTGATTGGTCGGGACGTTGTGACTCGCGCTGAGCTCCGTGGAGGTGTGGTTTCCTTGTTTAGCGACAGCGAAACACAGCCAAACTCATCCTGAGCACACACAAAGTCACAGCCGAAGTAAAAACAATAAGTGTGGCTTGATATTGAGTAAGAAAAAGGTTGATAAACGCTGTGAGAATGGGTCTGCAGAGAGAATTTCGCCGCGATCCCAACTGTCTGTTATCAGCCTGCAGCCAGGGAGGAGAGATCAGCAGAGCTGCTTGCACTGAGTGTGTGTGTGTGAGGAAGTCCGTGGATTGCTCAATTTGGACCAATCAGCGGGGGCTTAACGTAACTGCTCTGCGGACGTAACGTAACGGCTCCACGGATTGGTCCATTTCGGAAGAATCAAATGGACAATGACGTATCTCCAACGAGGCGTTTTTTGGAGGTATTTTCTGTGTTAGAGTTGTACTCGCTACAGGGTGTACTTTGAGGGTTTGTGACTCTGCAGACCGTTTACATGCATAAAAACCTTCATAACACAGAAGGGGACGGGTAATAACCAGAAAAGCATGACATGGGACCTTTAAGTAAATTCTTCAAACTATCTCAAAAATCTCACCTCACTGGATTGTCTTTTACAGACGACCATTGTTAGTCCACTGAATGGAGAACTGAACTGAACGTTCGGCTGTTTTTGTTCAGTGAGTGGGATTAAGCAGGGGAGCTTTGGTCGAGCACTGCGAAGGGAAGGGTGACTGTCAGTGAACGTGCTATCCTGTAAACGTGAGACCTGACCCAACCTACTCCTGTTACTTTTTTCTGTCATTCATATTTTGAAGTCTCAAAGCAGAATGTAGTACCACATATTTGATTAAATGAATGAAATCTCAGCAAAGTACTGTAGGGTAGGACTTCAGTCTTCAGTTAGCAAATGCTATCCTTATCTAACTAAATACTTCTTCGGCAATCTGAATAGGTAATATATCACTTCTGAACGTTAGATCTAATCCCTTATTTATGGCAAGTGCAGATGAGAAACTAGTGACAATAAATAATTATTTGTGAAAAAGTATCCTATGTTGACGATCAAAATGCGTCTGACAGTTTGGTTTTTTCTTACTGAATCTGATCTTATAGCCCATTTGGAACTCAATTGTATTCCTCTCACTGGTGTTTTTCAAGTGTTTAGAAAGTTCAATAAATCTAATTTTCCTTCAGAAAAGGACTCACCATGTGGATTTCATTGGAGAGCCATGTTGCTGGCGATAGCGCTTCAGAGCCTACTAATCCTTCTGGATCGACACTAGAGACAGGCAAAACCAACAGAGTGGGAAACATTTCTTGGCACTATTTGACACCCTTTGGCAAGGTTCACACTTAAACAAAGTTGATCTCAGCTTCTTAAGGCTTTGAGACAATATAGTTCTCAGCTTAGTTAAAAAAAAAAGTGTAAATTGATCTCTCAACTTCTCTCGTTAATAGAAAGATTACAACGTCACATGGGGAAAAGACAAAAAAAAAGAAAGACCTGAGAAAGGGACTGATTAAATTGTCTTCATTTACTTAACCGGTTGCTAATATTTCAATTAGAGCAACTGGAGGCAGTGACACTGTCGGGTTAAAAATGGAACAAGGAGAGAATTAGTCCAACTGATTAATAGGAGGAAATGAAGACTTCTGCGCACACAGGAGACATCCCTCTGGCGTCGTTCATCACTGACACCACCCTCTCCACATCCGCGTCACTCAATTCACCGCTAAAAGAAAAGGCGTGTTCGCTATATGAAGACCACAGAGAGACGTTGTGTTGTACAGCTCTGGCAGCAGTGGCCAGGCTGTGGCTGAATTTGACAGAAAACACATTTGAGACCTCCTCTCCCCTCCTCTGCCTTTTCACATTACCATAAACCCACTCACTCATGATAGCCATTAATGTAGCGTCTTATTAAAAACCTATCAATACAGCCGCTGCCAGTGTGCTAATGGCCAGGAATCCCTCTCAGTTAAATCTCGACTTTGGTCTCCACTCTGGACTAATGAGAGCAATCGCTCAGCATCTCTTTGGGCTAAATCACCTTTATTTGTATCTGCCTTCTCGTGCTGTTGGCAATTTATAGAACAGAGCGCAATGGGAGATGCATTGTAGCGAGGCCTGGGGTTTGAGGTTTGGGGATAGGAGGTGTGGTGGGGATGTGGGGCTTGGGCAAGCAGGGGAAAAGTAAAAGAGAGAGACCATGCTTACCTGGCTATTCTAGTGTTTTTTTGCTAGGGACCACAGTGAGCCGTTAATTGTCCAACATTGGAGCTCTGGTAATAAAAGAGAACCCCACTGCTGCTGCCACTGATGAGGCATTGTTGTCTGGGAAAAGTTTATCTCCAGTGCCGATTCACAGGGAGGGCTTGCTTGATACAGGAGCGCCACAGGAGTTTGCACTTCCAACTCTGGGGAGGAATTGAACGTTGCTCTATCAATCTGGCCATTTTACAGCTCAGGCCTCCCATCCGTGAGAAATGTGGGGGGAGTGTGTATACTGCTACTTATGGTCCGAGATCTAAAGCAAACAATATGTAGTTTTAGAGGCGTTATTGTGACCAAAGAAAAAGTCTCATCCATTGGACGGGGAATCCTTGCAACCTAATGAGGAAAGAACATTCCCCACAACTAAGTGAATCGTTGCACTGCAATGCCATACAACTCAATTTTCTTCGTTCTTTCTAAATTGAGTTCATCTCTCAGCCTCGTTCTTGGCTCAGAAGTATAGGCCTATTGTGTAAAGGAAAGAGTAAGTATTGGCTTTCATGTGAAAAGCATTTAGCTGCCCATAAAAAAGAAACTTTCTGAACAAACATAAGTAAATTTGCCCAAATAGTTATGCAATGATAGTAAACCATTGTGTCGATCTATAATGTTAGGCTTTAGGAGATTTTCTCAACACATATGCTATTTTTTCCATCAACAACCTCCTTAACACTCATTTACTTGATCATGTTAACACCTTCAGCTGCCAAATAAATGACTCTCTTCTGGTGAGCAAAACTACCTCACCAACAGCTCATATCTTCAGAAAAGCAGACAGTTGTCCGCGTTCAAACTCCAAAATACTCACGGCTGGCTTACAGCCGCCCATCAGCTTTAGGCTATTGACAGTTAAAAACTGACTGCTCAACATTTTGATTGTAAAAGTACAGAAAATCAATAGCATTGCTGCACAGAATCTAAAGAATACAGTCAAATATAACAAAAAAGTTACACACTCTTGCTTCCAATATTGGTTCCATTAAATTGGATCCTTTAAAACAGATGATTATAAGCAGGGGTGCACATAACTTTCTCAGTGAGGTACTCAGATGAGTACCTGGAGTCAGTGTTTGGTACTCCAACTTCTGGCTCCACTCAAAGTTATTTGATGAAGCCCTCTGTATGGCGAACGTCAACGGGGGGGGGGGGGGGGGGGGGGGGGGGGGGGGGGGTTACGCAAATGCTCTTTGTGACACAAGTGACGGTACGCATTTCAGATTGTTGCCGCGCATGCGTACCTGCGTACCCGTTATGTGCACCCCTGATTATAAGCCAATAATTACAAAACATAAACACAAATTAAATAATGATTAACTAATTAACAAATTAAATAATCATGGGGAATCTACATGTTTCACAAGTCAATCTGTTATTGAATCTTTATTTCTGGGTCTGTTATTTTTGTCCATTGTGGTCGTCCACCAGCTCAATAGCAACCTGCCTGCACTAGAAAGGTTAAGCCCTCAACAGATACATATCCAAAGTAGCGCTACAAAGGACTATTTAACCATGGCGATCTGAAGACGTTGGAGGTGTGTCTCTTTGAAATATCCCCTACTGTCACCTCTGTCAATAACTAGAAAGCTAAACAGCTACGATATACATGACAGAGGCTCTTGCTGGCAGCAAAGGTAACCAAGGGCAGTGAGCCATTTAATATTTATGAGGACACATGTCGAATCACTGAAATCACCTATTCATTAGTGCCTATATACAGCTACAGCCCAGAAGAAGTGGGGTGGATTGAGATGTATGTGTGGTTTTTTGATACACTTGTAATAACCATCACCAAACAAGGCCAATAACAGTTTTTATGTTATAGCCATCGTAATCATCGTCAGTCCGGGAGGCGCTTCAGCCTTAACCGCCAGAGAGGCTTGCCTGCCAAGAGTGCTAGTAATATAAAAGCACTTCGAAGAATGGAAAGGATGGCATGCTTCTGGAAAGGTGCCAGCTACACATCCAAAGCTGCAAAATACCAGCCACGCTGACTCAGGCAATGACACCGTCCTACTCCTTTATTTCTCCCTTGACTTGCCTGTAGAGTGCAAGCACAAGTTGAATGTCTCTGTTGCATTATGTAAAAGATACAAACAAATCATGTCACTTAGTTGAGAATTCAAATGCGAGCTATACGGGAAAGTGGTGACTTTATTTTAAAGGACAAACCACAAATCCCATTTATTTGATGCTGGATGTCAGATGCTGCAAGCACTGGGGGGCAGCATTGCTATGTGGGGGCCTCTTATTTTGTGCATAAATAATTAAATTAGTCATGTTGCCTAAAAACTCTAGCAAAATCAGTAATCCATCATGCACAACGCTTAAGGACTACAGATGTGCAGATGTGAGGAGAAGAACAAAAAGTGTATCTGCTTACAGACTGGGCTGACATTATGATCCACCCAACTGAGATGTGCCTCTAAGTAGATTCCCTGGTTTGTCCTCAGCATACTACAGTGCACTCATAAGAGAGTTTGATTCATTACTGCATAACAAGTGGATGAGTGTTAGAGCTGCTAGCAACAGTAGCCGGCACTCATTAACGCTGATGTGGACAGTATGCTTACCAAGAGGAAGGAGAAGGGAAGATAGGGTTCAAATTTGTGACGGGTTTCGTCTTGATTTAAACCTAACAATCGACTTTGGGAGATACACAACAGCATAATGACTGCGTAGTGTAAGTAATTATTTAATAAGCATCCCAGGATTGTGAGAACAATTAGAGGTTTTAGACAGCAAAAAGGGTTTTATGGATGTTTCTTATGTCCTTCCCCATTCCCCTTCTTCGTCTCATAAAACAATGTCTCTGACAGCTGTGGTACCTATCCCGTTCATGCAGCTCATTGTTAAGCAAACACAACTTTTGATAAATTCATTCAACGGCCATACAAGCTTTTCTTGATTACCTATAGAGAAAATAAAATACTATCAAAGGACAAGGTCTACTCTGACAAGGAAACAGCGCCTGATGAGCTTTATTGCCCCTAAAAGCAGCGAGACTATTCCCTGATGGATGTTTGGAGCGCCGCATGCGGATGAGACCGATCTGAATGTGTCCTATGAGTGTCGTTGCACCCAGTAAATGTCACAGAAGGAGACGATATATGGCTGTCATGCAGCGCTGCATTAAAGCAAAAAAACGGTGGTGGATTTACTGGACATCGGTGGCAAATTGACTGTCAAAAATTACCATTGTCATTTACTATCATCATCCTTAGAAATTGCTGCTCTAGATTTATGCACACAGACGGATATATGTCTCTGCTTGCATGTGTCTGTGTCTATGAGAGAGAGAAAGGATAAGATGTGGAAAAAGGATGACAGGAAAAAAAAGTGATAGAGTAAGTGAGCGAGAAGCAGAAAAATAGGAGACAGAGTAGTCTCCTTCTTTAGTTTCGATCTGTGTGTCTGTGTGTGGGTTTGTGCACACAATTCAGTAACCCTGTTCATGTTTGAGTGTGTCAAAATAGTGCAACGCTCCCGTCCAGCTCCCATCGCTCCAGGTTTGTATCCCTCCAACTGCAGGTCACAAAGTGACATTGTGCTTTTATGGCTGCTCTCCATGGTGCTTCACATAAGCCCTGAAATGACTAAATCCCTCAGCCAGTGTCCCTGACCCCCAGCATCCCTGTTAGCGCTGCTGCATTCACACTCTTTGATGTGGCCCTGAAATGGAATCGGTCATCGGCCTCATTCCAGGGATTGATACCGCCTCTGCTGTTCACATGCCTACAGGTCTTCAGAGATCGGCGGTCAGCTGATGTCCGTCTGAATTTCTGTCTGTGTGTCTCGTCCTCTAACCAGCATTGAAATAGGTGGAATTATAAGAGCAGTAACCTTGAAAGAATAACTCCCATCTTTATACCACGTAGAGAAAGGAACTTCTCAAGCTCTTCAAAATGTCATGAGAAAAATGTCCAGCTGCTGTCCACCCACATCCCTGCATATAAAAGCGCCTCTCTTCATAAAGTAAAATGAGCTCTGACATTATACATCCTGCACATTAATCACATTGACTGGGGACAATATATTAAGTGACTTTCAGCAAGACACATTGTAAATTTGACTGAGAATAAAAAAAAAAAATCAAGCAGCTTTTGTCAGATAAGGGACATATACTAGTTAATGATGTATGTCCATGTATATACAGTACAGTATACACGCACGCACGCACGCTCTCTCTCACACACACACACACGCTCTCTCTCACACACACACACACACACACACACACACACACACACACACACACACACACACACACACACACACACACACACACACACACACACACACACACACACACACACACACACACACACACACACACACACACACACACACACACACACACACACACACACACACACACACACACACACCTGTCCGTCATGTGGTGTGTGTCCTCAACGGAGATTAAGTAGCATTCAACTGATGGATTGATATATCAAATCACATTTAATGCTTCTATTTAATGTCACACTTAAATCTATCAGTCCACACATTGATCTTTCTTGTGTCTAGTAGTGGTTAGAACAGTTAGAAAATGTAGGACAATACATTATTATGTGTTGAAAATGCACTGTGAAGAAGACTGCAATTATTGCTCTCCGGTCTATTATTACTTTATTTTTTCACTCGGCTGATAATTGAATTTAATTATTCAGGCTCTGTCTTTTTAATATGTTTTTCTCATTTCCTGGCAAAATTGATTATGTATACCAATCTTCTCTTGTCTTCTTTTTGCATCCCCATATCTGTTGGCTTTGTTAACTCACTCCATTGAATGCGATCCATTTTTTTTATGCACGTGTTAACCACATATTTGTATTTATAAATATGCTGTAAAGGTGAGGCACTTAACATGCTTTGTGTTACAACTAGAGTATTTGCAGTTTGGACACCTTTAAGATGTGTTAACTATCATTTTTCTGCCACTATTAATAACTAATGTATATAAGCGCTTACAGCTGCACTTGCTACTAAGGTAAAAATTAATCTTTTATTTATCACACATGAGTAAATGTGTTCTCCTTAATCCTCCTTTCTCGACCTCCATATAGAAGCCAGGTGATATTGACCTAGTTTTTTGTTTGTTTGGTCAAACCCCTTTAGCTGCCCGGACACAGATGACAAATGCATTATTAAACAGCAACTTAGCCATCCCTAACTTCACATTCATAATGAAATGCAAGCCGGGGTGAAAGTAGGTGGAGTTGTTAAGCAAGCCAGCAAAGACATCTAGGAGATTTTCAGATAGCTGTGAAACAGCTCAAGGGTATTCTATATGAGGCATCGTCCCTCTGAGATTTGCTCTGGACTCAAGCCGGGCTGCTGTACAGATATTACGGGATACAAGTGTTAATGAGAATATACTTATCACAGCCAGAGGTGTTATCTGACGGTTGTCTCATCTAGGCTGGGTCAATTTGTCGTAGTTTGTATTGTAAAATATCATAATAGGCAGGATAAGAGCAGTTTTTTTATTTCACAGAATCACAAAATGAGGTGCATTTAATACAAATGTATTAGGCTGTATAATCTTTGTAGCTTACAAAGCTATGTGTTGGCCTTATAGAAATGTGTAGTACACCTTCTTTGGAAAACAGTTCTGCCCTTTCTTACCAGCAATGCCCGGATATAGTTTTTGAGTATCATGGAACGGGGTTCTCCTCTATGCCACCTTTTACCAGATCCCTTACTAATTGTTTCTGTCTCCAAGGTAGCCCGGCTGCTCTTTGATGTTCAAACCCCTTCCTCCTCACAAAGGAGAGTGACGGCAGGAGTAGAGAGAGAGGCAGATGGGCCGCGACAGGATGCTGCGAACCTGACGTCTCTCTCCCCCTTTCAAGTGCTCTGGTTCAATCAGCCCTTGCCGCACAAGCTGTTGTGGAACACCTTTGAAATCACGGTGCCTGCACAATAGTCTTGACTGTTAATGACTTCTTGTAAAGTTCCAAAGCGGCTCTGATTACACACCCTCATGCACACGCACGTGTACCGGTGGCTGCAGACAAGAACAACGTTGTGTATAAACATGCGTGCGCCAACACACTCTTGGTCACACACACACACCACTCAAACAGACCAAGAGGTGTACGTGTGCCCAGAAACATGCCTCATATCTTAGGCAACACCCTGGAAACCAGAGTGATGACACAAGTAAACAATTAATATGTTAATTAGGCCGATCAGTGAAGCTGGCACATTTGAATGGAAGAAGATGTGCATATCAAACAGCCACAGTCCACTGGAAAAGAATGGACATTATGCCATCTGTGTAAACACCTGATAAGCAAGCATATTATGTGATTTATTATTGTTACTACAATGCAGTTAGTATTATTGGTGGTTGACCATCATTCTACACTACAGCTTTAAAATAGTACATGCCCATGTACTGTAGGAGGCATGTGTGATTGCAAACTGTGTTTCAACAGAGTGCTGTACTCTGTCTGATGTGGTGCCATGTTACATCTTTTTTATAAACTAGCAGGCTTCTTCAGCTATTTTAGAGAAGTTGTATCAAACGGTAGAAGATGTCAAACATGCAGGTGCTCACCCCTAAAAATATGGCGCCACAGCTAACAGCAGGCTCTGATATACAGCTATACTGGACCGCCTTGAAGGAGATGGGGAATGCAGTTCTGTCTGAAACGGCAAGGACTGGCCTTAATTAGGTGGTAGGCATGGAGAAACTGGCATGTTGAAGTTTCTGTGGGTTTGTGTGCGTGTGTGTGTGTGTGTGTGTGTGTGTGTGTGTGTGTGTGTGTGTGTGTGTGTGTGTGTGTGTGTGTGTGTGTGTGTGTGTGTGTGTGTGTGTGTGTGTGTGTGTGTGTGTGTGTGTGTGTTTCTATGTGTGTCTGAGGAGGGAAGAAAGACTGTCCTCAGCCTAAACTGGTGAGGCTTATTACTCAACTATATAACTCACTTATTGCAAAGTGTTACCGTGCTGTCAGAACTGCCAGGAAAGGCGGCACCTATGCTAACTAGCCACTAGCCAAGCGTGCTAAGTCCAAATGTATCCTGCCCCAGTGATTGCTGTATATCTGCAGGGGTTCATGAGGTTGTTGATCAGTGCTACAGAGGTAATGATTACATCACCATGAACTTGTATTTCTGCCTCTCAAAAGTCTTGAAGTAAAACTTTCATCCCACTCTCCCCCTATAGTTTCCAATTTCTCAGCATTTGAAGGTGTTGGAATGAACTGCTGATCAGAATTGGGGAATATTTTACACCCAAACCAATAAACAGAAGATCATGCAGTGTAACTATTATTCTACTCTTTCTAAAATCTGCATAACACAGCTTGATTCTAATTAGCATGCCTTGTAAACATATCATTATATAGATAATATCAGGGTTATGAGAGATTGGAGAGAAGGTTACTTGTGGACAAATTCCACTATTATTGCAAATCTTACTAGATGCTAATGAAGGGCAGTAAAGGTCATAGCCAATGTGATGGAGCCAATTTAAGAGCACATTTCATATCCCCCACAAGGTCTTGAGGTTATTGTTCCTTTGACATTACATATTGCATCTTCAGTGAAATAATGTGTACTCTGCCAGAGTACATCATGTTACAATGTGTAAGCTTTAGTCAGTGCTGCATGTATTAACTGCTAATACTTTGTTTACATTCACCTTTTTAACTTTGATGTTCTTTCTATGTGTTTCAAATGGTAAAGCATTTGAATGAAGGTCAACAACTTTATTGTATTGCCTGTGCAAGTTGCAGAATGTAGTTTTTCTTCAGAACAGTGGTATTCCAGTGCCTTGCTGAGTGCTGCAGTAGGCGAAGTGTGACATACTGTACGAGTCCACACTACAAAGGAACCATTCTTTGTGATACTTTGGTAATTTGAATATGGTGGAAAGGCCGATCCATAATAACAAACCTTAAATGCAAAGGTTGACAGGTATAGAGTCACATGTTGGTGTTGCTCTGTTACATGAACATGTCCCTGCTTGCAGATCTCGCTCTGCATACAGAGAAGAATCTCACTGCACAAGATTGATTTAAAATTCCATTGGATTTCATTTTCAAATCTTAAACATTAGATTAAATAAACAACATAATCAATGACAGAATATTGATTGAAGCGTGGATGCAAAATGGTTTAACTAGATATGTTTCTGGAAAAAGAGATACAAAAACAAACACTATTACAGTCATGTCTGGCTTTGGCAGACAATGGTTGATTAGCCTTGTGACTCCCAGACAATTGCGTCCAGCCAAACTTAGTTTCTTTGTCATTTATCCACATTAACATGAGTCGCAGACAACTAAATGGCTTTGGCTCGTTTTGCCTAGAGCTCTTGCAGTTTTGCAGATAAATGCAAATATCTCTATTTGTCGCTGAATGTTCTACTGAAAACAGAACAGTGGAACATATTTTATCACTGACCACTGTGATTAGCCACTGAATCAATGTACATTTTAGTGAAAAACCTTGCATATCGCCCCGCAGTCAACGTTCTGCCAGAAAATGTTTATTGCTAATGCCAGTGCACTGATTACTGCTGTTTAAGGAGCCTGTGGTAGGGACCTTATGATCTGAAACTGTTAGCAGAGTCGCTCCCCATCCAAACGGGTAATTAGGTTAAACAAATCGGTTCAATGGAGAAATCAGATACTTGACCAGTCTACCATAACCAAATTAGTGTTGTAATTACCTGCTGGACATGTCTTCATTAATAATTGCTGCATCTCTTGTTGTAACAAAATATCAATAGTCCACACCTTAAGTGAATGGAAAATCGATATTAGGGAGAATTTAGAACGACATACATTTCGGCACGTTTTCTGTAAATTTGCTTGTAGGAAGAACAATCCATTAAACTCAACGTTATGGTTTAACTTTTATACAGAAAGCTGTGTGCTTTCCACAATCACAAAATGTTGAGCAGTGAAGTTCCCTGAATGAGAATACCTAGAAAAAAGTCTAGACTGACACATTTAATTGGTTGGCAAATATCAATGCAGGACAGACAAAGGATTATGGAAACACAGAAGTCCACTCCTTTGTGCATCAGTCAATCCTCACAGTAAATACAGAGCTAAATCCCAGATCAAATGCACGCTAAAAGGTCATTGAAAATGCTTTCTCTCAGTGATTGTGCTGTTATGTTAAATGTTTGTTTTTCATATAGTGGCTTGATATTTGTCTATGATGTTGATGTTACAAATGGAGCTGCTGTGATGCAAGTCAAATTTCAGACTTGATCTGACCATTAAAGTATTATCGTATTGTATCGTATCGTATGGCTACAACACACTGTTGGACAAAACAAAGGTTGAAAGGTTTCGGCTGAATGTTTCCTGCTATGATATATATTTTCTTACATTTTGTCGAAGCATCTATGCTACACACAAGGTAGAGAGCCAGCATGTTTTCTCTAAGAAATAAAATTGCAAGACATTTCAAATTCTTCCAGAGAAAAGCCATGGAGACAGTGCAAATATGACCAGTGTCAAAGCAAAGACAAAGAATTATGTAAACATGCCTTTCAGGGCTGTGATTAAAATCTGATTAAAAGTCTTGTAATTACAAAATCAACATTGATGTCCAGGTGCTAACTGATTGCTAAATGCAGTTATGCATCAGATATTTGCACAGCCAGGCCATTAGAATTGGACAAGCATGACCACCATTAATACATTTCCCCCTTTGGAATTAATTTCTCACCTACCAGTGAGGTCAATTGATTTCGTGTCGCGGCATCTTCGATGAGGCTTTTGTTTCCTCGACAACTGTTTTGGATGTAAATACCTTTCACCCTGAAACAGATTGTATTATGTTCCCCAGCTAATAATAGATTCTTACCTGAGAATAAATGCAGTGATTGCATTGACATTTGAGTGGGTGAATTTAGTCTGTCACTATGTTGACAAAAAAGTGTTAACAGCGTGATTTATTTTTAGCCACTTTATATCTCTCATATGGTGTCTTTTGGTTGTGTCATAAGTTCAACAACACTCACCAACTTAAGTCTTTAAAGCCTCCCCAGCTGGATTGTTCAATCTCTGTTGATATATAGGTGCTAGTGTGTGTGTGTGTGTTTGTGTGTGTGTGTGTGTGTGTGTGTGTGTGTGTGTGTGTGTTTGTGTGTGTGTGTGTGTGTGTGTGTGTGTGTGTGTGTGTGTGTGTGTGTGTGTGTGTGTGTGTGTGTGTGTGTGTGTGTGTGTGTGTGTGTGCGTGCGAGTGCGTGTGTGTGTATGCGTGCGTGTTTGTATATGTGTGTATTTCGGGGAGCAAAAGCCTTTGATTATAGAAATGCTCTCTCCCTGTCTGTTGTGCAGACGAAAACGTCTCAGTACTAATGACAAAATGAGGTTAACATTGAATTTCAGAGACAATGCGTTGCATCCCACCGGACATCCTCTAGTCCTTGTCTTTTTTTATTGTGCCACAGGAACAATGCAGACAAGCAGAAGTGATTGTGTTCTGTGTCAACATGACGTGACTGCAGTCCAATGTTTGTGGCAATAGATTGACCGTGCTGCCATGGGAAATCAATTCCATAGGTGTCAACACAGACGATTGAGATGGCCATTGTGAGGTGGGAGTGGGCGAAGGTGGGAATGTCTATCTGTGTGTAGTGTATGGTGCACACATGCACTCGCTTTAACATGTGTGTCATTGCTATGTCTGCATTTGACCCTTTATTTCTAATATCCCTGCACTTGTCTGATAATTGGGACATTAGAATGATTTGAATGATTGGTGGAAATCTGTCAGATTGAATAAATCAAATATTTAGACACCTTACCCAAAGCATCCATCAACTTTAATGGTACTCATTGTGTGCGCTAATTGTTCTGGCTTACATATAGATTTTTAAAAGGTAAGATTTAAGGTTTAAGGTGTCATGGATGGGTTAAGATTTATCCTCAACACTAATGGTTATACAAGTGATTACGAGGATTAGATGAGCAATAATCCAAATAGTGCTTAAATGACTATTTGATCATTTTTTTGTTTAGATGGAAAACACAAATAACAATTGTATTAATATTTTCTAGAAAAGGTAAAACAATTATTTAGGTGTTCTCAAAATTGTACTTGATATGACAGAAAGTTACATATAATCGGAGGTATACTTAAATAGCAATAAATCACTGTCTTTCAAGATAAGATCCATTCTTCCTATTCCAATCCCAAAAAACTATTTTCTATCTTCTCCACCCTCCTCGAACCCCCCAAAGCCCCTTACCCCTCCTCCCTTCTTCCAAGTGACTTTGTTAACTACTTTGAAAAAAAGGGGGTTCCGGCGCAGACTGAAAACTCATCTCTTTCGACTCCACTTCGAGTGATAGAATGACTAACAAAGCACTTTTATACTAACAAAGGACTGGCTTATCTAAAGCGAGTTGAGTAGCACTTGAAATGTTTTATGAAACCTGATGTACTTATATGATTCTGTTTTCTTTTTTCAAGTTTGTATCTTCTTGGTCAAATGCACTTATTGTAAGTCGCTTTGGATAAAAGTGTCAGCTAAATGTAATGTAATGTAATCTTAATTTACAACTGTTGTATTTTAAATTCAATTCTCAAATATACGAGCAGGAGCAGGAGTTTTATTTTAAATGCATATTTGTATTAATATAATTATAATAATTATTTTGTTTGCAGTTTACAAGCTAAGGTTTTAACACATAACCATATTCTATTTAAAATTGACCTGTCACATAACCTGACTCTACACTCTGCCAAAGGACAAGCCCTGGCTTCAGATTTGTTTTATCTTCGACCTGTAATTTGTATTAAATGTGGCTAATGTGTGTAATCAGTAGAATCTGCAAATGTTAATGCAGAATCTTAATGGAGTAAATGTCTTTATCCATAAGACCCTCCAATATGAGTCCCTTTTGACAGATACATTTTGCACATGGTTACTGTCTGGATTCCATTGATTACACATCACAAAAAAAGAACAGCTTTGTATCCTCTAATTGTGATAATGATGTTAATTAACCAAAGTAGCATAAATGAATTAAAGCAATCAATCAACATTTTATGAACCGCTTCGATGAAAAGCACAAAAAACACTCAGAAATACAACTAAGACATTGATAGCAGATGTTCCTACAGCTGTAATCTGTTCCAGAAAGAGAACATTTTAATTTAGCTGAATTAATTGAATACCTCAGTCTATCCTAATCGCATTTCAATGACTTTTGATGGCTTCACATCGAGTGCTTATGGTAGACATCTTTAGGCAGATGAATAGTTTCAAATAAACCTGGAATATCTAAGAGGATACCCAGCTAGCGTGTTTTGGACGCTCTTGGGGTAACACATTAAAGATGTTCTTTATAAAACAATCCCTCAATGTTACATGATAACAAATGAAGAACATTCTCCAAGCAACATTCTGAAAATGTTTTCAGGATTTTATTGAGGCCTGAGAAAGTGTTTTATAAAATGTTCCTTCAATGTGATATGTTACAAAGGTGGAACGTTTTGCCTGCAACATTCTAAGGATGTGTTTTGGACGTTGTTGGATAACACATTAGAGATGTTCTTTATAAAACGGTCCCTCAATGTTACATGATAACCAAAGAAGAACATTTTGAAAGCAACATTTGGATAATGTTTTCAGGAGGTTATTATTTTTTTTATAAAATGTTCCTGTGATGCGAAATATTAACAGGGTCATGGTCAACGTCAGATTTATTTCTAGTGCGCTTTAAAAAAGAAACTTGCTGCATTTGTTTGAAAAGGACGTTTAAAAGAAAACTGATGTCACCACATTTTCGTTTTTAGAAAAACAAGCACGTAATTCATGATATTGCATGTTTGTGTAGGCATGTCTGAGTTCCGAGCTAGACATTGTTGGTTCTAAAAACATTCTGAGAATTTTGCCATTCATTGTTCTAGGAATGGTTTCATCGAGAAGTTTTATTTTGGTTCCTAGAATGTACTTCTGAAAGGTAGGATGACGTTCTCTAAAAACATTCTTAAAATGTTTGGTCATAAAATTGTTCGAACATTATACCCCAAGTGTTTTTGTTGTTTATGCACATATCTCTATTGTCATATGGATCGAATAAGACTTAGAAAACCAAAGACAGACATATAGAAGAATGGACCGACTATCACTGCCCGTCCCTGAAACCCCTGTTAGTGGGTTAGTGCCCCCACCCCCCCACACCTGCCTGCTGGTCTTTTCTAATAAACAAATGTTACGCTCACCAGCTGATTCCGTGTCAACCTTGTACATGTGTTAATAGTCAAATTCCAATATATCTTTATGTTCTAATAATGTAAACATATTTTAGTAAATTGTTACCATAGAACATTTGCATACTTTTTGTAACATAAACCATGTTATCCTTCTCTAAAATAATAACATTCTGGCAACGTATAAAATCTAACTTGCAGCTGAAAATGTTTTAAGAACAGTAGGGCATAATGTTCTAACAATGTTAGCAAAAACATTTTAAGAATTTTCAGAAGAACATTCTGGGAACCAAAATAAAAGCTTCTGCTGAAAACGTTTTAAGAACAGTAGGGCATAATGTTCTAACAATGTTTTCAAAAACATTTTAAGAATGTTTTTAGAGAACATTATCCTACCTTTCAGAAGAACATTCTCTGAACCAAAATAAAAGCTTCTGCTGAAAACGTTTTAAGAACAGTAGGGCATAAAGCTCTAACAATGTTTTCAAAAACATTTTAAGAATGTTTTTTAGAGAACGTTATCCTACCTTTCAGAAGAACGTTCTGGGAACCAAAAAAAAACTTCCCGCTGAAAACCTTCTTAGAACAATGGCTGTAACATTCCCAGAATGTTTTTAGAACCAACAATTTCTAGCTGGGTATCTCCATCATAATGAGTACAATGAAATCTGTCTTGATAGTTACCCCAGGTAATTGAAGAACAAAACTTGGATAGTAACTTGTGGTATGAAGGACAAGTGAAGTGAGCTGATTCATCATACATTGTTTTGTTCTGTAACCACTCAATAATGCTCTGAAACTGTCACTGATAGTAGTTCCTAACAACTACACTGTTTTTTCCTGTTTAAGTGAAGTCTGTTTTAGATCTGTGAACATCTGTGCTCTTTCAAAGAATAGTGAAAGGGCATGGATATCTCTGTGACACATTTTGAAAGTTTTCCGTCTTCAGTAGGAACCGATGGGACTGGCACGTTTCATTGGATTTGTTGACTATGATTATCTAGAATGCCACCAGCTGTGCTTTCAGTCTTAACATCAATGTATCTATTTATAATTCTGTTTTTTTTTTTTACTTCATCTGATACAAGGGAAGGTTATTCACGATCTAAATGCACCACGTCTCCATTGCAATGCTAAAAAGCCCACATCCTTTAGCATTATTCAGTTGTAAACGTGAATTTTACTCCTCCTTCAACTCAAGCTCTATGCCTAAGTTGTGAGTAGCGGAAAAATAAACAGATAGATTCAAGGACCCGAGTCACACCCACCCATGGACTTCTGCCACCTAAAACTATTTTTGAAAAAGGTCCTCATTAAGACTTACTCGAAGCAGTGCCATATTCAACATGGTGTTTGTGGAATGCTAAGCTACAGCATTTTAAGCATCATCATGAACACATGGTGCAAGTCAACAGAATCTGACCCAAATACTTGAAAGTATTTTATGACTCTATGAACAAATGTGTCCCCCCCCAACGGTGGTATCTGCCAGCAATTATTTGGAGCAACCCCACAGGAAGAGCCATCTGTAGCTGATTTCAATTTCCACACTCACACAGGGGGATGTGTGCCTTAAAATCTTTAATTGAGATGGATTGGGTCATCCAATTAACCCCAACACACGGGGGTGTCCTTTGTGCAGTTGAAGCTTTTGCTTTGGGGTATTGTCACAAATGTTTGAGTCACCATAGAACTAGTACACCTATCCTCGCTGTCTTTATATGGCTTAATTGGGTTGAGCTCTTCCTCTATCAAAAGATAGCTTTATTCCCACTTCTTTTTTTTTCATACCATTCCACGGTGATGCTGTGAAGATTCATGTGTTAACATATATGTGATGACACGGAGGGGCCAGGGGAGGGGGGGCATTGTGATGTGAAGCGCATTCATCTGCCAAGAAAATATTAGTGCCGTTGATTCAAATTTTTCACATGACATTTTCCAATTTGCCTTGTTAGAAGATTTCAAACGCATGACTTATAAGACAATAAGACGACGATCTGTTGCTCACACTCACATCAAATGTGACTGTTCATGTGTAGCAGCAACACTTGTCGCAAGTGTTATGATCTGAGATGGAGCTTCTGTTCCATTCCTGCTGCTTGATGGAGTGTGTTTTACATTGTGTACCCTTATCAGTCAAAATGTAATTATGAAACAATTATGTATAAAAATATTCCTTCTGAAAGTGTTCCTCTCAACAAGACAGTGCAGTGACCCTCACCCTGACCTGAATGTTTTAAAAAAAAACTCAACAGCAAGCGGTGGTCACAAAAGATTCATTAAAGAATAAAGGAAAACAAAAGAAATACCAAACAGAAAAATAAACTTATCTTCTCAGTAAATAAATAAAAAGCAAGGTCTGAATTGTAGTTCAAGTCACCACACCTCCCATTTTTCTTGAATTATAGATAATAAGACCCGCCATATTTAATTGTTGGGGGAAGTAACACAGGCTCATCTTTGGGGACAATTTAATTTGAAACGCAATTCTTCAAGGCAGGGAGAGCAGCCAGAAGTCATGCAGAGAAAATAGTCTTAATTGTTTAATCCATATCAGTTATGCTCCATATGGGAGACATTACAGGTGCTGTGTGATGGGATAAACACTACAACTAAACAAATGTCTGAGGGGCAGTCTACACTGCTTTGCGTCTTTTAAGATCAATTTGTCCCGGCTCTTCCCCCCATCCAACAGCTAATGATATGTGCATAAATTAAAGCCAAGCATTTCAGCTTTAAATGCTCTGCTAAACCTGTCTAGCTAAAAATGTATTTTTTGCCAGTATCCTGTGAACAAACAGAGGACATTCTATTCAGAAATATATTGTTTAACTTCGCCATTATTTCATCTGGGCCTCGAATAAGATCATCATGAAGGTAAGTCTCACTGACACACTTATTTTAAAACAATATTCATGTCAGAGTACAATATAAAAGAAGGATTTATAGGATACATCTTTATTATATTAAAAACACATCATACTAAATAAATTAGATTATATATGTATGTACGATGTTAGAGTATATGAATAGTAGCTTGCATAAGAAATTTTTCTTTCGCCCTTGACAATGGCCATTCATTTGAGAGTTTTTATTCAATATGATTTATTTTGACCGAGTTAATGTGTTTCACAAAAGGGTCGCAATTACCATACTATTAATCATACTATAATTAGAGTCAATGGCTTAATTGTGACACAAAACCTCTATTTCCTAAAGGAATTAATAAAAGCACTGTCATTTTATAGTGGAAAAAGTGTCTTCAGACTGTTCTCTCTAGATTAGGGGGCTTAACACTGGTCATTATCATTCGGATAATACCATTCTTTTGCACACTTCATGTCTCTGTATGTATATCACATGTTGTCTTGTATACCACAATGCTTTGGTTGCCTGGATACAGATTGTGCCTTCGAGTTCTCCCCTTCCCTCTTTCATACAGATCAAAAGCTGAGAATGTAAAATGGCCCTGTGGGTAGGAATAATATACCATATGTTGGTGGGTCATTTGAAAGTACACGGTTTTAACTGTACGCTGTAACAGGTGGACTTTTAAATTGTGCACAAATACAAGTTTTTAAAGGAAGTTGACTGTGGAGCCATGTGCAGTCCAAAGTAATGTGAACACTGTTTATCGCAGGGCATCTAGTAACAACAGCACCATCACAAAACATTGTTTGTTTCCTTACATAACTAAACCGTGCACCTGCTCTGTGATTCTGAAGTTGTGATGAACTGTTGTCTATGGAAACACTGAAGGATGCCACATATGGTCTGTACTTTGTCTGCAGAAAAGCTTTCAATTTTAGATTTCATTTCACACACTTAGAGGAAATAACAGTACAGAAACATAGAAGTAATTCATTAAAGCACATTGTGTCACATGACATTGCAAATAACACATTAGTCACTGGCACCGAGGAGTAAACAGAGATACATTTTAGCTTTCTGCCTTTTGCTTTTTTTTCTGGCTTCTTTGACCAAACAGAATCAAGCAATCTGCTTTTCAAACTCCTCTCCAATTCTTCTGCCTCAAAAAGGGTTTCTTTTGATAGCAGCAATCCTGGAAAGGTCACAGGCATCAAGAAAATAGACGGAATGAGCCAAGAGGATTTCAAGTTGTATTAATGAGGACCCCCTCGGCCAGCACCCGTCTTAGAGGTCAGGCCATCACCTAAAATGATAAAGATTTATCATGGGGAGGCAAGGCTGGTCAAAGCGCTCTCTTATCTCGGGCTCTGCCTTTTAGAGCAGAAACCACTGTCAAGAGTCTCACATGGATGAAAGACTTGGCTACTCTCCACCACTGTTGCAAACCTCCAGAAATTGTCTGACGTCGGTAAATAATTCATCCCCTATATTTTGTACTCTTTGAGGATTTTTGAGGAGGTGCGAGTGCATTATGCCATGCTCCCTACACCAAGACCCTGACTGAAAATCACAAATAAAGGAAGACATAGCTTGATGTTGATAGATGTGTTCTATTGTTTACTATACTTGCTCTATGTGTATCAGATATACACATACAAATGAATAGTAATGCTGTGGATCATCAAATTCAGAATTGATTCCAATGTTAAATGTGTAAATGTGACATAAAATGTGACCTATTCAGCCCCACAAATAAAAATGTAAATGTATAACTTAAGTGTACAATTTTAACATTGCTCATAATATAAGAATAATTATGATCCAACCTTCATATTTGACATCATTATATATGGCATTACAATTTAATAGAAAGATTTTTGTTACAGAAACACGGTGCTGCAAACCAACTTCAAATGTATACAGCAGATCATGTATATGTATTTGTCTCTGCCAAAGCATCCCTGTGATGTTGGAACACCAGTGGCCCCTGAAGAGAAAAACAGTGTTGGTATGCCAGCCATGGGTTTCTTTTTGTTTATTTTCAGTCTGAAGCCTTTTCATGGGTGTTGTTTGTGTGTGAGAGTTTTTTGAAAGCTGCTTTGGAGGGAAACGCTAACAGCAATCATCAGGTTTGCAATAATTTCAACCACAGGGAGAATACACCAAGTAATATACTCATGTATATTGTAGTAGTGGTCTTTTCATCAAGAGATACAGTATTTCTTGATGTTTTCTTCTTTTGAATTTAATTTAAAATAACTCTCAGGCTTTACTTCCCTCAAACGCATGGTTTTCAAAGGTTTGAAAAGGAGACGTCTGTTTCATTTCAACAAATTGGTGGCAACAGTCAAGGTCAGGATTTAGACGCATTTTGACAAAAGTCAATTTCCCTCAGGCATTAAGATATTTCCTGTGCATATGGTGATAGAATATTAAGCTAGACAAATACCGACAACGCATTTTTAAAAAGAGTTGAACTGTATTGAGTGACACACTTGCTAACCCTAACCAAATAATTTACATGATGCACTTCCTACACATGTTACAGTGATGAAGAGCGTATTCCTGAAATGCCCTTGCCAGGTCAACATCAATTTTCCATTTCAGCCTTTCAGTATTCTCAGCCTTCTTAGTGTACATTTTAAATAAAATAAATATTCCTAGGGGAATGGACAGAATTCTCCATGGACCAAATCAAAACATCACATTTCCTAATGATTATAATAACGTTTCAATGCCACGTTTTTGATGTCACGATTCGATGTCAGCTTTCCCCAAGAGACCCATTTCAATTATGATTTAGAATCGAGGAACACATTCAAGTGACAGTATTGCTTTTCAATAATTGCAATGCTTTTCACGAGAGACGGTGGTCAATAAGGGAGGCTCTAGAAACGACAGACTAATCAAAATGAAATACATTAAGTGATTTGATGCATTCATTTTCTGATTAGTGGAATCATTCGTTTGTTTTCTCAGACACATTTTTATTTAAGACTTGGCTACAAGGCTCAAACATATTTGGCACCAGTATCAACGTGGTGTCCCTGCTCCCAAACCATGTCTGTCTTGAAATGGAGTTGAGCAGCAAGGAACAGCCATTGCAGGCCACACCATCCGCTAAATGTTTAACTTTCCTAAAGGAGTCATTCAAAACAAGAACGGGAACTTGTCTATAGGGAAATACCTCCGGATTAGGGGGGCTGAAAGATTGAAAAAGTAATTTGAAAAATAATGGGCTTTTTAATGACTAAACCTATGGGACACCCAGATGTGCTCTTTGTTAATTTTCACTAGTGTAATGTAAAATTCCAACTGCTTAATTACTCTAGGACACACAAAGCAACTGGTTTTTAACGAAGCAATTATGGGAACAGCTTCTACTATATTGCACCACAGCTTCCATTCCCCACCAGCTTCTTCCTTGATAAACCACTACTTTTTGGTTCAAAATGTCAAGATTTTTATGTCTTAAGCAATGACAGAAGATCCAGAGTATTTTTGTAATCAAAGGTTTGTTTTGGCTCCTGAGACCTCAGATCATTTGATTATATGGCCTAATTCTAAATTTCTCACGGAATAACGTACGAATGCAGTAAATAATACCGGTATTTACCCCTTATTTCAGCTGCATCCTATTCTGCGCAATAGAGAGGTTTTCCTAGAAATCATTCTTTTAGCCATTTTAGTCAAACATGAATAAATGAATATATTACATTTTATAGTGTAATTCATGTTATGTAAGTCAAAACTTTTAAAAGTGAAGGTGGCATTTTTAAATCTTTGCTGTAGCCTTTAAATGTGCACTAATATTGTTCAGGAAAATTGTTTTTGACATGTTGGGTGTTTTTTTTTTCCTTTTTCTTGTCCTTCCACAGATCAATAAAGAAAACTGGTGGGCAGCATTAAATCCTCCTCCGAAGCTCTCTTGGGAGTGTTGGAGGAACAGCTGTTGGTAAATATCATTACAGTATTACATGCTTTATCGTTGCCTTAATGGTGAAATATCAGATGTCCCAGCTCAAAAGGCATTAACATTTAGAACAATCAATATAAGTTGCACATTTTACGAGAGGCATTTTCTGGCTGATCGAGAGAACTAGTGAGGATGCCTGAGGTGTCATTCATTAACGAATGTTGTAAAGATCATTTTTGATTTGTGGACTCAAGGAAATGAAATCCTCGTATGGATTTTTCATGTTTTTTAATAACTGTAATGCCTCCATTTTCTGGATTTACATACATATTACAGTATAACAAGAACCTTATTAGCTTAAACATTGAGATGAAAAATCGTTTTTCTTTGCTAGAAATGAAAGTTGTATAATTTAGATATTCATATGCTCTACAAACAAGAGACAATTTATTTATATTCAAATGGAAGCAGCATCAATGAAATGAAAATTGCATTACCATCTCTTTGTTTTACATCAATGGGAATGTCAGTGTAACCTTTTTTGATAAATTATACCTAAAGGTGCAGCACTCTCAGTGATAGATCATTGTAATTTCAACTTTATTTCCTTTATTTAATTTCAGAATTGTAGTAATATAGCCAGCCCGCTCGGTCCACTTGAACATAAAAGAAATAAAAGGTACAAAAGGGACGAGATAGAAAGAAGAAGAAAGAAAGAAGAAATCAAGCTACCTCGGCTCCAGACCAACTTCAAAAATTAAAATTGGTCCTTTGAGATGCAAATTTTCAAACAATATTCTTCATGTTGGATCTAAATTGCTAATGTACACAGTACAAGCCCAGTGCGTCCCTTTCAAGACTGAATATCTTGGAGACATGAACCTGATGGTGTTAATGGTGATCAAAGGGCCCAGCCATGTCACGCCTCCCCCTGGAGACCAAGGGTCTTTGGCAAGCAGGGAAACATGCATATTCCTTGTCCAAAGTATATGTTGTTTAATAGCTCCTAACCAGTATTTGCTGAAGCTTAAAAAAGATAGAGACATAAGAAATACTCGGAGGTCGAATGCTACAAAGTAATGATAGTAATCATTAATCATTAAAGTAATCATATTATTTTTTCCCTAAATGAGAAAAAAGACAGAAACACCCGTGGATAATCCTTGTCAAAAACAGGGCTAAAGTGCACAATAATTACCTGACACAATCATTTTAAATTCAGGAGGTGTTTCTATGACAGCGGGCTACTTCTTTTGATCCCATACAGGGCAGCACCTTGATAGGCCCAACTATATGGATTAATAGCACTAGTTACAACACAGCCTGAGGCCCCCTGTATCTCAGTTAATAGAGCCTATCTATTCCTGTCAGCTACTGGGGACTGATGGAATTGCAGGGCTGGCGCGTTGTATCCACACAGCAAATCATAAGCCCTCAGATATCTCTTGGGCTGGATGACTGCAATTTTCGTTTAAAAACAAATGTATTACATGAGAGATCCATCAAACATAGTCAGACACATTTTCTCTGAAAGGGGTCTCTGTCTCTGTCTGCGCGCAGGTTACTCCTTTTCATTTTCAGTTAGGTGGCCGACACCCAAACACACACACACTTTTTCGTGCAGTCCAATCTGATGCAAACGTTTGTCTTTGTGTGCTTTCGTTGCAAGAGCAAGTGTATCAGAGCAGAAAGAAAAGCCGTGTTCCTGCCATAATCTATCATGTCAGATTCATTGCGGGGCCACCTGCTCGGTTTGAGAGACGTGAACATTAGTATAAGTAACAAAGCTGGGAGTAATACAAGACTCCGCATTGATTAACAGCAACACATATCTTTTGGAACATCTTAGCTTCCTTCTGCAACCACTACATATCACCCTCATCATGTTTTTCTTGGAAATGTGTTAAATATCTTTAAAAAAGGATCCTTCACAGATTTGTGTCAAGACTCTACATAATATTTTGAATTTGAGAAGTTATTTTAAGTTAGTCTTCCTTAAAATATCATGTCTGTTTGTACCCCTATAATTTAAAAAATCTAGAATTTGCGTTTATGAATATGCAAATGTGTGCAAATAAGTGCAGTTTTCTTGTAAATAAACAAAGTTACTGCATACATTTAGAGTTTGGGAGTAAAATGTATCCTTAACACAAATGTTAAAATATATTGCTCCATGCACTACTGGTGCTGCAGTTTTTTGTAAGTTGCATATTGGACCACGATTGGCTTCCAAACTTGATGTAATGTCACAAATCCAATGCTTGTTGAGCAATGCTTGAGAAACTTTCCTCCTCCAGCAGACGGACGTGTTTTCTCGTGTCAAATGTATCCATATCATCCTGCATAGTGAGCTCAACCATCCAAGTGAAGTAACAATAAGCAACACATATCTTTTTGGAGTCCAAGGGGGCTTTAAACTTTTAAATGGTTACACTTTGGTCATGGTTAAGTAAGAAACAATTTGGAAAAGGAATGTAAAATTCACTCATAGTGGGAAACTGTGCTGTCAGAAGTAGAGACAGATGTAACAACCCTTGGAAAAGCCTGGAAGTAGCACTTACTGCACAAGTCTCCAGTCAGGAGCATTATATCTACACTCAGGTAATCCCTACATGCCAGGTACATTTATTTCATGCACACTCCATGCATGCAGTCAGTATTTTAAGTGGCATTGTATTCATTTCACAATATTCAAAAGAGACTAGGCTCTCAATTTAGCCGAATAAAAGTCAATCATCTACACACATTTTGATATGCACTGCAGCTACAAGTGCGAGGTTTTCACTCCGCTTTGGCTCCGTAAGACAAACTGAGCATAAGTACAGTCGATTGATGTTGAAAGACGCCACACGCCTTTACTTCAATCTGCTGAGGGCAACGTGCATGGATGACAAAACTGATTTGAATGTACCTTTTTCACATAGCTGGCTCATTCATTATCACAACTGTTGGGCTTGGTACACTACTTTCCTTTTGACAGTGATTTATGATTTGTTCTGTGGTAATAAGATGATAGATCACATACAGCAAGTGTAAACAGAGTGATTGGGACAAACTATGTAACCTTTGCTAAAAGGTTCAAATAATAGGGCTGCCTTTTGGGGGCCGCTTTCAAACAAAATGTATCTGAGCAATGTGACAATGTTGATCACAGGAAGCTCCTGCGGTGCTAATGGCACGCTGCATCTAACAACTTCCCAATTAAAACTGTCATATTAATGCATTACAATGTTGGTACAATGTAAGCATCTTGACAGAAAAAAGGAGGACACCTTGAAAGAAGAAAGCACAAGACAATATTCACTTCTGTCAAGTTGCATATTTCTCTGGCAGAAGCTAATAATGACACGCTCTTTGATGCAGGCAAGACAGTTTTTCAATTTCTACTGACTTCAAATTCCAGGTATTTAATCCTCACTGGAAATGCCAAGCTTTGAGGATGTTACCCCAACTGTTCTTCAGAGTTCAGTGCCTCAGGAGAGCAGAGCAAAAATGAAAAACAAAGCGTTGGAAATTATTTCCTTCTTGTTGTTTTAGGTTCAGTTCTTGTTTTCTCAAAAGTTGGCAGCTGGGGCTTTTGCTCACCTCCTCAGTGTGAACGTGACTCAGACCCACAGCTGTGGTGTGAGGAGAATCCAGAATAAGGAGGACACTCCGCCTGTGATTAGGGAGGTGTGCAGTCAGGGAAAGCCATAAACAACATCCGATGACAACACATTCAAACTCCCACACATTCATTCCCCACTATGTGCGTGTGTCAAAAGGCCGTCATGTACGCATACTGATTCACTCCTGCATTCCCCGACAATACCGGGTTTGCACATAACAGCAAAACAGCAAACACAAAAAGAGGGCGTCCAACAAGCCTGTCCACATGCCCTCTCAAGAAAAGGCACACATCGGCATTTACTCAACAACAGCAACAACAGTCGTATCTGCTTTAAAACAATCTCTCTTTATGTGTCAAACTAAGTTTCACGCATACCGCTGAGGCTTCTCAAAACTTGAGTGTTACATTGACTGCATGGATTATTCCACACTAAGGGCTGTTTGAGGGGCCTTCCTCAGAATGTCATTCAGACCTGTTCAAGTTAAAAGGTTTTCTTCACCCTATAGAACAATGCGCACCACAGATTTTTACCAACGGAGAAGTCTACACTTTCCTCATGAGGTCTCCAACGAGCCAGACAACTGAAGATACAGTTCATGATGACCACCACAATCCAAATTCTGTCTGTAGTGATGATTTGAGGTGGGATCAATCAACCCTATCTGCTTGCTGTAATGGCCGATGAGACTTTGATTTAAGAGCTGTAATTGGTTTCCAGTAGTGCACAGTGTCAGTTTTCTATTCCCTAGTAACAAGCGGGTACAGTTTCAGGACATGGCTGCTTGTCACAAGTGCAGGCTTGGCTGGACAGGGAAGAAGATATCCACTGGAGACACAGGGGCTCTTCTGGCACAGCTCTTTGTCCATAATGGCCTCCATTCACAGGCTCTTCATGAAAGGTTTTACATGGGAACTCCAAAGGCTAATTGGCCCACGGAGATCAGGCTTATTGTTAGTTCTGCATGGCTTCCAGCAGCCATGGTTGCCATATGAGTGCCTAATCACCACAGGGCTCCACACCTGACTAAACAAAGAGCACTTTTCCTAATTCTTAAAAGTGTCTCTCATCCTTTATCTTTCCTCTTCTTGCTCCACGTCCTTTATCTCTTTCCCTCTGTCTCTTATGTCCCAGGTTATATAACAGGTCAGGAATAAACTGTATTGATGCCTATGGATTTAGTTTTTAATTAAACCAAAACTATGCTTCAATGCTTAAAGCCAATCATCAAATGACTCAACTAAGAGCCCTGGAGGTCAAGCCAGTTGCTTATGTAATCACTCAGTATTGTTGACATGTAAACAGTTAGAACTACAAGAAAATGTCCTAAAATGTCCGCAGCTATTGGGGATTTTCTTTTAAAACAAACCCAGTTCCATAACTACCAATTACTCTATAAGTGAGTATAAAATAGCATTAGAAAAATGATCTGCATAATAAGTTGTTTTCCCTACATTGGAGCTCCATTCATCAGATAGCTGTGATGACTCAGAAACAGGCACATTCCCTAGAGGATTATTTTAAAATCGTTGAATGCATAACAGCCTGCCGCAATATGAAAGGTTTGTAAAATGTCATTGCGCTTTAATATCCTTGTCTGTCATTTTGATTTGAACACACACCTGATTGCCTCTCGTTGATAAAGCATTCAAGCGCCACAAGGTTCCCATTGTAAAGACACTCCAGCCTGCTTGAGCTGAGCTCCTGAAGTGTGCAGAAGGATGTGTCAAACAACGATTCAAACGTCTGAAATTGTAGAAAAATGGCATTCTGTTTTGATGAGCTATTTCAAAAGCATCAAGCACAATTTCGAAAAATTATAATCCATTGTGTTTTACATTCAATATGAAAGTATCTAACGGGAAATGTGTTAAAGGAAAGAATATAACCTTTATTTCTGATTAAGATGTTTTCCCTTTCTGTGATCAAACCTGCAAGCTAAAAACCTACTGACAAGCCAAGAAACATAACTCTACACCAGCTTGTATGGGTGACTGCGTTGTGCTGATGTCTAATAGAAGATGGATCATCCTCCTTATTAATTAATGAGATATTTGTTGTGTTCATACTGTATCTTAGAGGATCATAAGACATGCAGGAGACAGGAATGGTCCTGAGCAGTTAAGTACCTCATTACGTGATGAGGTTCCATTTAGAAAATAGACAGATATTCTGCAGGAAGAGGTATGTTTAGTCCTCCTTTAACTATTGATGAATCACTCACTGACCCCATTGATCCATGTATAATTTAATCTGCACCACTCTGATATTAAATCATGAATATTTATTACATATGTACCAAAAAATGGGGTAAAAGAAAGTCTTAACAGGTGACAACACCCGCACAAGTTTTTTGACGGCTATTTTTTTCCCCTCAAACTGATCAGAGTAAAAGCAGAAACATGATTTACATTTCTGTTTCTCGCTGCTTGCTCTGAGGCAGTTTCAAGAAATCTGTTTTTGCAGGGTATTTTCAGTCCTTATTTTGCAAGATGTTTGAGGACAGGACCTTATAATGTTGCAGAAAACATGACAATAAAAACCGTGCTCAACCTATTCCATCTCTGTGTGATCTCACGCCTGTTGGCTTGACTTTAGTTAACAGCAGCACCGCTGTGTGGCTTGCTATGAGCAGCCTGAGGTCATAGTTTAAACAAAGACAGTGGGACACAAGACAGAGATCGCATGGTCAAAGATGCCTCAATTTCAGTCATCCAAAAGCACAACCATTTAAAGTGCACCTATCATGCTATTATTAGGCATATATTATGGGTCTCAGATATATAAAAAAACATTAGTGATGGCAGTTTGACACTGAAGCTTCGAACGGAGCTTCAACCCTGGACTTCCTATTCCATAGAAGCAGTGCTTCGAAGCTTGCTTCAAATCACGTGACATATGACGTCCGAAGCAGCAACTGCTTCAAATCACGTGACATGTGACGTCCGAACCAGCAACTGCTTCATTTCCTGAATGAATCAACTCACTGGTTCGCGGTCCAATCACGCGATTCAATGCACTGCCTCGTCTCTATTCTGACAGGTGACAGGTTGAAACAGGTTCAAATTTGAGCGCTTCAACACTTTATAACCGCTCTAATCAATGCGCAATGTGTGGGTTGTTGTCGTAGTTTGCGTTGTAGCTGTTGAGCTGTTGTTGGTATTGCATTTGAATTGGATCATTATGGAGCAAGTCAGGAAGAAAAATAGGTCGTTCTGGCTCGTGAAACACTACGAAATGTGAACAAAAAGATAATGAGTAATATAAAAACACTTCAATTGTCTAAGGAATAGATAGTCCAGTGGATAGAGACGGCGGCCAGGATGCGGCGATGTCCAATGCCCGGAATAGTTAAACTTTTAATAATTGCTTTTCAACTTTAATACTTTAATAACTGATAAAAGGCCCTCTCCGCCCAAAAAAATGTCCAGCACTCTCTAGTCTCTTCTCAATAACCCAATACACACAATTATCAATCTTTAATTGCAAATAAAACATGATATTCTGTCTTAGTGTGTGTGTGTGTGTGTGTGTGTGTGTGTGTGTGTGTGTGTGTGTGTGTGTGTGTGTGTGTGTGTGTGTGTGTGTGTGTGTGCATCGAATATTTTTCAAGGCAAAGATACGTTAAACCCACTGCAGCCTTGCACTTCGCCAGGAGAGGTCGCTGTAACTGAAGCTTCGAGAAATGAACCTATTTCCGACACAATTGTCCAAGTGGTTCGACGCCTCATTCAAAGCTTCATTTTGCCATCACTAAAAAACATGTCTACGATGTGTTTTTCTCATATCCCTCTATTCCAAACCTGTTTAGAAAAACGCGGATCTTGGGTCCTTCGCTTGAAAAAAAAAAGAGGAGGCGGAGCTAATGCCTGATCAGAATTCTACCGGAGATAAAGTTAAATTCTGCTGTGATAAAACGCCATCCTGTTCTAAACCACATCAAGGATTATTTCTGAAACAGTATGGAGCTCAAATAATTTTTCTCTTGCGGGTTTACCACAAGGTGAGTTCCTTTTTTTATTCCCTACTTTTTAAACACATGGGCTCTTCAGTACAGGTTAGCTCTGAATGTTAGTGATGCTTGCTAATGTAAACAAAGACGAGATTACGTCCAAAACACGTCAGGCATTGTTTCTGATAGCAACTCTCTGTGGGTCCACCAATCCGAAATTACGTCATATCGGCAGCAAATCTGTATCGGCTAGTTGTACCCCCATTTTTAAAAGATGTGGGTACGGAGGAAAAGAGAAAGGGTTTTATTTTGTGACGCTGCGTGAGTTCCCCGACACACCGGGGGCACATATTTATTTATAAAACACATCAAAAAGTGCATTTTGCATGATAGGTCCCCTTTAAGACATGTATCGGCCCTGGAAGCAATGGTATTGCACTGGTAAATCAAATGAGTATCTTAAAAACAATTGGATAAAGGGGAGAAAATGACATAATTATAATTTACCTGAGAAAAAGATATTCCAGACGGTCTGCCATTGAATACTCATTAGGCTCAAATAATTTGTGACCTAATTGGTACCTACTGCACAATAGTGCCAGACAATTACTTTTGAATTGAATGGGGGTATTAAATTAACACTTTAAAAGTAACATAGGGGATTAGTGCAGTTCAACAACAATGCATTTAAAATTATATTAAGAAGTGATGTTTCATCTTAATTGTCATTTCATTACTGAGTGCGATGGATGACCTATATAGAGAAAAGTCAACTTTAGGGGGCTTTTCATCATTTTTGGTAATGAGGATAGTCCTCTCAAAAACACAGGAGGGTATTAATATTTAAGTCTATTCAATCACAATTTAAGGCAATTAGCAACTGTATTTTTTGCTTTATAAAGTATTGACCTGGGAGCATGAGGGGGTGGTGAATGCTAATTTATATTCAAGCAGGTTTTATAGGTTCTTAAATAGTTTAATTATATGGCTTTATTTTACTAAACAAAATCATAAACAGCACACGGTCTGCACGGTAACCTGCCAAACAGGTCAGAGTGCTATTTATACATTTTCTCTATAGATGGATGCCAAATCGACAGGGTGTATTATCAGTTGTATTTGCCCGATGCTAAGCACACAGCCGGGGCAGTATCTTATGGGAAGCATATTCAATTATTAACTGATCTACCTCTGCTGGTGCCCATTTCCTCACAGATAAAAAGGCCTATTAGACTTATTTCCTCCTTGTAGATGGAATGAAATATCATGTTTTTTAATGGATAGGCCTATTTTAATCTTCCACATTAATACTTTAGTATGCAGGATATAATTGTTCTGTACCAATGACTATAATTAGTTTGGTTTAATAATCTAAGTCAATCCTAAAATTGCTCACTTGCTTGGTTCCACTTCTTGCTGGGAAGATCATTCATTTTAGAGTCTTTATAGCATGGTGGGATGAAGATTGACAATGTTCACTTTAGTTAAAAACTAAATATGTCAGGTTTCAGGCATACGAAAAGAAGCACAGAAGTTGAATGCACAGTATACACATACACACACGTATACACACATCTCTTAGGCAATTAATTGTGTTTTTGTAAGGCTGGACAAATGCATAAGGCTGTTATGTGTGAACTCCATGGACCAAGACAACAGATGTAAAAAATACTTTTCTGGCAAGTCCTTAAAAATAAACAGATAATTTAAAACTAATACTTCGCATTTAAACATGCCACGACAGCAGAGTTATCTGTTGAACATCACAGTGTGGGAAGCCTACAGCGCACTATAGGTCGATTTGGCATTTCATGACTTACAGTACTATTTTAATCATGTTTTTTCTCACAGGGCATCCTTTGTGAATTTGTACAGTTCAGATGCTTATTTATTGAACTACACTAATTCTTCCCTCAAGCATAATATATTGTGTATCCTCAACAAGCAGTTATGTCTAGTTTATGAAAAATATGGGCCAAGATGTCTCTGACCTGCAAAATGCCTCACACATGGGTAGAGAAGTAAAGTTTGCAAGATCAACTTCGATGCTGTAATTTGGCTTGGTTCCACTGTGGAGTATCTGGCTACCAGCTAACACATTTCCATAGTGTTCGCACATACTGTACTGTCTTTCCATCATTATCGATTACATGCAGCGCCACAAAGTCCAGTGGCCAAATATCTCAGCTTGTTATTTAAGCTGACTTAGGTCAATCTTTACCAACAAAAAGTCAAATAAATGTAATGGCCACATTTGCAAGATGCTGTGGGCAAAAGGCAAAGAACACTACAACTTAATATTGAAAGTTGTTCAATTGTAAGCACTAGAGTTTGTTTTCCACCTGGATTGCGTGTCTTCCAACAGGAGGAGGAAGCGGGAGCATGGAGCTGTTTCTTACTCGAAGTAAGAGCCATTTGGGCAAATCTTTTTAAGGTAATTAATAATGGTTTGGTGAGCCAATTGAATATTCTTTTAAGTTTACTCAAATGAGCTGAATAACTAGTAATTATCATTATCATTGTTTATATATTATTATTATTATTATTATTATTATTATTTATTATTATATTATATATATATATTATTATATATATTTTTTTTTTATTTTTTATTTTACTATAGCCTACTTACTTGTTTGCCTGTCCTTGTTTGTCTACCCTCCCTCATATTGTAAAGCGTCTTTGAGTTGTGAAAAGCGCTATATAAATAAAATGCATTATTATTATTATTATTATACAGTTTTTGTAACGTTTTGTTTAGCTTATGGACTGCTCTAGCTTTATGTTTTGTTATTGTTTATAGAAAGTAGAAGGTAGTCTAGAGAGGAAGTTGGAAAAACTTTTTGACCGCACACATCCGTACGACTGTTGGATGTATTTGTTTTTCTGTTTAAATAGCATGCAAAGGTTGCAAGTCTCTAGTGGGCCGCCAGCTTATCCATTGAACTTCCTATTAAAGCACTTGAATGGAACGAGCAAGGTATTTGGATTTCTTGATCATACGCGAGTCAATACTCAAATTCGCCTCATAGACTTAACTAAATTGCCTTTGAACATTTATTTTTGCATAATCGGCCACTACACTCGGGGTGTCACAAATCTGATTATAAATTGAAAATGTATTGAAAGATCTTTAAATGATGCCTGATTGGAATCAAAGGCAGGGATTGACTAATCTCTCAGGCCACGTTTACACGGATACGACAACGAAAACAAACCTTAGTCGATATCAAAAAAGTCTTCCGTCCACACGGTATCGGCTCAAGAAACGTGTCCGTCCACACGAGACCGCCACAAAATACACCAAAAGCAACGAAGAGGAACCTCCGAGCATGGTTGCCATGGTTGCCGTTCTGTTTATTCTCCGCGGTGAATTTAGCAACATGTAGTTCTCCATGTCCACTTTTTGCTGATGGTTGTGGTACAGGAGCCGTAGATTTTGCACTAACATCCGCTACAGCAGTGAGCAGCAGAGGTTGTTGGCGAAAACACATCAGCAATGACACGGGTGACGCAGGGGTGAGCAGGAGAGGTGGGGAGAGGCGGGGCTATGGCGTCGTCGTTATCAGGAAATGATCGTTTAACGGTGCCGTTAGGCCTTCCAGAGCATTTCGTCCGCAGATCTACCCACCTTGGGACCCGTTACCGTTTGAGGGCTCCGTTTCCGCGGTTCCGTTTCGGCCTTCCGCTACACTAATAGAGAACTTTAGCAGATACAACCCGTTTCGTCTCTGTGTAAACGTGGCTTTAGTATGAACCACAGCGCAGCATACAAGAACTATCAGCTATAAGACAACATAGTGTACCGTCAGCCTGCAGATGCACTTTGCCCACTGACGACGGAGAAACAACACAACTTGAAAATCCTCCTGTTTCACCGAAGTCTCTATGTAGTAACCGTATGGCTTTCATGTACACAACAAATGTAGAAGAACTACAGTTCAGGATCTAGTAGCTTTTTTGAGAGTGTAGATTAGAACATTGAGCTGTTGTAGTAAATACCCTTCTGCCATCTAGTTTTTCTTTGTGTTGTTCCCTGGTGGAATAAGTTACTCTTATTAGATTTAAATATTAAAGTGGTTACTGTATAATCAGCTAAAACTATATATTGTATATACTTTAATGTAAATGACAGTTGTCAGGGCATTAAGCCACAGATATTTCTTTCTATTTTATATCTTTACAAAAACAGACGCTGATAATGACATAACCGCAAATGCTTGAAAATAGTTAAAAGCCAAATTTGATTTGTATTGTGACAATAAAAGTCAAATTGAATCTTGGATTTGGAGAATCCCGACATACTTATTTGTTCCAGTTTACTTTCATTATAGCTGCACAATAGCTGTAAACAATCGCAAGGTGTGATCTCACAGTCCTCGACGGTGCTTCACGACAGCATCCTCACCCTTTCTTCTCCGTGTCTCTCTGCCTCTCTCTCTCCTCAATGGCAATGTCAAAATGGCAAAGCCCTCCAATCACATTACTGTATACCCGGGAACATTTAAATGCTAATGTTATAAGCTCACATGCCTAATATGATAAGCTGACAAGCTTATTATAAGCTCTGAAGTTTTAAGAGTTTCTTCCATTAGTTATCACAGGAGGCATTAAATTGCATCGCTGCACAGTGCCAGAAGGTATGGAGTTAAATTCCCCTGCAGAAGAGATTATTTTGGCTGGCTTCTGACAGCACTATACAGTGACAGGATTGTACATGATGGTTTGTCAAGAGACTGGGAGATGCAAAGGGAGTGGAGCGCAAGTGGTTTGAGCTGGATGCCTATGTGTGTGCGCATGGGTGTCTTATCTACTCGTTTCTTCGGTATATAAGGCTATATAGAGGAGAGTTTATCCGATAGAGAGCTGCATTTTCTGTCATCCTTGCAGTCCCACTGTCCTGATAACCTATAAGGCAACAGACAGCACTCAGGCTCACAACGGTATACAATTACACAATGTGGGTTTTGACACACAGCTAACACTTCATTTACTTCATTTTGCATGTGGTTTTTTATGTTGATGAAAGCAAAAAACAGGCAAACGCTTCTGCCTTAACTTAATTGGCAGAATTAAATACAAATAATTCACATTTTGAGATTAGATAAAGAAAACCCCACTATGGTCACTATGAGTGAACACAGAATGCATTTATCTTTAGGAATTCAAAATACTATCAAGGTAAAATCCAATGATCAATAGTGGCATGAAGAGGTCATTCAAAAGATAGTAAAAATAACTACATATCAAAGAAACATGAATTGCTAAACAGTTCCTGAGAGAAATGTACTAAAAGGTGTTGATTTAGTTTCTTAAATTCCTTGATTACAGAATATACAATATGATTGACAACCATGTCATGCACCATAATGGTTATTTGTTTTCTTCTTGATTGCCCCATTGTTGTTAGAACTTTGTGAGTATATTGATCACCACTGTAAACCAGAGCCACATTCATTCTGTGCGAGAACAAACTTGTCATCTCATTCTAATTATCATGTCGAAAGCACAGTTGGTAGCGTTGAGGTGCATCTCGCCGCAATAATTACATGACAGGACTCTGACTGGCTGTGGTGCACCGCAGGATGAAAAAAATGCGTCTTATTGTGGTCCGTCCACAGCCTTTTTAGTAGAGACAATCTATTTTCATATTCACAAAACCCAGAAACAGTTACAAAAAGATCTCAAGAGGGTAACTTGTCATTTCGCATGATTGAATTTAGTCTTTTAAATTTGGGGTATTTACATTGTAATCAGATCCTCTGTTCCACAGCAGTCCCATTGATTAACCCTATTGGATGATATACTTTGGACGCATTATGAACGACGGGATGTGAACGACCGGCATGGGACTTGCTCTATGATCATCCGCCGGTCTCAATTAGTCAGTGATACTGCATCTGACTAACAGCTGGCAGCTTCTGTCTGTCTAATCTCTCACCGCAGCTGTGCTGGAACAGGCAACATGCTAGCTTAATTAGCCATGCTGTCTCCATGGGAAAATGAAGCCTTGGGGTCCTGGATCAATGTTGCCGTCCTTTATTCACTCTCCTCCTCCGCCATGCATAAACAGAACCGCTCAGAGCCCCTCTCGCTGGAAGACACAATGAAAAGCCATTGTTGTCACCGAAATGGTTTTATTACCCTCGGTGAGAAACTGTCATCGTGTTCTTTCTCTGTTAGCGCAAAGAGATGTTTAGATATGTGACAAAATTAGACACTTGCGTCTTCATTCAGTGGTGCACTCATGTCAATTTTCTGCATTGCTACAGATGTGATTTTAAATTGATTGGACTAGATTATTTTTTACCAGGTTTTTCAGCTAATGATTTGTTTACAAAGCCACAAACACCAACCGCACATACATCAACACACAGACCCGCCTGAAGCATTTCAACGTTACTCTGTTGAACAGTTTTTTTTCCCACAGTCATTGAGGAGGCATTGATGGGGAATCAGGGTTTGCAGCCAGCATTGGCAATCCTAGTTGAGCGGTAGTTTGACTTGTTTGTTGTTAGCATCTTAAGTATGGGAGAAGAGAGTGATAAGGCCAAAGATGTAACAGCATGCTTTGGGTAATATGCAACAGAGCAATTTTTAAAATGATGCACTCTTTTTGCTCTCAAGTGCTCTTACAGACTGCAGCCCCAGTGTCCAAAGTTAATGACAAAAGTTGAAGTGAAAATAAAAAAAGTAATTGTCTGCATACAACACCTACATACACATTAAATGAATAACAATGTGGGTGCAACATTTTGAAAAAAAATCGAAGCAATTATTATGCACACAATGTGATATGCATCAACACATTTGTTTTGCACATGGATGACAACCTGACATACTGAGTGTCAAACTGTTAAACTCATTTCCTGCTTCTTATTTTGGGCCACATTCAGGTTACACTGAATGTATAATTCTGTGATTTCTCCAGGAGAAAAAAAAAAGCGGTAACAGTTGATGGTTACAGTCCGCTATTTGTTGAAAATACATTTAGCATTTGTTATAGTTTGTAAATTGAAACATACACATTTATAGTATAGTGCTTTTCCTCCACAGTAAATCAAATGGCATTCAGGCCAATGGATACGGAAATAAAGGCAAATAGATTTTACATGACTTAGCACGATTCATTGTAAAATATTATAGTGTTTTGCTATTGATAACATCCGGCAATTCTAACTTGCTGACTGATACGATTGCTTCAGGGTTTTCAGGAAGTTTTACTTCCTTTAACGGTTTCCACTCTGTTTTGTTTGATGTGGAGATGAATGGTGTCATTGCTACGACCCCTGTTTGCTGTAACATCGCCCCCCTCCTCCTCCCCTGCTCAGCATGGCCCAGCGTGGGTCACAAACCTGTAATAAACAGGAGGGGCCAAGGCTCGATTTGGGAAAAATGGGCACTTTCCGCGGCATCTGAAAACGTCTAGAGTAATGCACTAAATTATTGGGGTCAGTGACTCCACCCGCTCTGTTGATTTGTCTGTGGACACAGAAGGCTGACACTGACATTGAAGGACATTTTTCCACCACCAAGGACTGTAAATTAGGAGACATGCCTGCACCAGAGCAGCTTATGTGAGGCAACATGATTGAAGTGTTTTACAATAGAACACCCTTGCTGATGCAAAACACACAAACACAACCCTGTGAGGGTTTAAGGTCAAAAGTGTAGTGTGCATCTGTTAAGACAACGGTGTTATTTACATTTGAATGATAACAAATATGTGATATTCAGTGTGTGTCTGTCATTTAACCAAAAACACACACCGAGCACCATGAGTGTATTTTTAAACATCCGGCTTCCACAGAGTTGCACAATTGCAGCTAATCAGCCTAATGAGCCAAAGATTGCAGCAGTAATCAGGCGTCATTAGGTTTATGAGTATTTATTATCCGTGGCACGGAAATAATAAAGAAGAGCACCTCTTGTTGATGGCACACAAAGGAGAGAAGCCCTGCAATCTGTTTATTAATGGAGCTCTGTCACCTGGCCACCACATCTCAACAGGCCAGGTCATCCATCACTGCCGGGCCCTGACACAGAGAAGATAGATGTACTTCCCTGTCCTGACCTGAATGTTAGACATTTCGAAGCTGGCACAAAGAGCCACACCTGGTTCAGGGTATCGTGTAGGTGGCCTCGGGCAGAACTGTCCCTCTTGTTTCCCTCAGTGTTGCATCTGTACTTGCACGTGTGCGCGTCCTCGTCCGTGGCAGAGAAACGCAGCATATGCAAGTGTGGAGAGTCGATTTGTTTGCCTTCAATTCCAACCGTGCCTCTTCTTGTTTCCCTGTGAGCAATGTTTCATGCTGGTTCCAGCCAGTTTGGATAACTAGGGATAAAGCCTCCATGTAGGTCTCCTCCATGTTTTCTCCCTTTTATTTTAGCTGCTTGCAAGTGATGTCATGCTTGTTAGGAATCAAATTACATACATACGCGGAAATGCCACCAAGTCTACCTCGCCTGCTTTCTGTTTAAAAAGCATTTTTTTCATTCTAAAATTGGATTTAGAGCTATATTTACTTGCTTGCTTTTACCGCATGTGCTGACAATATTGGAAAAAAGTGAGTGTTAGGGATGGGTGTATATGACTGAGAGAAAAAGTGAGAGAAGAGGAGACCCGTGTATGGAATAAAAAATGATTTTGTGCAACGTGTCAATGTGTGTGAAATCAAAACTTTGCATTGCTTGTATCATCGAAATCCTCTTGAGACAGGAGACGGAGATTAGAAGGGATATTTTGAGAAGGGAGTTTTATGAGCCTGGTATAAGTGTTACTTTAGCACTTGGATTAGTGTCCAGTGCATATCCTTATCCCACAGAGAAGCTGGCGTGGTCAAGCTCCGTTCTGGAAAACATGATTGTTGCACTGTATATTGCTGTCGCTATTGTTTCCCTGTTCAGTGTCTCTTGAATGAAGCATATTCTTACCACAGAGAGATCATTTGTGAGAGGTTGAGAGTCAGCTAATGGAACACAATAAAACACTGAAATAAATTCTGTTTTTGCCAATGCTTATTCAGGCAGCAATCGAACAGTTCTACTATGCAAGGTGGGATTTTACTTTTGTATATGTCGATTGAAATGCAACTTGTACAGCACTTCTTCACACCACCAGATCAGTGTTTGTGGGTAGAGCTCTCCCGCTCCTGTAGCCACAGATCTAGCTCACTGTATCTGGAAACAGGCTTACATTAGCCAAGAGCTATTTCACAGGGACAGCCAAGCAGAAAAATAATTCAAAGGTTTGCTTATCAAGAAAGCTGGAGTGAAAGTTCAACAAATGATTATTCCCGAGTCAATGTTCACATAACTGGTGGTCTGAAATGGGAATGGAGGTCGGGCAGTGATTCTGTGAATGAATTATCAGAATCAGCTGGGGAGAAGGGGAGATGGAGGCTGTAGCCTTCACCCCACAGGACACAGACTGAGTCTATGGGGGGGATGGTTGGTTTGCAGCATGCAAGCAAATTGATGCATCACTTCCTAGATACGGTGTCCTTTTTTTATAATGTCAAACTGAACCTGTTCATATGAAAAGGAAAATGAAAAACTGTTACTTATTTTCATATTCCATAGAGGCTGTTCGACGTGTTTGATATACTTTGATATCAAGGGAGAAAATAGTTCATTTCCATTCCTTGCCCAGTCTATTAGGGAATTGTGTCAAAGCAAGTTTTTCTCATTTCCATTTCATTAATCTATTCATCACAAAGAAAAATGCATGAACCCCTTGGTAATAAGTTGTTCTACTAAATGTCTTGAACGTGCTGCTGTGGGAATCAAGAGACATATGCTTCAAAACCAATTTTCAACTGAGATATATTGCAGAGTATTAGATCAGGTCACTTTCACTTTTTCGCCTGGCTGTGAGGATAGCAACGCTGGTGCTGTTGGTGAGTCCACCACTTTTGTCCAAACTGACATATTGCAACACTATTGGATGATTTGCCATTCAATTATGTTCAGTTTTTCATGGTACCCAGATCATGAGTCCTTGTGCCTTTAGAAATCACGGATTAGAACATTAGCACCACCAAATGGTTGAGAGACGTTTTATCTCTCCCTGTTATGTGAGTTTTTGAGATGTAAATTGTCCTTGTTGTTATTTCTCAATTACTTTTCATGCTTTGGAGGGATTGCTAAGCACCATGATGCTAGCATATGAGTCCCCTGAGGATGGCTTTGTATCTTCTAAAATCTTTATCATCTAGCGCCATCATCATAATCAGATCAGATGTCCAGTTTGGTCAATTACAAAATACATTGAAAACTAAATAAATTGCTATCAGTCTCAGCTATACTGTTGGTTGAGCGCTAATTAGTAACTGTTTGCAAGATACCGAGCTACACTTTGATGGTAATCATGTTAAACATAATACCTGCTGTGAGCATGTAACGATGCTGATGTTAGCATCGAGCACTGCTGTGCTTTGAGCTTAATCTCAGAAGGAGAATATGAATGAGTATGTTTTCATAAAGCCAGTCGCACATCATTTTATGTGATTGTTTCCTATTTTCACAGATTTAAAAATATATTGATTAATATAATTATATATAAATTGTTTTAGAATAAGTATTAAAAGTTGTTACTAATGTCTTCATAAAACTAGGACTTTTCAATTCCTCATGTCCTTAAATACAACATAAAACTCAGCGCATTGACTTTACGTAAATTAAATAGATAGTCATGAAACATGATATCTCGTTGTCATGACCAATAACGATTCTGGCAGTTCAGGTATAGACAAATGTCAGAAATGTCTGTGTACTGAAATAATTGCCCCAAAACCAAACATATTTATTTCAGGTGAAGAAAGGAGGAGGGGGAAGAGACAGGGTGAAGAGCCTAGGCCTGATGATGATAAATGTCACACTTTGAATCATATGTTTTTACAAAAATTATCTGACAGACCAAAGTGAGATTTATGATGCTCTGCGATATTTGTATTTTTTCATCGGCTTCGCCATGGATGTGCCCTGGCACAGTCAGCACCAATTCAAACACAGCTGGCCTGCTCAGGGAAATTCATCTACCTTCATTAGGAATGCCAAAGTGACTCTGAAGATGCAATTCATTAATCCTCGGCAGTGAACAGTGTTCTTCATATTGTTATGGAAAATCAATGTGATTGAGCTGGAGGGCTGCCAGCGCTGGCTTCCGTCGAGGAGCCGAGGAACACAGCTCTAATTTATGCAGGCAGCATCGCCCAGATCAAGGGAAAAAAATCCCAAAACACATCACACAATGTTAGCCTTACTTAACCACAGGGTCAGAATCATCACAGAACTACAGTGTGTTCACAGTGCAGGTGGGTATCTGACAAAGTGTGAATGAGGATGATAGATGATATTGCACCACTTTGCTTCATCCTGCAGTTAGCTTTGTTTTGTATCTACAGGTCTTCAACTCAAACCCAAGCAGAGAGTGATGACGAGCGACAGGCCATAGCTGCCAGTAAGCTGATGATACAATTGGTTAGCTTTCAAGTAAAGACAACTTGCATGCATTAAAAGATAATCAAACCGTGTAAGTACAATGGTATAATGACCACTTCAATGAGATATACATACAACTACTAAGTACTTTTCTTAGCACCTGGGTTTAATAAATGTGTTAAAATTGATGGATTGACACATTTGCTTTATTATTATTATTATTATTACTAAGTATAGAACTGAAATGATAAACACAAATGTACAATGACCAAAACATAAATAAAACATTATCTATTCAACTTAAATGTTTCTAGGAATAAATATCATCGTATTATTCTCATATTGCACGATAAAGAAAAAAAAAAAGGCTTCTGAAGTCTTGGTGATTTCTAAGAGCCTACGTAACATAGCGATTAGTTGTCACAAAGAACAAATCCTTCTCTGGTTGTTCTATTTGATTGAACTGCAAAACAAAAACTGCCATTTGATATTAAATAAAATATGCAAAACCAAAATGTATACATTTCAAAATGTCAGGAGCTGAAGGAGCCCATGGGTATTCTTTAGCTATAAGTCTGAGGAGACTGGCAGACATGAGCTTCAGATTCGGTTGCTGTTCCAATATTTTGTCGAGGATCATTTGAAGTATTTTCAGGGCTTTGCACACTCCCTAGAATATGTTATAAGGTAACTGATGCTCACTTATAGTTTACATTTTGACATTCTGAGCAACAAGTAGCGTATAGAGCAGCTTGCTTTTACCTTCCCTTTTCAGAGAAAATATGGGTAAAAATGTGTTGAGGGAGAAGAATATTTTTGGGTTTATGAGAGCTTTGTGCTACCCACAAAGGTAGAAAGTGGTTTCTTGTTATTGGGAGAAGACAGAGAGTAGAGACGGGTACAGCTTCATGTGGGGGAAGTCGTTATTTTCTTTAAAATAGTGTGCCTTTGGTAAAGAGTGTGCTTATCATACCCTGTCAGAGATTTCCATTCTACTCTGTGTCAAAAAAATCGTTATAAAGTCTGATAAATGGCAATGATGTATCCATAATGGAAGTTAACATTGTTGCTAATCAACTTGCAGTTTCTACTAATTATCAGGAAGCCTGATAAACATTTGAAACTTCCATTGAAGTCACTTAGAAGCTGGTGTAGTATTATTTAGTTTGAAGACCAAGAGTTAGTCAAAAGTAGACCTTGAAAAGTTTAACAATATTTATTTATGCAATGATATCGTAGGTTTACAAGGGAACACAGAGTGGCTCAGCCATTCAATTCACTGGTCCATCTGCCTGCACAGTTAGCTATCTGCAGTTGGTTGAATGAAAAAAAAGATAGTTTCTTTATCAACATCTGGTTAAATACTCCTACCTAGTCTTCTCCCATTGGTTGACGTCGGCGGAAGCGGGTCAAAGGCGCATCCCGCCTCGTTGCCATCTTCTGTCGCCCTCTGATGTTTAGTTTTACAATTATTCTAATGTTTGTTGGTCATTAAACACATCATAATAATAGTGGTAATGCAGCATCAATAAGTGAGAGTTGGAGACGGTGTGTTTAGTATGTAACGCGTCATTCTCCTTATATTCACATAAACAATACACTATTAGCTACATGCTAGTGGCTAAAAACAACAACAATCGTAAAACCAGAAGTACAATGTGTCGCCCACATCCGGTCCGTGGTAAACACTACGACAGTGAATTATGTCCCTTAAAGTTCTGGCAAAATATATTTATTTATTTCTTACACTGGTAGATATACATGTTTTATGATTGACAATCATTTTGTTATTATATCATTAAGCGTAATGCTTACAATGGTTGGAGAATGGTGGAAGTTAGCTAATAGCAGTGTTAATCCTCTGGTTTTACCTGTCCTGCTCGACAATGACATGAAAAGTCTACAGAGCCAGAACAGTGCAGTGATATGTTTCTTACAGTTTATCATTCCAACGAACCCAAATCATCAGCATTGGCTTCGTAGTGTCGCTCTACACTTTCTGGCATTTCTTTCACATTCTGTAACGGCTCATTCAAATAGAAGGCAAGCTTCAACTCGACTTTTCCTATCAAATGCTCAAGTTTTCTGTAATTACATCACCATTTCAAATTGCCTCTTACCTCTGCAACGGAGCGACAACACGCAGTATATGTCAGTTTGAGTAATGGATTCCATTGCCTGGTAAAAAAATGGTACACAATAAAAAGCACACATTATCTAAAGTCTACTACGGTATTAAGGCATGTGAAAATGATATGGGCTACACAAAAGGGTGTAAAAGACAAAGTGATATTGCCTGCTGCCTGCTGTTGCGGAATTCATTCACAGCTAGATTTAGTTAAATCTGATTAACTGAATTCTCACAACCAGTGTCTCGGTATTGAAAAATAAATGTTGATGCCTCAACCTATTTGTAAATGAGTTTGTTTATCCTTTTATTTTATAAAAAGGCAGAGGCTAACTGTGATCAATCAATGAAGGACAAAAGATCACCAGATACGTCTGAGCTAACCCAAAACAGGAAAATATAACTTTTGGAAACTTTCTACACACAGTCTCCCATCCAGCAGTGAGCTCCAATACATGTTGTGCCAGAAAGAGACATGTACTGTAGGCTGTTTTCTAATGAGATTGATGGCCTGTCAGATGAATTTTGGCTAACAAATACTAGACGAACTATAGCGATTAACCATCCAAATGAACTGCTAACTTCCATTTCCTTACCATGATGTTTGAGATAAATTCATAACTACTTAATAATACAATAATTTAATTGGCATGAGAATTTTGAACTTATTAAGCACCAAAGGATGTCAGCCTTTGCCCCGTTGGCAGCGTATCACTGGGCTACTTGTGTATGTTTAATTAGTGTTGAAAACTGACAGGCCCACTGCTCCAAGTTCCTTGATGTTTGCTGGTTGCCTTTGGCACCACTGACCACATAATCATTGCTGGGCACATCAGGGACAGGGCTTGATTTTCAAAGCCATTCGCTCCACTGATTCGCTGTGCATCCATGAGATTGATCACAGTGGTTTATCCGTGGCAACATGTGCTTCATCCCTTCAGATTTGGGAGGTGGTTGCCTGCAGGGGTTGCGTCCTTGCTCCAGCTCTGACTGAGGCACCACACGAGCGGAAAGGGGGAGGGATACTATGACAGCAATACAGCCATAGCCCATCAGAAGCTGCCTGTGGCCCCCTTGTGATTAAAGCGGTGTGAGGCAGAAAGAGGGACAGAGGGAGAATGGGGAGATAAAGAGGGACAGAGGAAGTAAGAGAGAGATAGCATCAACTGTTGCTTCAAAATATGACAGATAAGTGTGTCCTAACATTCAACAGGTCTTCAACTCAATTAAACCCAAATTATTTCTTATCTTTTCTGCCTCTGTAAACTGTCAAATCAAAACATTGGAACGTTCTGCAATCTTTATGGCACAATAATATTATGACGCCAGAAGGAAAAAGGACTTAATCCTTCTGTAAACAAAGCTGTGTTTGCAGCATGAATTGTATAATATTTTTCTGACATCTAAGAAGAGAACAGGAAGAAGCGTCTCCATGTTGATTACAAAGCAAGAGTGGAATTTAAATAGATGAAAATAAATGTAGTGGCACTAAATCAAAGCAGGAGGTAGTTTCTACTGTTTTTAGTATTCAGAAGATGGTGCTATTTGTTTGAGTATGCATTGTATTCATGAATCTGTTTATTTGCTTCCTGTGGTTTCCACATGCTGCCCTTCGAGGAAAGATTGTGTTTTTATCAACACTGCTTAACACAGCTAGAAGTCCATGTACCAAACATATGCACATTCTATATTAATTTGTTTCAGTTTCCAGAAAGGAAAAACAAAGCATTTGTTGACATCACTACTTTTCAGCTCAAGTTGGAGCTCCTATGCCCCTGTTGTGTACAAGACGTGCATATCAGAAAGTCAGTTTCATACAGGAGATAACCTCTGTTGCTTCCACTGCAGCTACTACTACAACAACAACAACAACCATAATAAATGCTATTTTTGAATATTTATTTCAATTGCGGTTATTAAAAGCATAATCTCGCAACATTTATACAGTCTAATTAAGAAAAGCTTGATCACCTTTACCCTTAATTTACATAGAAACATTCACATACAGATTTAGTAACGGCAGGCTTAAGATTTAATGATGTGTTCGGCGTCACATCAGGAAGTTAAAAACGAAGTACCTACAGCCGGGACCAATGCCAGTAAAAGTCATATAAAGAAATGTAATCAGCGTAAAGACGGTGAAATGCTTAAATTGATTGGCTGTGATCTTATCTCGTTCTGCTGCCTCACTGCAGCACTCGCACCATTTGTAGATATGGAGAGGGACTTCTGACTGAGGCGAGAGAGGAAAGAGTTGGGGTAATTTACACTAATTTGAGCCAACTCAAATCTCACAGCCTATTCCACAGGAGACCTCGAGAACACTTTCAGACGGTCAAAAAAGTGTGGTAGTGTAGCCAGAAGAACAAGATCATTATTTCCATCGCACTTGTTCCATATACTGTAAGCCAGAGACAAGCCCTGAGGGAAGGGAATTGGCATTGATTTTTCTTTAGAAATTGATTTTTCTCTTCACTGACAACAGTGTGAAGGCTTCCAAAATATACCAACAGGAGTGAATATGAACAGCAGTAGTAGTTCATGAAGTACTCGCTCCAACATTCAGACCAATCACCTGGTCATACAGGGCTCTTAAGGGCGAAATAAGCGGGCACATGTCACCCTTTAGAAAATATATATTGAACACTCCAAGTTTATGACATAAAGTACAAAAGTATGAAATGGCCATTCAATCAATTCTTCTACTCTGACAGAAAGTAGGAATAACTGTGGATTAGAGAAACTATTGTTCACAGTAAACATTCTTTCAGTGCAACTTCAACTTTAAAAATAAAGTCCACCAACATTTTTTTTTACAGCGTTTTGGCCGTGATTTTTCCGATTAGACACATTAAACATTTTCATATAGAGATATCTTTTGGGTCCAGGAACAATTACATTAGATGTCAGCTCGTTTTGAAGTTTAAAGATTAGTTAGTTAGCTAGTGAGTTTCCGTATAGCAGACTTCAGTTTAAGGATGTGCAATTAGGAATCTGTTTCTAAGTAGAGAGAAATCAAGGTTTGTTCCTCAAAATGGGGCTCATCCAGTAAAATAATACAAATGTTCAAAAGGGGATTTAGACCAAGTTCTTCCGCCGCTTAGTAAAAAATGTAACATTGGCTTACATAATTAAGAATAATTTAACAGGGTCTCGATCTGTTTGACAGTAAAAGCCAGCAGACTCTCTTTGGAAGGCTAGGGTGTTCACTACAGAGGAGCTAAAGGAAGTCAATAGCATCACTGTACCTGTCCACTCAGGGTTTTATTTCCCATTATGTTGAGCAAAAGGTTCCTTAGACTGCTGCTGTTAATTCGTTCTTGTTTTGTTAATGGCTGTGATACAAGACATCATTGTTCTCTTCTCCATTTGTCAATTGTTTTAACTAGAAAAACACTTTAATAATTAACTAAAACAGAAGTCGAGAGCAGATTGATGGAGGAAGTGTTTACAATTGCAATATTTCATTTGGAAATAACACCTACAATACAATGAACTTCAGAAAAACATGATGGCGAAAATGTATGAATCTCTTTGTAGGGAATTGCTTCCCTAAAGCTCAGCACACGCAGCTCTATACTGCAGGTATGCATACGTCACACTGAGTAAACATGAAAGACCCCCCTGATCCTGCATAGGTTTAGCTCTTGAATACATTTCTGTTGAGAAACTGTCAATAATTGTTACTTTGTACAACTAAAGCAGAGGGCAACCAGAGTTCACATCTCACACATCGCGGCTCAGTTTATAGGGCAGCTGACTGCGTCTGACAGTGATAAGTACGGCCTGTCTTTCTGCTGTGACAGCTTTTTATTCTCTGCATAAGGTCATGTAAATACGCATCATATTAATATAATTATGCAAAACCATTTGGTGCAAAATCCGTGCAGAACTGACATATCTCATTCAATTAGGAACAACTGATGTAAGTGATGGACTTACTTTGGTAAGTGACACACATTCTCAGCTCAGCATTATCACTGTGGGCCAATTTGATACACTTCCAATTTTGCAGTGAGAGAGCATGTATAGAGTGACATGCTGCAAACAAATCCAGTTTGGTTCTGAGGAAGCACGGGATTAGTGGGTTTTGCTTTGCCTCTGTTCTTAATATATCCATCAGTGTAGAGGGGACGTAATTATTCCTGAAAGGTGGAACAAGGAAGTGGCTTTTACGCTTGGAGAAAGCATTCCTCAGAATGATGACCGAAGGACGTGAGATCAGAAGCAATTTAGCACTGAGGGAGGAAAGTAGCTGACTCTAAATCTTAATGCCGCGCAGCAGGTTTGTGTTGTTGTTAATTACCAAAGTACTTCACACAAATAGAGGAATATCAGCATAGTTATTCGAAATGCATTTGCTGTTTGTCACTAAATGTGCACTTTACAGAAGAGGATGGTCGGGATGCAGATGTCTTTTTTTGTTTTTACATGCTTTCTTTAGCTTCTTCTTGATATTGCTTGGTTTAAAAACAACTGGTGAAAGTTCATCACCCCCAAATGAAACATTTCCAGGAATGCTGCCCTACCCTGATACCCTCTGCGGTTTGGATTGACAAGCGTTAAATAGCTTGGCGGCGGCTCCTATATGCTCTATTATCACAAGAGGACATATCGGCTGTTACCGTTTGATGCATCAAGACTCATTCTGTAGCACCCTGTCTCTGGCCTTCATCTATGATTCATTTTTATTACCCATCATTCCTGGGACATAGGCCCCCTGAGGCTTCTACGTGGCACGTGGGGCAGAGCGGAAGTTAGCTGACACCTAATCTCCTCGATGGCGGACGGGGGTTATTTATTGGATCTCTCGGTGAATCCTGATTTGTTGGCAAATGGGGCTAGGAGGAGATCAAGCATTCAGTGTACATAGACAAAACACATAATGTGGAGAAAGCCAGGTTGCAGGGCAGGCTCCGTGCACATGCTATATTGAAAAATGCAATAAAATAAAAATTCATAGCATCCCATTATACCCCCTTCCCTTCCTTGTGAATATATCTTAACAAGTCAAAGCCCAGCTACCCAACGCTTCTGTATTTCTCAGATTACTTTAAACAAAATCACTTTGACCAACATACAGGGATTCTCTGTGCTGACAACTCCCCTGCAGATAATTTCCCTGTGTGCCTCTGTGTACATATTCCCTTTTCTTCGCCCTCTATCAAATGTAATCAGTCTCAGCTTTCCTCACAAGCGGCGGTGGCATAGCCAGGAAAAATGCAACACGACTGACAACAGCAGGACTCTATTAATTCCTCAACCACCATGGCTGCTGGTCCTGTGCAATATTTGTCTTAGCCTGGAGGGGGGAGAGGGGTATGTACATTGTGTGAAATATGTTTCAGAATACCAACGATTTGAAATGCTCTCCCCCTTGGTGGTAACCTCTTTATCTACACTGTACTGTATGTGTGTTCCTATGCTCAGCGTATGATTTGATTTTACTCCACCAACAGTTGACCAAGTATATTTATCATATCCTAATGTGCGCAATGTAGTGACTGCTTTTTTGTCTTTTGTTTTCTTAGTTATGTTCTCTGTATTTTATATGTTTGTGTTATGTGTTATGTGAAACGTTGCTGCCTTCTTGGCCAGGTCAACATTGCAAATGAGATTTTATCTCAATGCTTTTTATCTGGTTAAAAAAAAGGTTAAATAAAAATAAAAATAAATAATAAAATATTGCCTACCATGAAGGGTTAGCTGTTTCTATACATTTGTGTGGCATGTTGTGCATAGAAAATACAAGGATTATATAAGTGGCACAGAAAGCTAAACCTTCCACAGTGTAAGAAACACAATGACAAGGTATTAGGGTTATATATCAGTTCACTATTAATATACTGTATAACAGCCTGCCCTGCACCCTGAATAGCATATTCACTCATTACTCCACACCTTCATTAATTAGACATGGTCAGGCATTTGGTCAATGATTGGCCAGTAACTGTAGGCCAATCGTAAAACCACACTTTGCTTGTTTTATCTAAATCATAAAAAAAAGTCAATTTAAAAGCTCCGACCTTCTATCCGCCTACTCTCTCAGCACAATTAAGACAAATACAGCTCATATGCTGACATTTCCTGACTTACAAACTACTGCTAATTTGCTTAGATGTTGTGGTATTTTTTTCAACGCCTTTTTTGTTCAGCCCTTCATGAGTGTATCGATTCATCTGCTGCTGTTGTAGTCATTTTCTCTAATGGATATGCACTGGACTGAAATAACAAAAGAAAAATAGCATCTGTTTTTAGATGCTGTGCTTTGACGGAAGACCATTAGGATGAATGTTCTACTGTACGCACACTGTACTACTGTAATTTCTGGACTGCAAGTGCATTGTAGGCTTTGACTAAATAAATGGCTTTTAGAATTGTAAAATGTGTGTTGGTGCTGTGCAGTTAGTAAAATGAGAGTGTTTTCCAGTCTGAATCATTATGTTTTAGACTAAAAGCTGCATATTAGTTACACCAAACCAAATACTAATGCATGCAGCTGCTCGCTCTCTCCCTCACCCCCAAAACAAAGCCTCTTGGAGATTAAAGGTGTTCAAAAGTAATTGAAGTTTGGAAGCCTTACCCTTAGAGTTGGCTATGAAGGACACACAAGTTTATTTCACATCTCTAATAGTCCCTCCAAGCTTTCACCGAAGACCAGAAAGGGCACATATCTAGAGGATTCTCCAGAGTGTTTCAGGCCTGTCAGCTTTTGACAGCAGCAACAATGAAAACCAACCAGAATGGGTTCAGGGTGAAAAGAGACGTTGCAAGTTTTTACCTTCACTCCATCTACCTGCAGATGACAAAATAAAGGGATGGTGTCTCCTCCAAGGTGGCTTCTTGCACCTTTCATTGTCGGAATTAATAAATAATCTGTGAAAATGTTGCATTTTTGTAATGGCTTTCAGGCAGCCTTTCCGTGATACTGCAGCAGGCAATGACAATCTACCTCTTTAAAAATGAATATGTCAGAGAACAGTGTGTCCATTAGCTATCCTTTGCATTTCCATTCCACCTTGTTCTTCAGCCCCATGCACTCAAGCTAAGTGTTGTGCACATCCGAAAGAACTGTGTGCTCAAATCTGTAAGAGAATATGTGCCTCTCTGGAAGAGTTCAGAAAGTCAAAATATGGAAAGAAACTGTAGACAACTTTCAGCTATAAATGGCTGGTTATTGATGGAATTCCTTGGGGCAATCCAATAACAGTTCAATATGCAATGTCCCAAATAATTAATTGGTCAATTGACTACTCATTCTTTACATGACATCTTCACTTACTGTGGGAAAACAGAGCGACATGTTTTTGCCTCAGGACAGTAACTGACCGGTTTGACTGAAATGAGAATCAAGCGTATGTTCTTTGATAGGAGTGATGTGCATTAACAGTGTGAAAAGCCAGTATTGATAGGTTTCTGTCAAGCAAACTAGAATGGAAATGTCACTCCTGTCAGAGAGGATGCTGACCGAAGTTCTCCCTCTGTCTCTCGCTGTCTGCCTCTTGACAGAAACTCCATTTGACGATTTGAAAGGAAGACTCTGTTTCTTCCATTATTTAAATATTCCAGAGCTTGATATTAGAGTTACTGAGACACCCCCGTATGTCAGTGGTGTCCTTGCATGCATGTGGAAAACCAGCACCCAGAAAACACTGAAACATTAATGCATGGGTTATTTCTACTTCAAGGATTTTCTTTTCCTTTTATTACTATATTTCTGATGCAACATTGTGCAAATTCATACGTCTGAATTATTCATACATTTAAATAAAGGCAATGAGCGTAGATCAGCATGGGCTTCATCATAGCATCTTAAAAATGTAACAGCATCAAATCAGTTTCTGTGTTTAGCATTTTACCAAAATGCCCATGCAACATAGTGTTGCTGTCACTAAGGAAACATTATTCGCCAGAAAATAAGTCAACAGTGATTCAGGAAATGTTATCGTTATTATTATTTTAGAAGGTTGAGTGGAGGCATGCAGAGGGGCTTCATGGTGTTTTATAACTTATATTACACCAGTGTTTTTTGGGGAGTAATAAAGAAACATGATTAGTTCTGCCGTGGAGAGCTGACTTGGAGTTTTGCCTAATTCTCCAGCATGCTCATTCTAAACACTTATCACCTCAGGGATGATTGGAAATGTTTCCTTCTTTTCTTTGGGAATCCTAAATTACTTAAGCTGGAAATTAATAGCACAACAGATCGTGAATCTAAAAGGAATATGCTGCGTTTGTTTGGCATATTCATTTTAAAAATCGTTTAATTGGTTATCATGAAAATCTAAAATTTAGCAATTATCTCAACACCATCTGGGTTCATTCTTACAATAATACATCAAGCTTCTGGTGTGTCTTTGTTCCCTTGGTTTAACACGTACATGGTTCAAGACGTGCAGTATGCGGTTGTTAGACCATTTTCTCCCAAACCTTTTCTACAGGGTGCTGCTGTTAAAGATAGAAATAAGTGCAGGCCACAATTTGGGAATCATTGCATTAGAAATCATGGGGGGGGGGGGGAGACGACGACGACACACACAACTAAAGTGAAAGCAATGTTCTCTTTGTAAGGTTTCTCATAAATCTACTGTAAAAGCAAACATAAGATGATTAAAAAAATAAGCGTTGGAAAGCTGCAATGTTTGTGGAGGTGAGTCATGTTTTTTACAGACCCCTTGTGGTGGTAATAACTTTGAACAGTTACCACCTTATCTCTCCCAAGTTTTTATCATGCAAACACACACACGCACGCACGGACACACACACACACACACACACACACACACACACACACACACACACACACACACACACACACACACACACACACACACACACACACACACACACACACACACACACACACACACACACACACACACACACACACACACACACACTAACCAATGATTGTGCTTTGAATGCTTCAGTAAGCGAGGATAAGCTATGGTTTCACTCACACATATCAAATGCTTAAAACGGCAACAGCAACAAAGGCTTCCAACATCCAGCTTTTTGTCTTGAAACAGGGATAAGACAAGAATACAAAGAGAGTGATAGATGGAGAAAGCAGCATTGAAATAGGAGGGATTAAAAACATATTTGTTATCGACAATGATACTTAAAGGTGGGGTAGGTAATTTTGGAGAAACCAGCTCGAGTGCGCTAGAATTTGAAAATACACAACCGGAAAAAATCTGCCTCTTCCTTACAGAGCCCCTCCTCCAACACACACGAACGCGCACATGACCAATGAGGGCAAGAGATAAGTTTGTGCACAGATGGAAGGCTGACAGGCAGGTAGCCCATCCAGTTATTTTAGCCGGGCCGGCTCAGATGATTGGTCGTGCTTTTTACAGTACTACGGCTTCCAGAGATGACATTTTGTAATGGATTTTTTGTCAAAGCACTTCAGATATTCATTGCTATCGGGATGTTAAGAGCATTCCATGGAATATAACAAAAAGTGTATCTCGAGTCAGTTTCTCAAACTTACCTACCCCACCTTTAATGAGAAAGTAAAGTCAATTTCACATGGCACACATTTAGTCAATGTTGAAAGATCTTTATAGTTTCAATATTTTCCCTTATTGCCAATTCAAGTGGTGGAAGACGTACTTAGATATTTTACTTAAGCTAAAATAGAAGTAGTATAGTGTAGAAATGCTTGACTGTACAAAGTAAAAGTCCTGCATTCCAAACTTTACTCAAGTAAAAGAAAGGTATAAATATTTCAGCCTCAATACTGAGAGTATGCATTATGCAGAAAGACACATTTCAGAAATGTATATTATATTATCAAAATTGTATGTATTCATGTTTTCATAACATTGTAAAGATGGAACAAACACAAACACATGGAAATGTAATTTAATCTAAGTTGATTTATATCTTATTAGTTATCTGGATCGAAAATATGGAAAATTAACATGTTTTATTATCATTCATGTCTTTTCTGTTTGCTATGGGGCTGCAGCTCGTTTACTGTTGCACACTGACACGTGGGGTACGAGTTATTTTAATAAGGATTGTAAAACGTTGACAGCAATGTCATTTAAATAACAAATAGTATTTTTCCCCACCAGAAAAGGTCTTCTATACTGTATATTGAACATCCAATAAAATAATTACACACATTATTTATTTGATGCTAGAATGGGGTTCTCAAATGTCACATCAGTTACACATTATACTTGGTAGGGGACTATCAAACGAGAATACTAGCCTGTTGTAAGAGATCATCATTAATGTCAGCAAATCTCAAATGACCCTGAGTGTTCTTGCAAAAGGCCTAATGGAGCAAAGTGCCAGTGTCTGATGATGATGGTGATAACTTCAGAATTGGGCTGAAACTAGTATTAGCAATGAAGTGACTTACACATCTTTCACATTGGCTTTAGTCTCAGAACATTACCATAGTGATTTAAAGTGTGATGGCGTAGTGCAGCTTACAGTTCCTGACCCTTTGTACACTGAAGTGTCAAGCCATCGGCTCACATCGCAGTGCCTGATCCCGAGTTCATTTCAGGGAAATTAGCAGCAGCTTTAATACAGCTTGTTGCCTGCGAGGTCAGTTTGCTGTCTGACCATGCAGATGTGACAAATCTGCTGTCATTGCATGCAGGCTGCAGAATAATGAGCAAGTATTAAAGAACCCCACAGCTCACTTTAACAGTTTTGTCCTTTGATAGCTTCATGTTGTTGACACCTGCTCATGTGACCTAAAACATTATGATTCACACATCTGATAAACTCCCTAGAGGTGTCCCCCTGCATGCAGAACAGGGACACTAAAGACTATTTGTTGCTATGTGTGTGATCACAATTTGAGACCCAAGCTGTTCTTCATTCTGTTGCTAAAGTGTGTAAAAAATGTTTTGTACAGAATGCAGTCACTTAAATATATTTTGCGACATTCCTAGTGTTGCGTCTATACAACACAACTCACACAACAACACGCACAGGGAGACAGACCTTGGGAGTTCATCCTCTGCTCAGGAAGCAATCACTCCACCATCTCTTAACAAGGCAAATTGATGTGTCCTGCTATATTCTAAATGCCTCTTTAGAACATTCAGGACCCCATTGACTTGTTTGTGAATTAGTTATATTCAAAGATTTTTTAGAATAGCCACATTTTGAAGAAAAAAGCAGCTTGATTGACAGGTCGGTGGGGCAAGATAGGAAGGCCAAATATGACCACTTTATCTCTCAGCAGAACATTATAAATTACTGTGTAACATTACATAAACTCAGTTTTGCAAGAAGTGTATAGTCAGTCCACTAAAACACTTTCCTTATGAAGGTTTCTTAGTTATATAATGTCCTAGTTTGTCTTTAAATAAAACATCTAATTGTGTTACGTTGACTAATGAACATCAAGGCTTAGAGTGGTGTGCAGATCTCCTTCCTCCTATATGCTTAAAGTGAGCAACATATGTTCATGGAAAACGCATTACTGAAAATGTACTGAAGAGCTGCACAGAAAAACACATCGCATAGATTAGTTTCTGTAAGGTGTCATTGATCTTTATCATTAAATAAACAGCTGTGTTCGACTTTCATTTAGCTAGTGTTTTTCTTATAGAAAAATGAATCCATGCAGCTTATTCTACCTCCATGTAAAGTAGGCCAAGTGGAGTTCTGTAAAGAGAAAGCACCCACAGTACATGGCGAGCCTAGGATGAATTAATCCTGCATCTGAAAGGTGTTGCAGGTGACCATTGTTACTGAATGTTGGAAATGTGGGCTTTCTTATAAAGAGGCTTGAATACATTTTATATTAAGTATGGTGTAATGGTAGCTGGGTCATTATGCTTCAGTGGTGAGTGGACTGCAGTGTGTGTTCATGTTTATGTTCAGCATGAATGGGATTTAGCCAGCTTTCTGACTGTGAGAGCTGTGTGTGCAGTGGTGGAAGAAGCATTCAGATGCTTTACAAACGCCACTTTAAAATACTCAACAACAAATAAAAACCCTACATTTTAAACCTTACTTAAGTTAATGTACATGTTAGTGTCAGTGCTTTACTACCATTGCTATACTTTTGGATTAAGTTTGTGCTAAATTAACACTTTCATATACTGATGGGTAGTTTAATCTATGAATCATATTCTATTAGATCATGTTTCTAGCATCGCTGTCCTGTGAGAACCATGATTCCCAAAAGGAACTTTCATGAGCTTAGAAAAACAGCCGTGCTTTAAGCTTAGTGATGATGCATTACCAGCAGATCAAAGAGGGTTTCAATCAAATATTTAGCTTAAAAAGTGGCAGCATTTTCTCATAAACAAACACTTCAGTTAATCGCAAATCTTCATAATCAACACATCTTCAGATACAATGGTATTACATCTGTATACTGTAAAGTAACGAAAGCTGTACAAATTGTACACACGGCATCTATTGCACGTCTGTCCGTCCTGGGAGAGGGATCCCTCCTCTGTTGCTCTCCCTGAGGTTTCTCCCATGTTCCCCTTTAAACTGTGGGGCTTCTCTGGAAGTGTTTCCTTGTACGATTTGAGGGTCTAAGGACAGAGGGTGTCGTATTGTCATACTGATATTCTGTACAAACTGTGAAGACCACTGAGACACATGTAACATTTGTGATATTGGGCTATATAAATAAACATTGATTGATTGATTGATGGATTGATTGATTGATGGATTGATTGATGGATTGATTGATTGATTGAATAACAGTTAAATACGATAAAATGGAAATACTCAAGTGAAGTACAAGTAAGGACAGTAATTAAGTAAAAATACTTAATGATATTCCATCACAAATGTCTTTAGTTTTCTTCATGAGAGACACAAATGTTTCAGATACAATAATTATCACAACTTTGTACAATTATAATAATGTAAAACAGTATATAGGAGCAATCCCAAATGGTGTACAACGTTATATATCCCTGTGTTAAACATATTCCTAACAGGATATATACTGCAGCAATGTGTTTTTTAGCTTTTGAATTGATTATACGTGTGCACCACAATAACAGCTGCAGGGGAAACTGTCTCCTCTGAGACCACCAGGTCTCTGTAGCACCAGCAGCATGCAGTAAGAGCATGTCCACTAAACTTTTACATTTGGCCATGACATGGGCTGCCCAGGATTCAGAGGCAAGACCGCTCGCTACAGAGAGGTGAATATTACATCCAAAACAGCTAAGCTAAGGCCATCACAGTTCCCTCTCTGCGACCACAATATGTGTACCGTTATCTGTAGCGTGGCAGAGCAATTCTCCTTTGCCATGACCAAGTTAAACAACAATGAGTGTCGGATTTCAGCCAAGAGAGCGAGAACTTTCCTAACATACATTTGGACTCCAGGGAGCAATTTCTTGTAATAAAATGGACGGACTCATGTTGGGAGTCATGTTAACACTGGAGCACATATGTTGTAGCAGCTACAAGTAGAAGTCTCCTGTTGGCCTCTCTCTGTAACATCTTCTCTGGTGTTTGTGTACATGTGGCTGACACATCTTTGGACCTAATGGTTACTCTGTTTAAATGGATTTAAGTGTTTATTTATTTCGTTTTTTATGAATATTTTACTAAAATGTTTTTTTGTTGAAAAGATTTTTTAATAGCTTCCGTGTCATATAATCAAGTGACTCTAAATAAATGCACTTCTTTATTTTGGAATTTTATATTTTCCTTTCCGTTGGCCATTAATATTGACTGAAAATAGAGCTGTTTTTTTTTATTGAAAGGTCTTGTAACCTTTTTTATTGACTGCAATCCTCTCACTGCATTTGTCAGTGTCTCCATTTGTCTACAAGTTATATTTTATGGAGGAAGCAAATGCAGAGCCACCTGTGCTGAGCCAGATGTTGAAGAGACATAATTGCAACGGATTGTATTCCAAGTTAAGAATATAGACTGGGGAACTGCTCAAGTCACTGAAATTATAGTCTACTATAGCAAGGAGAACTGTGTGTTCTTGATTAATAGTATACTAGTCTTGTGCAAAATACAGAGTTGGTTACCCTCTGGCACAACAAATCAGTAGTTGTATTCATGATTTACACAGTAATCAGTATCGAACAATACAAAAACTCACAGAATATTGATGTTTTTCTCAGCAATGAGTAATAATAAATTAAAATATAGATTATTATTCTGGATACAAAGATACTGGATTCCCGGGGTATTCTACATTTTGAATGAAGCACATTTTAATATCTTTATTATAATTCAAACATGTTGAGGAATTTCCGCATTTGAACTGACACATGCCCAGAAGGAACACATGCACATCATTTACACTCCTACAAATTAATTCACAGTGATTCAAACTGTTTCTGAGTCTTAGACACATTCATACTGATTACATGAATAAAACAAACACTTAAATGGCTGCAGGCTTAAAAGAGTAAAAATGGTAGAATAATAATATAGGGTGAGGCATGACACTTACACTCGTCGTTTTGAACACATGAACAATAGATCGCAGTCTCCTCTGAAGATACGTGTAATGATTGGCTTTGCAACGGCTGATAGGACTCAGACAAATTTGACAGCTCGGAGAGGTTGTAAGCTACTGTACAAGCCTGTCTGAATCTTAAATCTGTAATTGTCTATTTAACAAATGACATTTTGTAAATTAATTGTGAAACATGCATTGACTGTGTCCCAGAAGCAAACTGGCTCGATCCCCTTGAAAAATGTTTTGGATTAGGATATTTCGTAACATGTCACTCCAGAATCATGCTGTGAAAAACGAAAATGATGTACATCAACAAAGCTCTGCTTCAGCATAAAAAGAGCCTGAGTGTAGAGTGTGGAGCACAGGTCATCTGAGAGGAGAAGATGTCTCACAGGTCATAAGGTTTACTGACACTTACAAGAGATTTATTTTTGAAGTTTCTGTGTATTTTTTGTCTGGCAGACATACTGTCACCTGTTATGTCCTGTCAGCATGAGACATAGTTTGCAAGACATTATGTCATGTGAAAGCAGCTGTCTGTCTCTCTGCGGATCATATTTTTGGAGAACACAACAACTCATCCAAACAGTTTTATAACAGATGTACCCTGTTTGTATAGGTAAACGTAATCTGGTGCCTTACATGTTTATTATTTATTTGTACAGTAAAGGATTTGGAGGACATCTGGTAATTTATTCTGTTGAACCAAATCAAGACACATGAGTATGTGGTATCACCTTTACATTGAAGGTGTCTTCAATGGGTACTTGAGATCTAATTTGATTTTGAAGGCCTCTTACCAAATAGATTTACATATTGATGAGAAAAGTCCAATCAGCAGCTTTTTTTTTTTCACTGCATACAAAATGAGATCACAGACTTGTTACATTTTCTTTGGTGGGCTGATTCAGATGGAAAGATTTGACTACAGGTTGGATAAAAAGTCCAACATATTTTGTATGCTCTCTATTGAATTGTGTATATTGTGAACTCAAAGCTAAATAAAAAAAGGGTTGTGGCAATTTTTCTATATGTAGTGAACATTTACAGTTTTGCAATTCAAATATTGGCTGAAACTCTTATAGGAGAACACACACTGTCGAAAGGTTGTTCTTTTTATAAGCCTTTGTGTCACGATAATATATTTATTTTCTTTATGTATTTCATTTTATTTTCACACCAACTTGTAACACATTGATAATGTGAATTGATAAGAATATACCTAGTAGTTAGTTGGGACTGTGTTGAAAAAAGAACATTTCATGTGTTTCATTTTGACATGCTTGCAGGCCTATTATAATATTTATCTAAAATGTCCTGCAAAATGCCTATGTGACAGCCTGCCCAAGGTTGTTGCTCTTTAATTTGGCACAGACTGTCTAATCAGATCACTGTGTGAGAGGATGGCTGTCGCTGATGTCAAGGAAAGGACAGCTGACAGAGACACCGAGGGCTGACAGACAATAGGAGGAAGTGAATAAATGTCGGAGAGAGGTGTTGGAGAGACATGTGAAAAGAAATCTACTGCTAGGTAACACACAGTCCAGTTTACAAGATAAATCATACTGATCACTATTTATATGAATTGCTGTGTTGTTGTGTCAGTAATTTGTTGTTCCTCCATAATTGCTATTGCAGTTTTAACAAATCTGTGCAAGAGGTGCTTTTCTTTTGATAGGAAGGAAATTCATGATGTTTCAGAATATCAGTGTAATTATTGGATAAGGTAAGGACTTATTACTCTACTTTGTAAACATTCAAATTTCATTAATTTTAGCCCCCATCACTGTTGGGATTTGTGTCAACCACTTTGACATGCATTTTGTATGCATCTGAAACCGGCAATAACACATTTCTAAATGGACATTTTGTTTGTACTTTCATCGAGGGAGAGGACGGGCTGTTCAAACATTTCACGGTCTGAACTTGAGGCCGCCTCTCATCCAAAATCCTGCAGTTCTATCACATCAGCAGACCGTACAACTATCATCTGAATCATTAAGCCAAATTAATGATGCATAATATTCAGTGTGCTCCTCCGTCCAAGGTTCTTTCTGGTGGAGGTTAAACTCGTCGAACACTGAGTGTGTGTGCATGAGTTTTGTAGAGAAAAGGCGGTTAAATCATGGATGGGGTTTATTAGATATTAACCCCAGGAAAGGGCTGATCTTAATTATATCTATCAAAGCAGTTCAAAGGATTTTTTTTTTTATTTAATCTTTTTTCGCTTGCTTTGGTTTATGTCAAGTCTGCTTCACACTCAGGAATTAATCAAATCAGTACATTGTGTGTATTAGGTTATCTATTAATCTATGTACCTGGTTTTGGTTTTACATTGACGTGTATACTCAAGTGACCTCATTAGCGGTGCAGATTCATCAGGTATCAAAGAGATTGCCTTGTAAGATATGTCTTTTTTGTATCATCAGCACAGTTAACTTTGGGAATGCCTCTTTGGATTCATGTCTCAGTTTGCTTTGTGAGTCAAGGTCATTGCAATGCTAGAGGACGGTGCTTTTGTGCCTGAATCTAGCCCCTTTATCTCTTGAAATCAATGCCTTAAGGCTCCAAATTGAGAAAACAGCCAGGGTCTCATTTCCAAAACCATCTGAGCATAATAAGTATGAGCTGTCCAATGGCATTTATGTGTCGATCTGCTGGAGTGCAGAGATGGAGTGCGGGCGCCGCCAAGGACCCATTATTTCAGTCCCCTACAGTTTCAGGGAATTGCAAAGGTGCCTCTGCATGTATCTCAGCACATTTTCATTTGCTGCATTATCATAAAATGTGTGTTTCTACACAGTCATACTCAAACACTACTTTTTACTCTTGTTTTTGTTCTCTTCATGTAATCACACAATAAGTTAATGTGTAGTTCCGTTCCAATGCTTATATGTGTTTATAAGTCGCATCAGTGAGATACAGTTCATTTAAATCTTGAAATTGCAACCTAGTGTAGCACTCAAGTTTAAAATCAATTGAACTCCCAACTTGGTTGCAGCTGATCCAAGCACCACCACCACATTTATTATAATCTGAAGGCAGTTTAAGCCATTGGAAGTCATTCATGATTTTAATATATATCTTTATGCTGGTAGAACTCCCCTGTGTGTTGTCAGTGTTTCGCTAACATCAGTGTCCCATTCATTCTTGGTTGCAAATCTCAAGTCCCTGGTGTGTGTTGTCCTTGGGTGACTTACCAAAAGAGTAACTAAAGACATCCATTCTCCCGTTTGTGGCTTTACTGAAGTTTCTCTTTTCCATAAATGTGCTTTCTCTTCCTGATATTTCCCGCCTCATTGCACAGGCCTACAGTACTTTATGGTTTGTGCATGTTGTCTTAGCTCTGTGATGGCGGGGAACTGTTTTATACACAGAACTGAATAAAGAGTCAAGAGGTTGGTCACATAACTTACGGTCGGCACAGATGCATAATGACACAATATCACATCCATTCTGACTCTGTGCTCTATTTTAAAATAAATGTCAAGTTATGTAGTCTTTTCTATGATAGATGTTAGTTTGGTGCTGATGTAATACTTACAACCCTAGATCTTGGATGTATTTGTGTTATCCCTAGACTAGTGATAACGCCTTCTTGAACATCAATTCAGCTTTAGATTTAGCTCAGCTTTCATTATGAGGCTATGTTGCTTACAAAGACACTTTGTTACGAGGCCTGATACAAAAGGTCTCACACACATCATGAACAGTGGGAGTGTTAATGAGCACAATGTAGGCTGCTGTACTTTGACACAAAGGAAAAGTTATGATCTGCTCTCTTTGGCTTCTGCGCAGCCTTTGACCCACTCTTTGTTTACCCCATCGCAGTACATGATTCCCACCTCGCTTTGTCTCATACTGGTGGGTTCTTCATGTTCCTAATGACAGGCCTGGCCTAAGAGAAGGTACTTAACCAACAACTGGCATTTGGCACTGTTTTATCATTAGACACGCATGTCTCTAGAATGCAGGCTCCAAGGAGCAGAATAATTATACAAACCAATTCTTGCCATTGTTAATTAGTCTGATGTAAGGTTGGGCTGGAGTGTCACCATTGCAGGTTGGAAAATGCAACTTCCTGGTGGAGGTAGATGGAGAATCTCAGCATGTTTACTAAGAAGCCAGTAAGTGCTTCTACAAGCCCATATGCTTCATGCCATGTCGGACTCATCATTGTCAGGAAACACTTTGCAGGTGCATGTGCTGTCGGCTCTCATTTGGGATTTGATGCTATTATGCTAGGATTTAGACGGTGTGGAAAATGCAATGTCTTTTATACAAATACAGCCATATAGAGAAATACTATAACGTGCATAAGTAATAACGATGAGCATTATAACAATAACTAAAGCTGACTACGAGGCTTACATTTTATAAAGCACATTTTTTAAAGGACCAAATAATACATAATTATAATGTTGTTTTATTCTGGATACAGTATTTATGTATTCATAGTTCAACAAGCGGTCTAATCATATGATAACAAATCATAAATCCAGGGTTGTGGAAGGTGGTAGGATAATACATGAACTGTTATGATTACAACATATTTATCATGGTTGGATCATCAGAAAAATTATGCGAGCGATGAGTCATTGCATCAGTTTAATTGTTTAACACTTTTTTTGGCTTGCTTAAAAACATATTTCCTCTGCTGCTTGAGTCATTAATTGAGTATTGTTTGAGCTTGACAGTACTGTATACCACATCCAGAGGCCTCTCCACCTTAAACACAACGATATTTTTTTCTTTTTAATATTGAGCTTTTTAGTGGTTTCAGCACTGATATTTTGTTGGCTGTTGGAAGTGAAGGATATCATATATTCATTTTGACTGACACTCTTTCTTTACATAATATGAATTGTAGCTTCCCACTGTCATCTTCTATTCATTCATATCAGACATCTGAACGGCAACCTTGGAACACTTTGTCCTGCCACCTTTGTTTGATTATGAATTCAGAGCCCTAGTTGCTGAGCTGGTGTTATGATAATGCGTGGCACCCCTCTGTGATATACAAAATTGGTTTTGACAACAGGCTAGCTGTTAGATTCACACTGCCCCGAGACTATAGATTTAACATATAACACACATCACACAGACTCCTCTCCCCTCGTAAGAGTAGAGGAGGGGGAGAGGGTGGTGGGGTTGAACTATTCCTGAAAGATGTGAGTGGCCAAGAAATTCATAAAACACTGTCGTTTTCCCTGACACATACACTCGCTCTCTTCTCCCTGCGGACCTACCCTCTCGTTGAGGGAAATGTGCCCTTGACAGTCCCAACGTCAGCTGTGATTGTGTCACTCAGTGGGCGAAATACATTGTGGGGCTGCAGCCCACTTGGATGCTAATAACTAAAGGGGGCAGTCAACCCTCCTGATAACTCCTGAGTCTACTCGGAGTTACCAGCCCTCGACAACTTTAACAAAGAAACCCCCACCTCCTGAAAAAATGTTACAGTAAGTGCCGCACATTCAACTCTCATTATATGACCCGTTATTGGCCTTACAGACTGTTACTCAGACTCTAATTAGCTCATTATTTTTTCAGGTACAGTGAGTTTCCTCTTTTTTGAACAATAAACAGCTGCATACGGAAGAAAATGAAACCAACTGCTCTCGAGTGCATACACAAATGAGGTTGCTGACATCAGTGGAGGTGGATGTATACTCCATTGGAGTGGGCAGAGGTGAATCAACAGATTTGGCTTCCAATCGAAGACTGAAAAAGACAGACGTATACAGACGAGCCAACCTGTGAGAGGACATCAGACTGTAATGGGCTCACATTTTCCTAATCTCCTTTGATGGATTCAGGCCATGATTTTCATTTAGTCCAAAAGAGATAACCAAACTGTCAGCTGTGCTGCTGCTTTGCTTTAATCTCCGCCTGCAGCCAATAATCACCCTGCAACCCGCAACCCTTTGTCAATTGTTAATCTTGTATTGAAGACATTTAGATGCCAGGATGGTTTGTTGCATCCTAGGATAATCCAGAAGGCCACTGAAGAGAAGCAAATTGGATTCATTATTACATTTTGCATTATTAAAAAGACAAATTAAATGAGTTCTCAAAAGAATCACTGGAATCAATTAAAAAATAATCAGTGACAAGCGGATGCATATACCACATCTCCTGCAGACTGACAGGAGGATTAGCAATCTACAGTTTGCACTTTAAGTACTTAGAACATCTTCACTGTCTACTATTTACTGAAGGCATTTAACACATGGTTATGGGTCTTGATTATGACAACACACTCATGTCCTTTCAAAGCAGGACAATTACATGCCAGCTAATAGTGCCTTGAATGTGTTTTCAAGGTTTAGGTTATCGTGTTTAAAAAGGAATATGGATAATCTTTGGCTCACATAATGATATTATCTGCAACGTGTACACAATTCTATAATCATAGAATAAATTCTGTAAAAACAAAGTATGGTAACTTTTTTATTTCCCTCCCCAAATTGACACTTTGTTGCACAAATCACATCACAGCTCAAACACCCACTAACACTTGAATGAATCTTGACATTCACAGATAAAAATCTCCAGACATTCCTCGGCTTTTAAAGTGTGGCCCGTGTGCTTCAGTTAATGGAACAACAGTCTGTGGTTAGAATGAATCAAACAGAGCTTAATTGGAGGGTCACTCCTGGAAATTTCACAGGTGAATATATTAGCGGAGGCCTTCACATTTAAATGAAAAATCTCAAATAACTTCCCATTTGCTATTTGCCTCCACTGTTGATATGCATACAGCCCAGGATATGCCGAGGCATGCTCAAACAGAGGAAAGGCAAAGGAGCCTGATTAAAGTTTATCTTTCAGGGCAATAAGTCTACTGGCATTCATTATTGCTTGTCAGATAGTAAATGGTCTCTGGGAATGATATTATGCAAGCTCACACACATATGTTGAAGGGAATGATTTAGTCACGCTGTCCTACCACGCTGAAACCTTTTTTGTCCCTGGGCATGTCAACGATCAGTCTGACAGGAGAGAACATCTACGGGGGTGAGCCACAAACCATTTTACATGTTGTCTGCAAGATGTGCAGCACATCATAGCTCTGTTTTTTTTTTCTTCATGAAAGTAAATTAAATAGTCTCTCAGTAAATTAGGCAGGCTTCAAAGCATTAAGAAACGTTTTCCCAATGACCCTAAAACAATTATTTTAGAGGACTTTATACCGAAAGAAGGGGAGCTTTAATATTATAGGATTATCTTGTGTAGGCTGAACTATTAGGAAGTGCAAAGACACATTTCTACATGGATCTAAACCAACGAGGGAAAGTCATACGTGTACAGTATAATACTCCACTGTTCAAAACAGTATACTGTAGTAACAGAAAGGTGTAGCCCGTACGGCATATACTTCAAGATCCGTCTGAACATGAAGAATATTGGTATATTGTAGTAGTCTTCCAGTGATGGCGTGGTAAGTCTGGTTTATACGTTGCATTTTTATTAACGTACATATTTTTTCTGATAGGTATTAAGATTTAAAACTTCTTTTAAAAAAATATCTAATTCCATCTAGATAATGTTCAAATAAATGGTACTTAATCATACAAATCACCACTTCAACTACCCTGCATCAGTTCTGAGACCAAATTGATTATTTGGAGCGTCAAAATTATGTGATGGGGATTGTGATAGAAATCACATGTATGTACATCATAATTTTTACTGCTGTTAATTGTTCCCTATTAAAGCTTTTCTTTGTCTATAAAACACAAACAACTGCAAACAGTAGCAATGAACACAGCTATAAATACGCTGGGACACTCATCCACCATTGCTGTTGTTGAATGACGTCATCATTACATGAGTTGATAACAAATACGAACCAATAATCAAAAAGGTTATAACAACCACAGTCTTCAGCATCTTGATGACATTATAATGTACAAGTAAAGTGTGCTTTTTTATTGCTATGACAACGTAATATCACACAGCTGCGACCCAAAAATCCTACCTGGTCATTGGCACAATGTTATTGGATATGAAAAAAACACATTTCCTTGTGGTGTAAACATACGTAGCTTGCTTAATTCTGGAAGGAACGAGATGATAGAAATTCTAAAATCAGCCTGACCTGGAGTGACTGGTTTTGATTTGCTGTGTGGTCTGAGAAAAGATAGCTCCCAGAATACGACTGCTCAATAACATCGCATTTTCCCAAGGAACACAAAGTTGAAGTTTACCAAGCCACTCTCTCTCGTAGATTTCTTTAATGTAATACTTGTGGCAGCACACACATCATATTTGGCCTGGGGAAGTGACTCATGCATGTCTTTCAAAAAGAGTCGTGCTTTGAACTTGTTATTATGTTGCCTTGTGCGCTCCTACCTTACAAGCTTGGGACTTGCCAGCGATTAGTCTTGAGGACGCAGGGGTTTGAGACCCTGCTGAAGACCCTGGAGCAAGTCAATAAAGTATACAAACAACAGGTCTGTGCTCTGATTATCGCTCCCCTGCTTCAGGGGCATACAGTACAACATGCTGAACAAATGCTTTGGTAAACATTCACAGCCGAAATGTCAGAAATGTGGGCACAGTATGAGGTAAAGCGCTGCAGATAGAAATTATGTTGTACTTATGTGAAGAAGTAATTTAGTGGGTGGACTGAATTTAATACAAGGATTGTATACAGATTAAATATGCCATCTAACATACTATCCACTGTATACAACACTGCAGATGCCAACAGAGTCTTGTTTTTTATATGTTTGCATGTTATTCTGTATATTCATTTTATTTTGAAGCTATACTATTTATGTCAATGAGAGGCTAATACTTTCAGTATAATGCAATACATTTCAACAGCGCGACAAAAAGTGACCTGTATGGAACCGTTTTTACAAATACTAAGCATTATGACTTCCATTAAGGTACTGCAAGATTGGTTTATGGGTAAGACCAAATATATATGATTGATACAATAATAAGAAAAATAAAAAGATTACATGAATGTTCACCAAATAAACAGACAATTATGGGCTCAGAACAGTCTCATAATACACACATGCACACAGAAGGATTCACACTTGTATTTCCCGATCCACACTTGTGTTTTTCAATGCACACACAATGTGTTCCGTTTCATATACATGTAACTAAAAATCCAAATACAGAAACAAGTTTTAAATGTGTATTTTTGATCCACACATATTTGTTTTCCATTTAAAACCTCTGAACCTGCAAACACAAACAGCTTTCTGTGCTTGGATCGCTGTGCATTCGTGTGTGGGTTTTTTGAGACTCCCCTGACGGTCAGCCGATTCCTACTTGTAATTTGTTCTATCTATAACCAATCAGATATCTCCTCAATTCTAAGCCAATCACATGAGCGCGCCCCCACGAGGGTAGATTTCTTGCGTTCATGACGTAGCGCTTCATGTACGCATTTTGCGCAGTCCGGAGCTGACAGGTCCATGGAGCTAATCTCAGGACACCTCCACTCTCAGTACATTGTTACAGCGCCACTTTCCGAACCATTGATGAATGCTTGTGTGTACACAAAAACGGCGGGCAAAACTGTTTTAAATGTGTGTTTCCTGTATGGCGAATACAGCTGCTTTATTTATGTCTGTATGAAGTTGTTGTGAGTGTGGAGGGAGCAGCTACAGGTTAGCTTAGCCTAATCGATCAGTGCACTACGAAGCCAGTGCTAGACAGTGAACTGTCAACGGGGGGAGCCCCGCCGGTCATTATCGGCCGATATTCACTCTAAATAGTTTGATCGGTGCTCTCTATAAAGGCTGATCAGGAGAGCTGGATCTGATCGATATGGACATAAACACTGCCGAGTCTGATGGAGACATGCAGCTCTGCATGATCACCTGAAGCTCCGCCCTCTGTTTAGCGAGCTTACCGGACAGCGCAAAATGCGTATATGAAGTGTCATGAACGCAAGAAATCATACCCTCGTGGGGGCGCGCTCATGTGATTGGCTTAGACTGGAGGAGACATCTGATTGGCTATAGATGAGAGAAATTACAAGTACGAATCGGGTGAGTGTCAGGGGAGTCTCAAAAAACCCACACACGAATGCACAGCGATCCGTGCACAGAAAGCTGTTTGTGTTTGCAGGTTCAGGGGATTTAAACGGAAAACAAATAAGTGTGGATCAAAAATACATATGTAAAACTTTGTTCTGTGTTTGGATTTTAGTTACATGTATATGAAGTCTATTAATTTAAAGGCTACAAAATGTGTGAAAATATGTTTTGAATCGAATCATCTCATAACTGCACTAGGCATCAGACAACGAGGCATTAGGGCAGACAGACAAAATAGATTTTTCATCAAAGGATACATAATGTTGAAACACTGGAGACTTTCTACACAACAACCGCCATCTGCAGCCCATGTTAGCCTATAAACAATATCTGAAACCAATTTGCTGTTTGTGTAGAAATACCCTTTGAAATTAATATCCTTGCCGCTTAGTTTGCTCCGCCCTTGCTTGTACAGTTTGCAATGTTCCACAAAGACAGCCGTGGAGATATTTGAATAGGATACACTGTCTCCCTCCATATCGTGTAGGAACCCATGTACAGTGCCAGAATGTAAATCAGTTCATGAATATGGAAACGGTCCAGTTGGAATTTCCGTACGGTAAAGCAGCTTGTCACTCAGAACGTCAGCATCAACTTTTGCCCTTACAAGCTTGAAATACAAAATCCTGAGACTATGATAAATCTGGCAGGCCCGGCGTGCTGACAGCTATGTGGGGCTCCAGAAGAATGACCTGCTAACTGTGTACTGCATGTATAGGGGGTTCTGATCCACTGCCCCTCAGACAGAAGACAGAGACACACGCAGACAAGGGAATTTGGAGGGTCTACATGCGAATACAACAAACCAAGCATGCGTTCAACTGCGTCCCTTGGGCTTGAAGGTTGTCAAGGCGCTTGTTTTCCAACCTTCAGCACTGTGGTTTACTTTTTAAGATTAGAGAGGAATAAAATAGTGCACATAGAAAAAGAAAGTTGTATTTCGAGTTGAGTTTTAAAATGCCAGCTGCATTTTTTTCACAATTTGATTCCCTCTTTTCAGTAACAATAATAGAGTTGGGGTGGACAGAACATCCTCAATCTATGAACCTTAAGGAAGGGCAGATGACACACTTCCTGTGGGACACAGTTTGACTTTTTTCGACTGAGAACTTGAAGTGATGATCAGTTTCTCTTTGGGGATATACTGTTTTAACAAGATAAGACAGTACAGGATCCCACTGAGTGAAACTACAGTACTTCCTTTCCTTCATCTAATGCAGATTATTGTATTTCTGGTTTAGTCTGTCATAGTAATTCCTCATGTCAATAAGATTACATTATGCAGCTGATCCAAGTTGATCCAGAAATCCTAATCCCAAAGCCCAAGAATACCCGGTTTCTAACACTCCCAATCTTCTTAGAAGCATAGTCAAGCCGACATCCGGGGCTGTAACAGGGCTGCGGCTGGCTGTGGGAAAACCAGTGCCTTACTTGTTCTGGGGTCTGGGGGGGGGGGGATTGAGGGGTGAAATCATGTTCTGCCTTTAGGTATTCTGCACCCATCTGTACCCCAATAATTAGACTCATTCCACACCCAGCGAACTCACAGTGACCTGTTTTTGCAGAGGGAATCAAGGCTGTAGGTTGTTCTTGGGATATATCCAATCCAATTGAGTGGATGAGAAGTGACAGAGGCATAAAAGCCCAGAGTGCCATGCTGCAGATTCTGAACACGTAATTAGCCCTGTCCCAGGAGGACGTGCGGTGAGTCTCCTTATTCCAGACCATACATTAGCAATGACATCCTTCTCAAAGTAGACAGGACAAGTAGACAGCGCAGAAAACATTTCCTTTACAGAAAGGCGGGGTGGAATATAAAATAATTAGCACACATAAGCATGAAATTAAGTTCTTAAAGTCATAAAACTGTGCAAACTTGATATGAATGGTTTTGTTTGTTTTGTTAGATGTTTTTCTTTCCATGGCCTTCCTCCATAAAGTGGAAAATTGAGTTTGCTGCGCTTACAATGGACAATGTGAAGAGCATAACGGATTGATTAACTGGGTGAAATTAAATCATTGCCACAGGTTTGACAGCCAGCTTACCTCAGAGATATGGCTCATTCTAAAAGCAATCAAACCTTAATTGTTCCACTCCATGAACACATAACAAAAAAAAGGAGAAAAAAATGCAGATTAGCATGGCAGCTACAATGAGTATGTGTTCATTAATTTTCCTTTCGTAAAACTACATGCTTAATTACAATTGCTGGGTTTCTTTGACACTCTGCAACAAAAAAAAACAAAAACCTGGGTTT